>NW_004444186.1:210820-216245 GCF_000243295.1 Trichechus manatus latirostris
GTGTTGTCCTTCCCTTCACCTAAGATAATTCTTGTCTACTATCTAGTTAGGGAATTTCCCTCTCCCTTCCTCCCCACCCTTGGAAACATCAAAGAATGTTTTCTTCTGTGTTTAAACCTTTTCTTCAGTTCTTATAATAGTGGTATTATACAATATTTGTCCTTTTGCTACTGATAATTTCAGTCAGCATAATGCCTTCCAGATTAATCCATGTTATGAGATGTTTCACGGATTCCTCATTGCTCTTTATCGTTGATTGCAGGAAAATTTGCTTCACTTACTGAGTGAAATAAAATTAAAAGTTCTTCATAGAAACAAACAATTGGGCATGATGATTATGTCCAAGATGAAGGTGAACTGTAGCTTTCTCATATTTACCTTATAAATTATTTTTTGGTCCATTTAATGAACAATTATTTCCACAGAGAAGTGATTCCCAGATTTTTCTGTCTAAAGGTCCTTTTTCCTTTTAAAAATTATTGAGGACCCTAAACAGCTTTGTTTACGTGGATTATACCCATCAATTATTGTCAAAGTAATTTTAATTATGAAATAATACATGAATATATATTTCCTTTAAAGCACTCTGCACACTTAGGGTCACCGTGGTTCGAAATTGACTCAACAGCAACTAACAACAACAACAGCATCAGGTTGTCTTCAGTTCTTCAGCATCATAACACCTCAATAACAAAAAGACAAACAATCCAATTAAAAAATGGGCAAAGGATCTGAACAAACACTTCACCAATGAATACAATCAAGCTGTTAAAAGACATATGAGGAAATGCTCACGATCATTAGCCATCAGAGAAATACAAATCAAAACTACAATGAGAGGGGGGCCAAGATGGTGGAGGAGTCAGACGCTTCCTGTGTTCCCTCGAACAACAAAGACCCAGAAAAACAAGTGAATTGATTATATATGACAATCTAGGGGCCCTGAATGTCAAAGACAAAGTTGAGGAATCGGACTGAGTGGCAGGGGGAGGAAGAGATGGTTACAGAAGCAGCAAGGAGTTGCCAGGCCTGACCCGGTAGAAGCTGGCACTCTTCAGGCCCGATCAGCTGGTGTGTGTGGTGAGTTAAGCAGTGGCACTCGGGAGACGTTTTCCACATTGGGAGAGACTGAGTGGCAAAGAGTCTACTTGGGCCTCCAGAACCAGTGAAAAGCAGAGCTTAATAGGCAAAAGATAAGTACATGAGTTTGACCTACCATGCAGATCAAAAAACACCCCATTTGGGAAAAACCTCTCTCCCATTTACCTGCCCCTTCCCCACTCTGCACCAGGTCCTGGGCCAGCTTCAGCAATTGCCGAGTCCCCTAGGACAGAAGTAGGACCGTCACATGCCCTAAGCCATTCTCCTGGCCTTGGACAGGGAACAAATTAACAAACAGGAAAAAATAATCTGCCAGCTCCCTTAAGCTGGGAACTCAGTGTAGGCACAGCTCCTTTGCCTAGGTGCAGGCATAAGGGGTCCATGGACTTTGAATGCTTTTCACCCCTGCATAGACCTGTGTGGGTCCATTTCAACAGTGCAGGCCCTCATTACCACAGCACAACAGGATATATACTTGAAGCCTAAATTCAACTGTATTAGCTATATGGTGAAGTGGCAGGTTCATGACATTTGACACTGCTCTGCCCATTAAGCAGGGTCCTCACCTAGCCACATCAGCTGCCTGAGGACAGGTGGCTCCACCCACACCACTAAGACAACTGTGACGGGGTCAAAGAATAAGTGGTGCCTCCCAGTCCTTACAGACAAGAGCACTGGGTGCCCATAGTCTGGCTACAAAGCCCACCCACAACGCGCTCTAGGGAACAGGGACACACCTTCCACCCAGACACTCAGGGGCAACAGTCAGCCCCTGCCTTGGTCAGTGCATGACCTCCTACTGCAGCCAGATACCTGTAGACACTCCAGTCACCCCTGCTTGTCTAGGACTGTAGGTGAGAGCCTGCACCACACACTTGGTGACCGACTACCTCGACACCTGAGCTGAACCCATACAAGAAAAGTAAACAGACTCCTGGGCTCACATACCTAGTAACAGATCTAATCACCTGGTGACAGGACATTACAGTTTCAAAGGTGCCAACAATCAAACTAGCTCACGTGAGTAGCCTATTTGGGCATATCAAAACAAAACAAAACAAGAAGCTAGGACACAGTAAGCAAGCCTAAAATAAATAAATATGATAACTTATTGAAAGCTCAGAGACAACAGTCAACATCAAATCACATAAAGAGGCAAACCATGATGGCTTCAGTAAGCTCCCAAAACAATCAAAAAATTTTCTGGAGGAAGAGAACTTCTTGGAACTACCGGGGGTAGAATACAAAAGATTAATATACAGAACTCTTCAAGAGATCAGGTAAGAGACGATGCAAAATTCAGCACAAGGCAAGGAACACACAGACAAAGCAACAGAGGAACTTAAGAAGATTAGAGAGGAGCATAATGACAAATTTAACAGCCTGCAAGAATCCATAGAGAGACAGCAATCAGAAATCCAGAAGATTAGCAATAAAATTTCAGAATTAGACAACTCAATAGAAAGTCATAGAAGCAGAATTGAGGCAGTGGAAGTCAGAATTAGTGAGACTGAAGATAAAGCACTGATACCAACTTATTTGAGGAAAAATCAGATAAAAGAATTTTTAAAAAAAATGAACAAACCCTAAGATTTATGTGGAACTCTATCAAGAAGAATAACCTATGAGTGATTGGAGTACCAGAACAGAGGGGGATAACAGAAAATACAGAGAGAATTGTTGAAGATTTCTTGGCAGAAAACTTCCCTGATATCATGAAAGATGAGAAAATATCCATCTAAGTTGCTCACCAAACACCACATAAGGTAGATCCCAAAATAAAGTCACCAAGATATATTATAATTAAATTTGCCAAAACTAAAGATAAACAGATAATTTTAAGAGCGGCTAGGGATAAATGAAAAGTCATCTACAAAGGAGAGTCAATAAGAATAAGCTCGGACTACTTAGCAGAAATTATGCAGGCAAGAAGGCAATGAATGACATATATAAAGCCTTGAAGGAAAAAAATTGCCAGTCAAGAATTACATATCCAGCAAAACTCAAATATGTCGGCAAAACTAGGGCATTTCCAGATAAACAGAAGTTTAGGTAATTTGCAAAAACCAAACCAAAATTACAAGAAATACTAAAAGCAGCCCTCTGGTTAGAAAATCAATTACATCAGATAACAACCCAAGACTAGAACACAGGACAGAGCAACCTGATATCAACCCAGATAGGGAAGTCACAAAAATAAATCAAAGCTAAAACACTGAAAATAGGGAAACATAGATGTCAATATGTAAAAGATGACAACATTAAAACTAAAAAGAGGGACTGAAAAATGTAGACATAGATTTTTCATAAGGAGAGGAAGTCAAGGCGATATAAAGAAATAAAAGACTGGTTTAAACTGAGAAAAAATAGGGGTAAATATTAAGGTAACCACAAACGAAACTAACATATAGAACTCTTTCCCCCAACAAATTGAGAATATGTATCTCGACTACTAACCAAAAAGCTTAGCAGTTCAAATCCACCAGCCACTCCTTGGAAACCATAACAGGCAGTTCAGCTCTGTCCTATAGGGTCACTATGAGTCATAATCGAATCAATAGCAACAGGTTTGGGTTTTGGGGGGATACACACATAAATATAAATATAATTTAAATCTATGAATATAACATATGATATTTATATATATGATTATCTCCACAACTGGTGAAAAAGCCTTCAAGAAAATCCAATACTTGATTAAAACACTCAAAGAAAAAAATTAAATATTATTCAGAGTATAACCAAAAATATAAAGTAACTAGGAGTTAATTACAATTCATAATGCGTGCATAGAGAAAATTTTAAACTCTGATAAAGGGCACAGAAGGTCATGTGAATAAATGAGATATTCCATCTCTTGGTTGGGATGACTTAATATTATAAGTATGCCAGTTTATTCCAAGTTAATCTATAAATTCAATATAATTACAACTTCCTAAAAATTTTCTGTTGAATTTTTTGAGAAAGTTGGTGACCTTAATATAAAATTTTTATGGAAGAATAAAGGTTACATGAATACTTAAGTCGGCACTTCAAAAGAAGAGCAAAGAGGGGAACCTTCCCTACTAGATATTAAAACATGCTACACGGTCATAGTCATAAAACAGTGTTATATTGTTTCAACAATAGGTCAGTGGAATATAATATAGAACTCAGAAACATAACCACATTTATATGCGAACATAATATACAATAATAAGGGCACCATATATCAATAGAAAAAGGACAGATTATATTAATAGATGGAAATGCAAACCCAACTCACTCTACAGATAAAAATAAAATTGGATCTCTACCTAAAATTATATACAAAGGTGGACTCCTAATGGAATAAAAAATCTTAATATGAAAGTTAAAACAATAAAGTAAATAAAAGAAAGTACAGGAGACAAGAAAGAACATTATAAACAGAACTTCACATGCACATACCGTAAAACAAAAAGTGATTTTTATTATACCATAATTAAAGATTTCTGTTCAGTGAAGGGTACCATGAACAAGGTTAGCAGACAGATGACAGATTGGGAGAGTATATTTGTAATGTCTAAATCCAAGAAGGTACTAATATCTAGAATACACAAGGAACTCTTTCAAGTCAACAAAATTGACAGAAAAATGGGCAAAGTATTTGAATAGGCAATTTAAAGAACAGGTAATCAAGACGGATTACAAATTTATGTAGAGATACTCAAACTCATTGTTAACTAGAGAAACACAAATTAAACTAATAGTGAAACACACTAGAAAAAATTTAGAGAACTGGATAATGCTAGGTTTTGGCAAGGATGTGGGTTTAGGAAACCTCGTGCACTTGTGGTAGGAAAGTAAAGTGGTGTAGCCATTCTGAGGTGCAATTTGGTAGTAATTAGTCAAATCAAGTCTAAACATACTCTATCACCCAGTGATTCTTTTTCTGAGTTTACGATCCCCAAAAAAAACATTTCTCAGAGATCCATAGTGGACATATAAGAGAATGTTCATCACAACATTGTTTATAGTGGTGGGGAATTAGAGGCAACCTACTGTCTATCCCTGGGTGAGTGGATAGATAACTGAATAGATATGCAGCAGTGGCACAGTTAGAAACAATGGACTAGATATACACTTGGCAACCCCAATGCTAAGCAAAAATAATTAAGAAAAAGAATGAAATCTATCATATAACAGCACTACATAAAGTAAAATTACATGTATACAAAATAACATTACATATTTTACAAAAAAAAACCATACAAATAAAGGGATACACAGAAAACTCATTAAAATGATTGGTGGGAGGAGGGGCAGAGGAATGGGAATGAAGAATGGGGATAAAAGGTAATCA
>NW_004444186.1:240852-244133 GCF_000243295.1 Trichechus manatus latirostris
TTATATATTTGAAGACAGCTTTATGTCTCCCATCCATCTATTTCTCGCTGGGTTCCATTTACCACCCAGCTAGCCAATCAACCTACTTACTTTACTCAGAACATATACCAAGTTGTCCATATCCCTTGTGAAAAGTGGTCAAAAGAACTCAACAAAAAGCTCCAGAAACAATCTGGCAAACAATCTGAGATGAAATTCATAGACAGAAAGGGACAAGAAGATAGACCCCTGTTATGTTTTCCTACCATAAATTGGATCGCAGTTTCTTAAAAACGTCCATTCTGGCCTTCTAGAGACAAGGATCAGGAAGAATATTTATCAGAAACAATCTGGTAAAGAATGTCACTACTTAGTTTGTTCTAGTTATTGCACTGTTTTTTTAATGCAGCCTAAAATAGCATTACCTCTTTTGGCTACTACATCACACTGACCATAAGTCAGTAAGATTCATTTTATTAGAATTGAGCCACTGGTGGAACATGCAGAAATCTTCTTGGATCCCCAGCCCATCCTAAAAATATTTCCTAACTGCCCACATTTTCTTCCAAGTTACAATAAAATATAATGATTACAGCATGGTCCTAGAGCAGACTACTAGAGACTGTCCTTCATCTTGATTTGAAGCTGCCAGATTTGGGTCTTCTGGCCATTAAAAGGTCAAATCACAGACTTCCTCAACCTTGCCACTTTATGGACTCTACCCTCCTCAGCTCACTTATACCCCAATATCTAGTCTTTCTGATGCCCTGAAATGATTTCCACAGTTAAGTTCATCCAGAACTTGGGGTGCATTGAGAAAAACCACTGTTTAAAACATTAAAAATATAAATAAAGCTAAACAAACAAAAAAAGAGAGAAATTCACACCCAGAGCAACATGGTGTAGTCGAAATAATGTGGGTGTTGGTGTCAGATGACCTGGGTTTGAATCCTAGTTTTGTAACTTATTTGCTGGGAACCTTGAGCACCCTATCACTTATCAGTTCCCTCATCTCTAAAACAGAGATAATAACTATGACATCACAAGGTTGTCCTGAGGATTAGAATATGTGCAAAATCTTAGTACATGCTTGGAACATAGTGGACATGCAATATAGATTACTATTGCAGCGTGGTAAGAGACAAAAACACAATGCCTACTGGGACCAAGAGACAATAAATCCAAGGAGAAAAAGGAGAACAATGCTCTGTGGATGCAAACTGATGTCCCACAAAAGAAGGGATTGATGGTATAATAAGGTTAAGAATGACAGCATTAAATAAAGTTTTTAAACTCAAGCATATTTCATCGCCTCAAAACAAGATTGGCCACTCCCTTGTACTTTTTATTTAATAATGTCCCAGGCACTGTTATAGGACCCAAGGATGCAATTGATAATTCAGAGCCAGTCAATGCCAGGGTGAGATGGGACACAAAATCCTGGGTGAGACAGACATAAATAAATGATTAAGACAAAATATGGTTGGTGCTGTCAGAGAACTAAATACAGAGTGTGTGAGAGAGCAGACGTAGGGATAATGATCTATCTGGAGATGTCAGGGAAGGCTTCATGATGGAGTTGATGATTCAGGGGGGGTCTTAAAAGATGAAGAGAAGTTAAGGTTGAAAGACCCCCCAGGTAGTAAGGATAGCATGTAGAGATTCTCAACAGTGATGGACCATTAAAAAATCATCTAACGAATGTGTATATCTAGAGTGACACTTCCACAAAAGACAGATGTCAAGAGAGGCAACTGTAAAGATAGAGATTCATGTCCATTGTGAAGAGGCTTGTATGTCAAGTAAAGGAATTTGGAATTTATTCTGCGCGCAAAGAGGAGCCAGCAGACGTCTTTAAGCAGGGAATGACATGATAAGATTGGAAGACGAACCTGGCAGTCTGATGGTAGAGAGAGGGGCTAGTCACGATGCTTCTTACAAACATCCAGGTGAAAGACGGTGAGGTCGAGAACTCAAATTACAGCACTGGGGATGGACAGTAGAGCTGCATAAAGGATATAAGTCTGAGTAGAATTGAGATGATATCAACATGAGAAGCAAAGGACAGGGAGAAATGAAAAATGACTTTGCCTCGCTTGAGACACTTAGTGGATGGGGATGTCATTAACCAATGTCTGGACTCCTGGAAGGTAGTATATTTTGGTAGGGGGCACAATAATGAGTTCAGTTTTGAACAGTATACTGAGGTAACTAGAGGACATACAAATGGAGGTGTAGTCTGTTCAACAAAACAATCTGGAAATCAACAGACAGGCCAAGGATAGAAGTCTTCTGCATATTTACTGGACTGAATGAGAAAACCCACAGTTAAAGAAGGAAGAGTATGTGGAACATTTCATTGTAATAATCTTGAAAACAAGGTACAATTAGACAAATGACTTTGCCTAATAAGCTCATGCTAGCTCCTAGTGAACATGCGTCTAACTCAAAGAGCTCACTTTCTTTCACTGTTTTGAAAAATCAGAACTAACTTTGCCTATCTTCTCTGCATTCATCATAATTTCCAGAAGATCGACATTCATCTCACTGACAAGTTTTCTCAGTACACTGAGATGAAATTCGTAGGTAGGAAGGGACATGAAGATAAATGCTTGTGATATTTTCCTGCCATAAACTGGATTTTAGTTTCTTATCAATGTCTATTCTACCCTTCTAGAGAAGTATGTTTATCAACAGATACTCATCAAGCACTTACCTAGTCAGTGGAATTACAAAGAAGTAGGTGTGGTCCCTGCACACAAGTAATCTTGGATAGCCTAAAAGATCCGCTCATAAAATTGTCAATATATCCAGTTTGTATCAACCTAAATTTGGAACTTACTAATACAAGTACAGATGAGTACGTGAGGAAGCTGGGAAATAAACACATGTCACAGGAGAAATAGACATGGAGATGCGGGGTGTATCTGGGTTTGGTTACGGATGAATCAGACCATCCCACAGGGTGGTTCCTCCCTGGATGGACCATCTACCTGCTATAAAAGGGCCACTATCCCAGACTTCAGCACCCAGCAAGGTCCTTCAGGCTACATACTACTTGCTCTTCTGGTGAACAAGGTAAGGGAGAGGGAATCCTCTTACTTTGCCTACTTGGCGTTAAGCAAGGTAGAAACCTGGATGTGTACTCTAAGGCAATAAGTTCTGGATGTTTGGGGCTATTTATTTTTAGTGGCGCTGTTACTAAAAGTTCCTTTTTTATATAGAAGGAAAATGAGGGCATAAACTTGCTTTCTATGAGGCTATTCAATATTTTTTGTATTGCTGGACTATCCATTCATTCA
>NW_004444186.1:244233-245550 GCF_000243295.1 Trichechus manatus latirostris
GTTTTTGAGCTCTTAACCTCTGGTTATGCAGCTGTGAACAACATACACTCCTTATTCTTAAGAGCTTACATGTAATGGGAGAGATCACCAGTAAACAATAAGCAAATGAATAAGATAATTTCAGGTAGTGAGAAGAAAAAAAGTGTATTGTAGTAAAGTGATGGGAAAAGGGGAGTACTTTAGATTGGATGGCCATTTCTCTGGGGAAATATCTTTTGAGCTGAGATCTGAATGACAAAAGAAATTGGCCAAGGCAAAGGGCAAGGCTCTAAAGCAGGAGTAAACTTGTTTCAAAGAACAAAAAGAAACCAGTGTGCTAGAGTATGCTTAACAAGAGGAACAGTAGTAGGGTGATGTCAGAGAGCTAGACGAGGGATAGATCATGGAAAGAGGATCACAGAAGAGTCTGTACACTATTTTAAGTGCATGAGAAGCCATTGGAGGGTATTAAGCAGGGAGAGTAACATAATGTATGTTCTTAAAAGATCACTCTGGGCTGCTGTATGCAAAACAGGATTACAGGAAGGCAAGAGTGGAAGTAGGAAGATAGATTGCAGTAGTTTAGGTGAGGGATGATGGAAATAATAGAAACGGTGAGAAGTAACAGTTTGCTCAAGTCAAAATCAAGAAGTTGTCCATGATTCCAGTTTTTTCTCTTACACTACACATGTGATTCATCACCAGATCCAGTCAACTCTGCCTACAAACCATGCAGAATTCACCCACTTTTCTCCCTCTCCACCACCACCACGCTAGTCCAGGCTCCCACTTCTATTACATTATATGACTATACCACAACTTATCTACTTATAAGTATTTGGGTTGCTTACCTTTTAGGAGGTATTATAAATAATAGGGTTTTGAACATTTTTGTACTTGACTTTTGGTTACATATATGTATGATTTCTCTTGGCACTATTCCTAAGAGTCAGTTAAACCAAACCAAGAAACAAAATCCACTGCTGTTGAGTCGATTCTGACTATGGGGTCTTAAATACTGCCAAACAATTTCCAAAGTGCTTCTGACAGTTTACACTCCTATCAACAGTATATGAAAAATCTACTCTTTCCACATCCTCACCAGCATTTGGTATTATCACGCTTTTTTGTTTCCTTTTTTTTCCTTAAAGTCACTCTGGTGGTTGTGTTGTGATCTCATTTCATTTACATTTTCCTGATGATTAACGAGGTTGAACACCTTTTAGTATATGGGCCATTTGGATTTTTCTTTTTTGTAAGTTCCTGCGGTCTCTATCCATTTTTCTATTTGTTTGTCTGTCTTTTTCCTATTGATTTGTAGGCGTTATTTTAATATTC
>NW_004444186.1:246136-252851 GCF_000243295.1 Trichechus manatus latirostris
TGTTTATTGCTGTCATATAGAAATACAATTGACTTTTGTATATTGATCTTATAATTGGTAACATTGTTAATTTTATTTATTCTAATAGTTTAGCTGTACATTCTTTTAGATTTTATACACACAAAAATCATATTATTCTGTGACTAATGGCAGTCTTACTACTTCCTCTCCAATTATTCTATGCCTTTAATTCTTATTCTTAACTTGTTGCTCTGGCTAGGACCTCCAGTACAATGTTCCACAAGGTGACAGCAGGTATACTAATCTCCTTACCAAACTTAAGGATGAAAACTTTCAGCACTTCAACATTAAATGTGGTGTTTGCCAGAACATTTTCATAGACATAATTGATATCTTTTACTTACAAATCATGAATTAATGTTGGATTTTACCAACTGGGTTTTTTTGTTTGTTCATTTGTTTTGTTTTGTTTTTGCATCTATTGAGGTTCATATTTTTTTCTCCTTTTTTCTGTTGTTATGAGTTGGTTGATTTTCAAATGTTAAGCCAAACTTGAATTTCTGGATTAAAATTCACTTAGGCACAATGTATAGTCTGTCTATACAATGCTGGATGCCAGTTGCTAATATTTTCTTTTGGATTTTTGCATCTATATTCATGAAAGAAATTGTTCTGAAAATTTTGTTTCTTTTAATATCCTTGTCAGGTTATGGTATCAAGGTCATGCTAGATTCATAAAATCAGTGTTCTCTCTTTTTCAATTCTCTGAAACAATCTGCGTAATATTAGGGTTATTTCTTTCTCACACAATAAATAGAATTCAACAACGACATCATCTGACCTGCAGTTTTTCTGCCATTGGAAATGTTTTAATTTAAGATTTGATTTCTTTAATAAATATAGGGCTATTTAAGTTTTCTATTTCTTCTTGATTCCATTTTGGTAAATAGTGCTTTCTAGAAATGTGTCTGTTTCATCTAAATTTTCAAATCTATTGGTGTAAGGTTTTTCATAATATATTCTCATCATCTTTCTAATGTCTGTAAACTCTGTAGTGATATCACCTTTAATTTTCTTGACATTGGCTATTTATGCCTTTGCTCTCCTTTTCTTAATTTTGCAGTGTATATCAATTTTATTAGATTTTCAAAGACTAAATCTTGGCTTGGTTGATCTTCTATTTTCTATTTCATTAACTTCAGCTCTCATCTTTATTATCTCCTTCATTCTACTTTTTATTGTTCTTTTTCAAACTTCTTGCGACAGATATTTAGGTGATTGATTTTTCAGCCTTTATGTTTTTTAATATGTACATTTAAGCTATAAAGTTCCCATTAGGCATGTAATTAGTGTCTTACAGTTATGTTATTCATATTTTTTTTTTCATTTTCATTTACTTCAAAGTATTTTCTAACTTCTATTGTGATCTATTCTTTAATCTATTGGTTTTTTAGAAGTTATTTGTTAACTTCTAAACATTTGAGGATTTTTCTAGTTATCTTTCCATTATTGAATTCTAGTTTAATTCACTGTGGTAGACAGCAAACTGTATGATTTCAATCCTTTAAAATTTGTTGAGGCTTGCTTTGTGATCCAGCATATGGTCAATTTTAAATGCTTCATGTGCGTTTCAAAAGGATATGTATTCTGCAGTTGTTACGTGCAGTGTTCAATATATGTTAGTTAACGTTTTTGTTAATTATTTTGAGGAAATCTTCTATATCCTTACAGATATTTTTTCCTACATGCTATATCAGTTATTAAGACAGATATGTTAAAAATCTCCCACTATGATTGTATATTTGTTTACTTCTCCTTAAAATTCTGTCCATTTTTGTTGTAAGTATTTTGAGGCTATGTTATTAAGTGCATATCAATTTAGATCTTTTATTATAATCTTCTTAGTGAATTGGTGCCCTAGTGGTGCAGTGGTTAAGCTTTTGGCTACTAATCAAAAGGTCGGCAGTTCAAATCTACCAGCCACTCCTTGTAAACCCTATGGGGCAGTTCTACTCTGTCCTGTAGGGTCTCTATGAGTTGGAATTGACTCAATGGCAATGGGATTTGTTAGTGAATTGACCTTTTATTGTTATGAAGTATCACTCTAATAACATTTTTTGCCTTAGTCTACTCTATCAGATATTAATATAGCAACATCAGTTTTCTTTTTAGTGTTTGGTGGTATATTTTTTCTATCCCTTTACCTTCAACCATTCTTATCATATTTAATGCATTTCTCTTGTAAGTAGTATGTAGTTAGGCTTTTTTTTTAACAGTTTGACAATCTTTGTCTTTTAATTAGAGTATTTAGCCCATTTATATTCAGTGTTACTACTAAACTATTTGGCTTCAATTTACCATATTACTATTGGTTTCTATTATCCCACCTGTTCTACATTTCTTTTTCTTTTCTTGACTATCTTGGATTAATTAAACATTTGTCACTCAATTCTCCCAATATTAGCTTATTAGTCATATTTTCTTTTACTGTTCTTTTCATGGTTATCCTAGAGATTATAGCATGCAGCATCCTTGGCTTATTAGAGTGTATTATAAAAAGTACTTTAACCACTACATAAACAATTCAAGTATCCTGCAATGCTTGAATTCCATTTACCCCCTCTAATCTTAACTGGTATTGTTGTGTATTTTGATTCTATCTACTTAAATCCCAAAAGACATTGTTGTTGTTATTTAATGCAGTCAATATCTATTTAGATTCTCTCACAAATTTACCCTTGCGATTGTTCTTTATTCTTTCCTGCCTCTCCATGCTTCCAACTAGCATCATCTTTTAATATTTCCTCTACCACAAAGCCTTCTATGATCAATTTAAAGTACCCTCAAACACTCTATATCACAACACTCTTATTTTAACTCCACATATATCACTTATCATATCTAATTGCTTCATTTATTTATTTGCTTACTGTCTCCACAAGAGTAGGCACCTTATCTATCTTGTTCACTACTGTATCCCCAGAGCATAAAATAGTACCTAGCCCTTAAATGAATAGGGAGTGAATGAATGAGTCCACAGTTCATGGGAAAGATTAGGACTGGAGAGGTAAATTCAAAAGTCACCAGAGAGATGGCATCTGAGGTCGAAGGATTCCATGAGATTGTCTAGGAAAAGTGTACAGATATAAAAAAAAAAGATCCAGGACACAGCCATGGTGATCTCCATCATTTAGAGATAGAGCAGCAGAGAAGAGGTCAGCAAATACTGAGAGGGAGCATCCAACAGGTAAGAGGAGTATCAGGAGAATGTAGTGTCATAAGATCCAAGAAACAAAAAGGTGTCATGAGAAGAAAATGGGTAAGTCTACTGCACACTACGAAGAAGGTGAATAACATGATGATGATGGAGAACTGACAACTGTACTCAGCAACTTGGAAATAATAGGTAATTTGACACAACGCAGTTTCAGCTGAGTGGTAGAGAAATAAAATTGAGAGATGCAGGTTAAAAAGAAAGTGGGAGACAAACATTTTAAGGAAGAAAGTATTGAAAACTCTTCCAAGAATTTTGGCTATAAAGGGAAGCATTTAATTAGGACAGTAAGATGAAGGGGTGCATGCTGGTGGAGAAAAGAATGTGATTCAAGGGAGAGTTTTTGAGATGCTATTCCCTAAATGGTAATATGAAAGCCAGTCAATAAAAATTTTTTGATAATATTTTTAAAAACCTGTTGCCATCCAGTTGATTCTGGCTCATAGTCACCCTACAGGACAGAGTAGAATTGTCCCATAGGGTTTCCAAAGAGTAGTTGGTGGATTCGAACGGCTGATATTTTGGTTAGCAACTTAAACTCTGCACATACAGGGCTCCAGCTGAAAATATCAAACCAAGAGGATTCAGATTCTGAGTCTTCTATAAGTAACCAGATAGCTTTTTAACGGGGGTTCTCAACATCCTATTCAACATTGTGGGTATTGTTAATCCAGGTGCAGCAAGAAGTGTTTGCTATACCACAAACACCTCCTTGTTGAGCTAAAAAAAAAATCTAAGGATGAAGTTAAACTACTTAGGAGAAAATGTAGGTGAAAAAATGTAAATTCTCATTAGGAAAATTCTAGAAAGAAAAAGATACTAGAATAGTTAATATTTATTTCTTCTTTCTAGGTTCACATATATTTTCCAAAAGATGTCTATTCTCCTGGAAAACATTGTTGCCATCATTGACCTTTTCCAACAATATTCAAGCAAAGATAAGGAAAATGACACACTGAGCGAAAAAGAACTGACGGAACTACTGGAAAGAGAGTTTCGGTCAATCCTGAAGGTAAAACCTACTTGCCAGAATGCTATAGCATTTCTCCTCTTCATCAGTAATTTGAGCAAATATTATTGTGAACTCTATGTGAATTTTTTTCTTTTTGAATAGGAACACAGTAGGTCTTACTTCAAAACAGGTAGAATTTGTTTTCCTCCTTTTATATACAAACACACATGGGTATGCACACATTCGCACATACACACCAATTCCTCTCTGGAAGGAAAAGAATGTAACTATTTGCGACAAAGAAATGAATATAAATTAATTAGTTCTTCATAATATTCTTCCCAATCTGAAATAGTTAACAGGGTATATTTGAAAAATAAATCAATTGTGGATTATATAAAATGCTGATGTTTGAAGAAAAAGAGGACTTGCACCATAAAAACAGCATAATAGTCTTTAATATTTATTTGTATTACCTAGTATATTTACCTCCTCAGTCACAACAGGCTAAACAAGATTAAAAAAAAAAAAATAGTCAATTGGATTCCACCTTTCACTGTCAAGGATTCACATGCCCACAATTCACTTGAAAGTATCTACCTGAGGATTCAAGTCAGTCTGATGAACACTCCTTATCTGCTTTCCTCTATACAGCACCCAGACGACCCAGATACTACTGATGTCTTCATGCATTTCCTGGATGTAGACGATAATGAGAAAATAAACTTCACTGAGTTTCTTCTGATGGTATTCAAGTTGGCACAAGCATACTACGAGTCTATGAAGAGAAAGAACTTCAAAGCAACAAGCACCAAGCAGAAAAAACATGGTCAGGAACGCCAAAATGAAGAATATGAAATAGAGGAGGAGGAAAAAGAAGAGGAACAAAGAAGAGAATCCATTCTTTCAAGTAGGCATGGAAGAAGGGGGAAGAGGAGTCCAATAAGAACAGACAAAAAGAAACACGGATCTATCTCCAACTCTAAAAGAAGAAGAGATAGTTCATCTCCTTTTGGCCACAGGGAGAAAAATGAAAGAAAACATCATCACCATACTGGAAAATATTACAACAGGTCAAGTTCTACAGACCTAGGAGAGGAAAGGAACACCTCAAGCATAGGCCAGAAAAGGGAACAGGAAGGAGATGAGCATGATTATGGCTATGAAAAAAGAGGAAGAGTAAGTGACACACAGGAAGACGCTAGCCAAGAGGAATCAGCACATTCAGGGAGACAATCTGGGTCCTCGTCAAGAAATCACCACGGATCCATCCACGGCCAGGCAAGAGACAGCTCCAGACACTCCAGGTCTCTTGAACAGCAGACAGCCGATCGTGCACAATCTCACTCTGGCCATGTACACTCAGATTCTACTGCCACAGGAAGACAAGGATCCATTCATGGACAGTCTGTAGACAGCGCTAGACATTCGGGGTCTCATCAGGGAGAGAGATCCACCGGTGTACAGTCGAGATCAAGCACAAGAGGTAGGCAGGAATTCCACCAAGACCACTCAGCAGACCCCTCCAGAGATTCACAGTCTGGATGTGGAAAATCATCATCTGAATTCAGAGGAGACACACACAGGGGATCCAGTGTTAGCCAAACCAGGGATAGTGAGGGACAGTCAGAAGATTCAGAGAGTCAATCTGGATCTTCTTCAAGAAATCACTATGGATCCACCCACGGCCAGGCAACAGACAGCTCTAGACACTCCAGGTCTCATGAACAGCAGAGATCAGATCATGCACAGTCTGGTTCTGCCCATGGACACTCTGATTCTACTGCCATAGGAAGACAAGGAGCCACTTATGGACAGTCTGTAGACAGCTCTAGACACTCAGGGTCTCATCAGGGAGAGAGATCTGCCGGTGTACAGTCGAGATCAAGCGCAAGAGGTAGGCAGGATTTCCACCAAGACCAGTCAGCAGATCGCTCCACAGATTCACGGTCTGGACGTGGACAATCATCATCTGAATTAGGGGCAAGAACACACAGGGGATCCGTTGTTAGCCAAGCCAGTGACAGTGGGCAACAATCAGAAGATTCAGAGAGACAATCTGCGTCCTCTTCAAGAAATCACCATGGATTCACCCAGGACCTAGCAAGAGACAGCTTCAGACACTCCAGGTCTCTTGAACAGCAGACAGCCGATCGTGCACAATCTCACTGTGGCCATGGATACTCAGATTCTACTGCCACAGGAAGACAAGGATCCATTCATGGAGAGACAGTAGACAACTCTAGACATTCGGGGTCTCATCAGGGAGAAAGGTCCACCGGTGTACAGTTGAGATTAACCACAAGAGCTAGGCAGGAACTCCAACAAGACCAGTCAGCAGACCGCTCCAGAGATTCACGGTCTGGACGTGGACAATCATCATCTGAATTAGGGACAAGCACACACAGGGGATCCAGTGTTAGCCAAGCCAGGGATAGTGAGGGACAGTCAGAAGATTCAGAGAGACAATCTGGGTCTTCTTCAAGAAATCACTATGGATCCACCCACAGCCAGGCAAGAGACAGCTC
>NW_004444186.1:254575-255830 GCF_000243295.1 Trichechus manatus latirostris
CCAGTGTCAGCCAAGCCAGTGATAGTGAGGGACAGTCAGAAGATTCAGAGAGACAATCTGGGTCTTCTTCAAGAAATCACTATGGATCCACCCACGGCCAGGCAAGAGACAGCTCTAGACACTCCAGGTCTCACGAACAGCAGAGATCAGATCATGCACAGTCTGGTTCTGCCCATGGACACTCAGACTCTACTGCCAGAGGAAGACAAGGAGCCACTTATGGACAGTCTGTAGACACCTCTAGACATTCGGGGTCTCATCAGGGAGAGAGATCTGCCGGTGTACAGTCGAGATCAAGCACAAGAGCTAGGCAGGAACTCCACCAAGACCAGTCAGCAGACCGCTCCACAGATTCACGGTCTGGACGTGCACAGTCACCATCTGAATTAGGGGGAAGAACACACAGGGGATCCGTTGTTAGCCAAGCCAGTGACTGTCAGGGACAATCAGAAGATTCAGAGAGACAATCTGCGTCCTCTTCAAGAAATCACTATGGATTCACCCAGGACCAGGCAAGAGACAGCTTCAGACACTCCAGGTCTCATGAACAGCAGAGATCAGATCATGCACAGTCTGGTTCTGCCCATGGACACTCAGATTCTACTGCCACAAGAAGAAAAGGATCCACTCGTGGACAGTCTGTAGACAGCTCTAGACATTCGGCATCTCATCATGGAGAGAGGTCTGCCGGTGTACAGTCAAGATCAAGCACAAGAGGTAGGCAGGAACTCCATCAAGACCAGTCAGCAGACCGCTCCAGGGATTCTTGGTCTGGACTTGGACAATCATCATCTGAATTCAGGGCAAGCACACACAGGGGATCCAGTGTTATCCAGGCCAGTGATAATGAGGGTCAATCAGAAGAGTCAGCAAGACAATCAGCCTCAAACTATGAAACTTCGGGGTCCAGCTCCAGAAAGCAAGCTGAATCCACCCACGGCCAGTCAGGAGAACATCAGAGGCGATCAGGTGCGCATCAAGGGCAGAAGTCCACACATGGAGAATCTGACTCTACCCAAGAACATCAAAGGCAGAAAGCTGATCACGGACAGGCAGATTCTAACGATACAAAATCAGAAGGGTCTAGTCTCTCCCGTTTTCATTCTGTGAATAATGATAGACGAAGTCACGGTGCGGGTCAGTGCTGGAGACATGGCAGCTACGGAAGTACAGATTATGACTATGGCCAGTCAGGATTTGGACAGTCTCAGTATGGAATTGTCAGGAATGATAGATCTGGTACCAAACAAGTATC
>NW_004444186.1:257189-258763 GCF_000243295.1 Trichechus manatus latirostris
AAACAATCCATACCAAAATAATAATTAGGTCTCCAGTCTCCTAAATCTGGGCTTACTAGCTTAATAAAAGCAGCAAGCACTTTTCCTTGAATAAATCAACCTAAAGTGAAATTGCCAAAGTTTAAATCATCCTCAATGAGGGCAGGGATTGAACAAAAAACAACAAACAAGCTAATTTTTCTAATTAGTCTCAAACCATATAATGTCTATTCTTTCTTTAACAGCTTTATGAGCTTTCAGTAATTAAGATGAAGTGATTAAGAGCAGACGAGTTCTAATAGTTTAATCTTACAAAAAACTATGTGTATATCCATAATGCACATAGAAATAATCGTGCATGGGAATATTAAACAATTTTTATAAATTCATCTTTTGCCCATCTACCCATCCATCAATTCATTACCAAAGAATAACTTGTTACCAAACAATCAGAAATATAAACATTAGATTTTGCCTTATCTATACCCTTCATTTGACAAAGAAAGTAAGAGAGAAAGGTAAATTAACTTGCCTAAGAATAGCCATCAAGTTAGCGGAAATGTCTTCTGACATTCAACTAATGCTTTCTTCACTACTCCGTGGTATCTCCAGTTGTTCCATATTACCAAAGTTAACACATATTTAATCCTGCAAACAGAAAGAAGCGTTGTCAATCAGAATCTAAGCTTGTAGTTGAGGCTTAAATATATCACTTTGCCTTTATTGTTTTGGGGGGGCATATGCTCACTTCCATGAAGTAGCCCAACAAAAACACCTTAATTCCTTAATATGAGTAACAATCTTATTTATGAATGACAATCATTATTTCTAAATCTGACTCATTCAAAATTTGAAAAACATATAACTTACACCCATTGCCATAGAGTCCATTCCGACTCATAGCAACCCTATAGGACAGAGCAGATAACTGCCCCGTAGGGTTTACAAGGCTGTAATCTTTATGGAAGCAGACTGCCACATCTTTCTCCTGCAGAGTGGTTGGTGGTTTCAAACCACGGACTTTTCAGCTAGCAGGTGAGCACTTAACCACTGTGCCACCAGGGCACCTAAAATATAACATAAATTTTACAAAATATTGTATTAACAGCTCCAAACACCTCGATTCTTTACTTTTTTGGGGTGAGGGGGAGCCAGGACTGAGAATAATTGCCCTCAGATACCATAAACCCCCTCTGAAAAAATAAGAATGTGCAATCCATTATTATACTATTATATCCATGTTATATATTTTATGTCCAAGAAAAAGAGAAAGGAAAGGAGATATATACAGGTGCCGCCCATCCCAATCTTTTCATAATACTACTAGACAAATAATCACAATAGCTCAGGGTACTGCTGACACATTTTTCTTTTCTTAATTAGGAAATAAGTATCCTATAAATGCAACCAATAATAGAGCCAAAAAAGTGAAGGCAAAAATCTTCTTTATCTAACTCAGAAAGGTTTCTTTCCCTCCCTGACAATAAGACTTTAATAGAATAGCAGTTCAATCTAAAATTTTCAAAATTAAAGTTTGTCATAATCAGAGCTGAGACCCTTCTTTTGATTGTCAGGCAAACTGCTTCCAGAAAAAT
>NW_004444186.1:261008-267866 GCF_000243295.1 Trichechus manatus latirostris
TGCAAAGATGAGAAAGACAGATCCTATCCTTCAGGAGTTCACAGACCAGAAAGTAGACAAAATAACTAAGTGTGGCAAGTACAAAAGAGATATGATTAAGGTGCGGTGATGGCAAAAAGTAAAGAGTGACCAGCTAACAGTGTTCAGGGCTAAGGAAGAACTAGCTCAGATACACCTTCTGCAGTTAGGAGAAATGTACTCTGAACCTCTACAAACGGTTGAGAGCTTGCCAGGTTGATTTGGGGAGGAGAGTACTGCAGGGAGATTAAACATCTTCTAGGACTCCCTGAGTGGTACAAATGGTTACCCCGCTCAGCTGCTAACAGAAAGGTTGGAGGTTCAAACCAACTCAGAGGGACCCTTAAGAAAAGCTTGGCAATCTACTTTCGAAAAATCAGCCACTGAAAATCCAAACAAGCACGGTTCTACTCTGACACGCATAGGATTGCCATGAGTCAGAGTTGAATTGACAACAACTGGTTTTTAAACATCTTCTGCAAAATCCCAAAGATAAGAAAAACCAGGATGGGCTCTGAAAGAAGTTCAGCGTAACTAAGATATAAGATATATGTGAGTGACATGGCACAAGATGATTCTAGAAACACAGGAACCCGATCCAAAAGAGCCTTGTAGGCCATGCGAAAGCGTTCAGTCTCAATCTTCTGATAGGAGGAATCAGCAAAGGGTTTTAAGCAGAGAAGTCAAAACGATCAGATGATAAGATTCGCATTTTAAAAAGATCCTTTTGGTGGCAAGACAGGAAAGGGATGAGACCAGAGCAGGGCAAGAAGACTTACAGAATAGCTACGCAAAATTATGTTAGGGGTCAGTAAGAAGAAAGAGATACTGAATGTCAAAGACTTGACTGAGATAAAATGGATATGACTTGAGGATAGATAGAATATGGAGATTGTCTTAGATGATCTGCCAGGTTTCTGACTTGGATCTCCAAGTAAATAGAGCACACCTATAGTGGAAAATTGGAATCGACTCAACGGCAACTTTTTTTTTTTTAATAGTGGAAAAAGAGGCCCTGGCGGCACAGTGGTCAAGCTTTTTGGCTGCCAACCAAAAGGTCGGCAGTTCGAATCCACCAGCTGATCCTTGGAAACCCTATGGGGCAGTTCTACTTTGTCTATAGGGACGCTATGAGTAGGAATCAACTCGACGCCAACAGGTTTGAGTTTGCTGTTTTGTTTTGTTTTTTGTAGTGGAGAACCAGTAATACCTTGACAGATGAATGTACTATTTGGGGAACTTTCCAACAGTTTTAAAGTTGAATCAGCTTATTCACACATTTCAACCCAGACGTTGTAAACTAGTCACCTACAGGCCAAATCTAGCCTACAGACATGTTTTATTTGGCCTGCACAATGTTACCTCAAATGCTCTGAATCTGACTTAGTTGGATAATTCCACATAAAAACCTGGAGAGCCAACTTCTCTTAAAAACTGTAAGATAAGGCATCCATGGATTAACATCTCCTTCTGATGACTATCAGAAATACTCAAGAAGCAAGATTGTCACCTCCTGGTTGGATAGATACTAAAAAACAAAACAAAACCAGCTGCCATCAGGTTGGGTCCATCATGGCAACCCTTGGTGTGTCAGAGTAGAACTGTCCTCCATAGGGTTTTCACAGCTGTGACCTTTCAGAAGCAGACCTTCAGGGCCTTCATCCTTCCAAGGCATCTCTGGGTGAGTCTGAACTGCCAACCTTTTGGTTAGTAGCCCAGTGCTTAACTCTTTGTACCGCCCAGGGACCAGACAAATAGTAGCCTGTTATTTAAACCATCATGCCTAATATGTCCCCTCCATTGAAATGTGCCTCATTAATTTAGATTGTTTACCTGCCTGACTCCTTTAGACATACGGAGATGTGACCCCTCCGCTAATGCCTAGAGTACATTGAAGCTCCCCTCACCACCACCACCCCCCACTGTACTCCACAGTCAGAAGGAGGAACTTGAAATCAGTCAAGGAAGGACTGGTGCAACAATTACAGAATGGGGCCATTGGAATAGGCAGTGGATCTTTCAATGACGGTGTAAAAAGGCTTACAATTCTCTTCCTCTCTTTGGCTCTCTCATGTGTCTCTCTGTACTGAGGTACCTGGTAGTACAAAATGCCAGGAGAAAATCAGAGTGGGATCAGGAAGAGGATACCTGAAACAAGGACAAGCCACTCTTCTAGCCATAAACTAAAGGGTTAAGAGAGATTCATGAAGTTCTCACGGATCACAAAGCTCACCTGGGTAAGAGAGCACACAGAGGTTTGAGATGGAACCTTGAAGAGTGTGCATTTCTCCTGTGTGTTCCTTAGGTATCTAACTTCCTGGAACAAAGTTCATAAGGTGTCAGCTGTGGGAGGCGAATACATTTCTACAGTAAACTCATTGGGAAGTATTCTCAAAAGACAGAGTGAGAAAAGAACTGTATTTGTGGGGGAAACAGCATGCTTCCTGTGACAGATTTGAAATGAATGCAAATTCTTTGACATTCCTGCAACAAGAGGTGGAGTCTATTTTCCCTCCCTGAATCTGAGCTGCCCTGTGATTGCTTTGACCAACAGAGTACAGTGGAAGAGATGCTATGCCATTCCAGGCCTAGCCTTCAAGAGGGCTGGTAGCTTCTACCTTGCCCCCTTGGTGCTTCGAGCCACCATGTAAAAACTCCAACTACCTTGCCAGAGAGACTACCTGGAGAAGCCCTGAAACTATACAAAGAGCAGAGGGGCTCAGCCATGTCCAGCCTTCCAGCCATCCCTGCCAGAGCTACAAGTACATGACTGAAACCATCTTGGAACCCCTGGCGCAGACCATCCACAGCTGAATACCACTCGGTAAGTGACTTCAGTCAACGTCCATGGAATAGAAGTATTGCCTAGCTGAGCCTTGCCCAAATTCCTGATCCACAAAATCCTGAGATAAAATAAAATGATTGGTGTTTTAAGCCACTACATTTTGGGGTAGTTTGTTATACAGTAACAGATAATCAGAGCACTTCCTTAGAGGGAAGGTAGGAAAACCTGGGAGGGAGAAGGTTGGACATGACATGGCTGGGACTTCTAGCCATCCTAGAGCAGCCCAGAATGGTCAGGAAGGTGAAGCAGAAGTTCTAATGCCCTCTTCTGTTCGTTTTTTTACTAAAGGAAGGAGGAAAGAAGAGATTATGCAGGTGACCTGGCTGGGAAAGCGTGAGGGAAAAAGTTAAGAGTAGGATAGAAGAAGGATATTCTTCCTAGTAAAAATGGCAGAATCAAATCATATTACAAAATTTCTCTATCCATACACCCAACAAAGGAGGCAACACACAATACAAACTAATCAAAATTTCACTAGTGGCAACCAAGCCAGGAAGGGGGTGCAAACCCAACCCATAAATTTCAAACACTGGCAGCTGAGGAAAAGGGAACAGTAGTAGGTAGCAAATATTTGTCTAATGAAGAAATTAAGAATCAGATCTGCTCCTAACCATGCATCCACACCTCCAAAGTACTACGAAAGGAAAAAAGTAACTTGTAAGATCATGACAATTCTTAGTAATACTCAACCCTCAACGTGGAACAAAGCCAAATGGGGAAGCATCAATGAAGCCTTGAGAGTAAAGCCCCTAGATGTACCTCAGAATCCCACAGAGCAGGAAGTGCTTCCAGAGCGTGCCATTTCCCAGGGCACGGTGCAGAGCTCAGGGAACAAATCCACACAAGGAGTAGGATACACTCATGGCTTATTCAGGGCGTGTACCTGTATTTCAAAAGACAGAGCAAAGCCAAGGTCCGCCACAAAAGCTGTACATGCTGTTGCTCCCTGCTCTCCAGGCTCACATTTTCAAGATTCAGAAGAGCAGAAAGACCAGGATACCTAGTCCTAAAATTGTGAGGAGCTGAATACAAACTGATCTCAGATAAGCTAGAGGGGAGGGACGATCAAGGAAAATCAACCTATACTAGAACATATCAAAAGAAAATCTGGATAGAATCTACATTAAGTATGAACAATATAAAGTGGCATTCATTCATTCCACAAATATTAATTCAGCTCTGCTCTGCGCCAGACCTGGAACCAGACACAGGCACGGCAAATACAAACATACTAGAGCAAAAAATAGAAAAAAGGCGAGGAAAGGGACATGACGTGGGAAAAAAAAAAAAGCCCAAGGACACATTCCCTTTAAGTACTATAGAAGAATTTTAATAAGAGCATGAGTTCAATGAAATAAAATACTCAAGAAGAGATGATAAGAGAGTGGCATTAAAAAGCTGACTGTAAAATTAAAGAAACCAAGAAACACATTTAAAAAATGAAAGAGATTAAAATTCTTAAAGAGAAGTGAAAGATATGAAGACTGTGGTGAACCTTAGTCAAGAACCCAACAAATGGAATAGAAAAAGTGTCTGAAGATAGAGAAACTCCCTGAAATGAAAAAAATAGCTAGATATGAAGACAAGGCCCACCATATAACTAGAAAAATTACAGATTTATCACCATGGAGAAATATCCCAATTAATTACTAAACTTAAAAGATAAACAACTTTCTGGGCTTGAAGAAGAAAAATGTTATCCACAGGCACAATAATCAAACTCAAGTTTTGCTATGCAACATTCAACTGAACAAACAAGGCAATGTTTAGAAGGAAGTGTGATCAAGAATATTTTACCTATCCAGTGTCCTTCAAGTGGCAGATACTCTCAATTATCAAAGAACTCAGAGAGTAAGACATTCATGAAGCTATCATTATTAAAAAAAAAAAAATCTATGAAAGAGCCCAAATAAAGAACTCAGAAATGGAAATAGCTTAATAAAAGACTAACAAATGTGAGACTTATATTTGCCAATAGGATGTAAAGGTTAAAAACCTTAATAAATTATGTAACACATAATTATGTATATGTGTTTTATATATATATGTAATTTATATACAGAAAGCAGAGAAAGGCCGATGAGAGGAAGTAGAAGATCGTTCATCTCCTTAACTCACACAGCAAGAAGTCAATTAATACTGTCAAAAATTGAAATACACAGTTTTAAAAAATGAAATGAACTACCATCCCTTAATGTCTTTCATAATTATTTTTCTTATCTGTGGAAGAATATTTTAGAAACTAATATGATTTGTGCTAAAGAAGTATTTACTTGGGGGACATTTATGTCAATTGGCATAACAGTGCGTAAAAACAATGTTCTACATCCTACTTTGGTGAGTAGCATCTGGGGTCTTAAAAACTTGTGAGAGGCCATCTAAGATACAAATTATTGGTCTCTCCCCAACCAGAGTAAAGAAGAGTGAAGAAAATCAAAGACTCAAGGGAGCAATTAGTCCACAGGACTAATTGACCACACGCGCCACAGCCTGTACGACCCCAAGACCAGAAGAACTAGATGGTGCCTGGCTACCACTACCAAGCGCTCTGACTGGGATCACAACAGAGGGTCCACAGAGCAAAATCAAATGCATAAAAAAAAAAGACCAGACTTACTGGCCTGATAGAGACTGAAGGAAACCCCGAGACTATGGCCCTAAGACATCCCTCTGACTTGGAACTGCAGCCATTCCCGGAAACCGTCTTCCAGCCAAACAACAGACAGGCTTATAAAATAAACAATAACACCTGAAAAGAACATGCTCCATAGAACAAACAATTATACGAAACCAAAAGGACAACATTTGCCCAAAAGTAAAGATGAAAAGACAGGAAGGGGCAGGAAAATCAGACGAAAGGAAACAGGGAGCCAAGGGTAGAAATGGGGAGAGTGTTGACATAGTGTGGGCATTGCAACTAATGTCGTGCAACACTTCGTGTACAATTTGTTGAAGAGGAAGCTAATTTTCTCTGTAAACTCTCACCTAAAACATAATAAAATATTTTTTAAAAAAGAAATATTTATCTGAAGGCCAGAAATTATTCCATACGTTTCACTTCAGTGTTTTTTCTTCTAAATTCAAGTAAAATTAAATGTAATAACTTTATTTAAAATACTGTGAATTATAGAATCCCATTTCCTCTGTCTGCTTATGCACCAATATACTTGTTTGTATATAAGTAAAACATAATGCCTAGAATGGTAACACTAGTTATTTCTGTCGTGGGATTTGAAATGATGTGTTAACTTCTTCTGTAAACTTGTTTGCACTGCTTGAATATTTTATGACGAAAATACATTTGTATCCTTCTTATAAATAATCAATTCATAATTATTTTTTAAAAATAAACTAAAGCAGCATATATGTGCATGAAAACAGCACTGAAAGGCTCTGGACCAGCTGTAGGATATGAGGTGTGGCGGGGATGCGGTTTGAAGGTAGGAAGAAAGGATATTTTCTGGAAATGTGGCTAAGGGTTATAATAGTGAAATCTCTTTCATATTCTTTGAGAGAGACCAAAGCAAAGATTAGAATTTCTTTTTAATTACTTTTGTTGTGAGTTCATGCAAAGACTGGACCAAGCGGAGTAATAAATTTTATTGGTATTACAGTGGGATTCAGAAATTCAGTACCAACTACCACAAGTCTAATACTGGTAACAAATAAAAGGCTGTATCCCCTAGGATCAAGGTCAAAGCAAAGTATTATTCATTAGTAAAATGAGAAATAGTCACTGAATTGTACATATAGAAAATGGTGAAATGGCAAATTTTTTTTGAGAATATACACAACAAAACCTACACCCATTCCACTGTTTTTACATGTACAATTCAGTGACATTGATTACATTCTTCAAGTTGTGCAACCATTCTCACCCTCCATTTCTGAGTTGTTCTTCTCCCATTAACATAAACTCACTGCCCCCTAAGGTTCCTATCTAATCTTTCGAGTTGCTGTTGTCACTTTGATCATGTGTAGATAGCTCTTAAAAG
>NW_004444186.1:269054-270040 GCF_000243295.1 Trichechus manatus latirostris
GAAAAGCATGAAACTGGCTGTATTGCAAGGAAAGAGCTTGGATGACCTGTTACAGACTGGGAATCAAAGGACCTAAGTGTAACTTTACTCATTCAGGGGGATGTTGAGGATAGAGATTTAAATCTACTTCTGATCACTCATTGGTGATTAAAAAACAAAAACAAAAAACGGTTCTTCACAGTAAATAATATAAAGAAGTGGTGAGCCAGGAATTTATGGAGGACAAAAAAAAAAGAAGAAGAAGAAGACAAAAATAGGAGGGGAGCTCTCAGTCACCAAGCTTTGGTCAACATGAGCCAACTGGCTGATATAATTGTCACAATTGTTAGCCTTTTTATTAAGGCATTTCCATTTCTATGGGCAACCTCAGTTTGACTATACATAAGCAGTACCCTCGATAGAAGACATACGTGCAGAAAAGATTGCTTCAAATTCTGAGTTAAAAATAAATGTTTTATAGAGAAAAACCATTGAACCTGATGATTCTGGCAGAATGAAAAGAAGATAGAACTCGCTCTATATTTAGCTCATAAACAATGACTTATTTATGTAAAGCTCAACTATTTCCAAAGAGGATTTTGGCCAGCTCTTTCTAAAGTACAACTTGATTCTTTGCTATTAAATATTTTATAAGTAACTGAGCTTGTTGGGTGAAAATGATAAGCGGAAAAAATGAGTGAAGGAGTGGAAAAACTCGTGAAACTAATATTGTCCAGCCTACCATTTGTCAAGCACTGAACAGAGGTTAAATATTCATTTCATTTGAGATCCAGCCAGAAGTTATCTTAATCTCCAAGCTAAAGTTTCTGACTTTTTCAGGTACTGTACAATAATTTTATAAAAGCTGATTATAATTCCCTAAGGAATTAAAACCACAGGTCTAAGATTTATGATTCTGGAATCCAAAGCTGCTGCTGTAACACCTTGTAGCATATTCTATTAGTGTTTTATCATGTGTTGATTGCTTACTATACATCAAGTATTCT
>NW_004444186.1:270504-271375 GCF_000243295.1 Trichechus manatus latirostris
AAGCTCCCAGACCAAGGGAAGATTGATGACAAGACCTTCCTCCAGAACCAACAGAGAAAACAAAGGCTTCCCCTGGAGCTGATGCCCTGAATTTGGACTTCTAACCTACTAAACTGTGAAAGAATAAATTTCTCTTTGTTAAAGCCATCCACTTGTGGTATTTCTGTTATAGCAGCACTAGATGGCTAAGATACCCATATTTAGAGATGAAGAAATTAAAGCATAGTAAGGTAATTGACTTGCCGAAGGTCACACAGGTGGTAAGGGTGGGACCAGATTTTAACCCCAGGCAGTAAAACTCCAGAGTTTCTCTTCTTGTCCACTATGTAATATCACATCCCTACATGATGCAGGAATGGGGAAGAGGTTCCAAGTAAGGGATATAGACTGTCTGCCTCCATTGTCTGGACTCCAGGACTCAGAAACTCTTCAGTTTGTTGAAATGACCTCTGGGACCATAACTGGAGTGTAATAACATTAACAATAAATAATCAGTAGTTAATATTATGGTTTATTAACTTCATGCCTTAGCTTCACACTTTCTATATATTCATTTAGAACTCATTCAATAGGCTACTTGCCAATAACCGAATGAACATTTTTTATGGGTGGCTCTTGAAACCCAGGTGAATCACCAATCCCCACTCAAGACTTTGGAAAAACATTCCAATAAAAACAACACTTGGGATGGACTGAGAGTTGGCTTGTCAGGCTCTTAGGTCCATGATTTTCTTCATTGTCATCAGTCATCATCATCATTAATCATCATTACAACTATCATAGTGTGATCCCAAAAGACTATTTACCAAATCAATCTATGTTGAAGAAATAGCTCCACAACCCAGGGCTCTCCCTGCCAAAGTCATTAACC
>NW_004444186.1:273426-274449 GCF_000243295.1 Trichechus manatus latirostris
GATACAGACTATAAAACAACTATGCTTACTATGTTTAAAGAAAAAAAACTGTGAAAGCATGAAGATATCTGCAGAGTACAGGAAACTATAAAAATATCATAAAAGATCTTAAAAGAAAACAAAGAAGAAGAGAAAGTCTAGAAGTGAGAAATGCAATAGCCAAAATTAACAACTCAATAGATAAGGGGCTGGCAGGAGGCATGAGGGGTCTTCTGGGACTGCTGATAATATTCTGTTTCTTTTTGGGGGCCTGGTTGTACAGGTGTGCTCACTTTGTGAAAATTTATCAAACTACAGAGTCATGATTTGTGCATTTTTTTGTGTGTATGTGTGTACCAGTTCCCCACGCATCTGTCAGTTTGTCATACTGTGGGGGATTGTGTGTTGCTGTGATGCTGGAAGCTACGTCACTGGTATTCAAACACCAGCAGGGTCACCCATGGTAGACAGGTTTCGGCTGAGCTTCCAAACTAAGACAGACTAGGAAGAAGGACCTGGAGGTCTACTTCTGACAAAAATTAGCCAGTGAAAACCTTATGAATACCAGCAGAACACTGTCTGACATAGTGCCAGAAAATGAGCCCCCCAGGTTGGA
Organism: Trichechus manatus latirostris; assembly: GCF_000243295.1. Lineage (NCBI taxonomy): Eukaryota > Metazoa > Chordata > Mammalia > Sirenia > Trichechidae > Trichechus > Trichechus manatus. Next base: position 274,022 of record NW_004444186.1, read on the forward strand.
AGGCACTCAAAAGACGACTGGGGAAGAGCTGCCTCCTCAAAGTAGAGTCAACCTTGATGACGTGGATGGAGTCAATCTTTCAGGACCTTCATTTGCTGATGTGGCACAATTCAAAATGAGAAGAAACAGCTGCAAACATCCATTAATAATCAGAATGTGGAATGTATGAAGTATGAATCTAGGAAAATTGAAAATCGTCAAAAATAAAATGGAACACATAAACATCAAGATCCTAGGTATTAATGAGCTGAAATGGACTGTTATTGGCCATTTTGAATCAGATAATCATATGGTCTACTATGTCAGTGTGGTGGTTAAAGTTGTGTGTCAACTTGGCTGAGCCATGCAGTCATATGATGTTGTGATCACTTCCATGATGAGATCTGATATACCGTGATCACTTCCATGATGGGATCTGCTGTGAGTAG
>NW_004444186.1:276197-277521 GCF_000243295.1 Trichechus manatus latirostris
GAAAAACAAGGTTCCAGTATTGACAGAATACCTACTGAGATGTTTCAGCAAGCAGATGCAGTATTGGAAGTGCTCACTGATCTATGCCAAGAAATTTGGAAGACAACCACCTGGCCAACTGACTGGAAGAGATCCATATTTATGCCTATTCCAAAGAAAGGTGATCCAACCGAATGCAGAAATTATGGAACAGACTTCCAGGCAACATGGCCCTATAGTCAGAAGCACCACGGAATTCCTTCGCAGCAAAGATCGGAAAAACTAAGTCAAACAGAGTCACACGTCAATCCTGAAACCCTAACTATCAAACGAAGAGATAAAGAACTCAGCCAAGCACAGAATGGAATAAGAAACTGACCAAGAACAGAGCCCAAGGAGAGATACATGAAGAGGTCCCCTATCAGCTACCACAGCACGGATCAACCATCTTGGACTCCTTTCAGAGATCAGTGAATAGGAGGTACAAGAAAGCAGCTTCGCGGAGCTTCCAGCAGGAGACAGAACAACCAGTAACCTACGATATAGGCTTTCCCACCACCGCCCACCCTTCTTCACCCCAATTTAGCCTCCTCTGCTTCCTGCAGCCACAGTCTATTGGCCAGGAAATATGAGCTCCCCCCAGTGCCACTTGGATTCCACCCGCCCGCACTGGCCAGCTCCCTGAGTGCCATTTGTTGGCTGCTTGTGTTGTTTTTTTCTGCTTCTTTAGATTTCTTCCTTACCTCTCGCTACCTCCCCCTCCTTTCTCTCAAATACCTGACTCCGTGCACCATCTTCGCGTCTTCCTGAAAGGCTGCGAAATACTGCTGGATTGTGAAACTGCTTCCCGGTCCATGCTACCACGCTGGTGGGACCCCGGGGCTTTTTTGTTTGTTTGTTTGTTTCCTTTGATTTGTTCTGTTTTGATTTGTTTGTTTCCTTTTTCTTTTCTTGTCTTGGAGTCCATTCTAGCCAGGCAGTACCACGTGGCTTGGAAGCTAGTCCCTTACTCTGTGCAAATGCACAGGGACATCCCTGGGGTCATTTCTTTTCTTTTTTTTTTTTTTCATTTCTTTGTTTTCTTCTCCCTCTTATTCCCTTTTCGTCTTTCATTTCCAGTTTCTCAATTTATTCATTTTTTCTTTTATCCTTTTTCTTTTTTTTCTTCATTTTTGTTTTTCCCCATTTCTCAGTCTCTCATCTCTCCACTCCAATAGCAAGTTCCCTTAGCACTCTTTTTTGTTTGTGTGTATGTCTTTGGCTCCTGTTCCTCTCTCCTCTCTCTCATCTTTCCCATACCCATCTTAGCTCTACACATCACAATCTACCCCTCCTTCCTGCCTAA
>NW_004444186.1:296596-333616 GCF_000243295.1 Trichechus manatus latirostris
TTCCGAGGTTCACTGTTCAGCCGGGGATTGGACAGCCCCATAAAACAAAACGGGACTAATGAGGCACAGCAGTCCAGGGACAAGAACTAGAAGGCAGAAGGGAACAGGAAAGCTAGTGATAGGGAACCCAAGGTTGAGTAAGGACAGTGTTGACATGTAGTGGGGTTGTTAACCTTTGTCATAGGACAACATGTGTACTAGTTGTTTAATGAGAAACTAATTTGTTCTGTTAACCTTCATCTAAAGTGAGCATAGCAGCACAACTGGATGAACGTAATCGATGTCACTGAATTGTGCATGTAGAAATTTTTGATATGGTGTATCTTTGGCTATGCATATTTTCACCAAAAAAAAAAAAGAGAAGGGAGAGGGTTGACATGTCGTGGGGTTGTTAACCAATGTCATAAAACAACACGTGTGCTGATTGTTTGGTGAGAAACTATTTGTTCTGTAAACCTTCACCTAAAGTACAATAAAAAAAGAAAAAGAAAAAACCCAAACCCGTTGCCATCGAGTGGATTCCAACTCACAGTGACCCTACAGAGCAGAGGAGAACTACCAAATAGGGTTTCCAAGGAACGCCTGGTGGATTTGAACTGCCAACCTTTTGGTTAGCAACCATAGCTCTTAACCACTACACCACCAGGGTTTCCAACTAAGTACAAAGACCAATATTCCAGGGCCTATGTCTATGGCTGAAAGATATATCACCATGCCTGAACCATCCTCCAGTGAATACATGCTAAGCTGTAAATTACCAAATCCATTTTTGATCTCTTGAGATAAGGGAAAAAAGGAGCCTTGCACCAAGGAGGACACAGACTAGTTCTTGACTAGTTTTATATTACAGCTAACTTCTTTTGATTCCTGTGGTGTGATGGATCACTTTTGTGTGGCCTTTCTAGCTATGGCCTTGTAACTCCCACCCAAGTGATTGGGTAGGATTGTGTGATAGGGTAATTGTGGCCCACCAAGGGAATTGGTTGGAAACTCTGGTGGCATAGTGGTTAAGTGCTACGGCTGCTAACCTAAAGGTCGGCAGTTTGAATCCACCAGGCGCTCCTTGGAAACTCTATGGGGGCAGTTCTACTCTGTCCTATAGAGTTGCTATGAATTGGAATCAACTCAATGGCAATGGGTTTGTTTTTTTTTTTTTTTTGGTAAGGGGACTGGTCAATTATGTCATCCCACTGGGCTTGAAATGAGCCACCCCAGAGGTGGGAAAGAGAGGATCCTACCACCACCAAGGAAGAACAGCCTGGACTGCACAGTGCATCCTTTGGACCTAGGATCCCTGTGCTGAGAAGCTCCTGGACCCAGGAGACAGACAGCAAGCTTACAGCGTACAGTCCTGAATATGGCGAGAAGTGGTGGCAGGAGATATTGGCAGGAGAGATTGCACAGTGGGCTTCCCAGCCTATGGAGCGAGAAAGCTGAGTGCTTTGGGCAGAGGCAGAGAGCCACGGAGAGGCATGCCTGCAAGCATAGCTGAGAAGAGGCTGTCCTGATGGAAGAACTGTATCCAGAGCGTTCTTGAACCTGAATTGTAACCTTTCCTAATAAACCCCATAATCACGAGTATCGTGTGTGAGTTCTGTGTGGCCGTTGCAATGTATTATCAAACCCAGCAGAGAAGTATAGAGTGCCGTGGGAGGGACGGTTGGTGTCAGAATTGGTGAAGACGGTGGAGAGAGGAGGCATGTCTGACTTCCACCTCATAGAAATCAGCCTTGGGCTTTTGATCTTGATTCTCCTTCCCCTTGGTGAAGTTAGAGAAGGTCAGACCCTACCCCATGCCATTTTTACAACACCACTTACCCCCAAATCATGACCATCACTTAACATTCTCTGCTTGCTGTGTCTCTATGTTGTTTACACAGTCTCCTCATTCACAGAGACAAAGTCTACAAAGAATTGTCAGAAGTTGCATGGGAGAGGTGAGGGAAGAGGAGCTAAAGGGCAAGAAGGAAAAGACTTTCTGTAGAAGCTCCCCAAGACCCAGCAGATGGTGCTATAAGCACATCACTCTGCCTTCCAGACAGGACAGAAAGAGTGCAGGGATGGAACGAGAACTTCACTGTTCATCTTCCTCACCAATTTGGTTTGTTGTTATTTGTTTGTTTTACTTGGTGTGGGGAGGGGTTGTTTGTTTGTTAAGATCAAACAGTCCATTCCTCAAGAACTATTCCCCAAACCCTGCCTTTTCCAAGACATGAACAGTCCACAGGCTTACTCCCTGGCTATTCCCAGGAAGAGACAGATTTGAGTTTGAATGTTGTCATCTCCACGTAATAGCTAAGTCACTTGAAACAAGCCAAGTTCAAGCCCATTGCCATTGAGTTGATTCTGACTCATAGTGACCCTACAGGACAGAGCAGAACTGCCTCATAGGGTTTCCAAGAAGCAGCTGGGGGATTCAAACTGCTGACCTTTTGGTTAGCAGCAGAGCTCTTAACCACTGTGCCACCAGGGCTCAGACTTGAAGCAAGTTACATATTTTCTCTGAGCCTCCATTTTCTCACCTGCAAAACGAAGGTAATGATACCTACTTCACAGGTCATTGTGAAGATTAGTAACTGCTGTACATCAGTGCATAGAGCACAGTGCTTGACACAAAGGGGAACATAATTTCCTGTCTTCTGCCAACACATGAGGATAGACTCTCAGAAAACCTAGAACAGTGCATGCTATAAAAAATGTATTCTCTTGAAGGTTGTCATCTCCAAGGGGTAAACCACTAACCCAACCTATGAGGTGAGAAATCTCACATGCCCAACCCAGTTACTGTGGAGCACACACTGTGGTAAAATCATGAATCTCAGTTTTGGAAAGAACTTTTGTGATAATCTAGTCCAACCCTTACATTAGCAATTCTCAATAGCGAGAGAAGAGGTCAAAATTATATTGGCTATACCTCTCGTTTTCATGACACAAACCAGGACGTAAAGCTCAACAAAGCTCTGGTTGGAGAGGATACTCATAAAACAGAGCCTTAAAAGGAAGAAAAGAAGGGACTGAACGAGGGAGGTAAAAAAGAAAAGAGATGGTAAGAACTGATGCATGAAATTCCTATAATACCCCTGACAATAAATCCAGCTACTTCACAGAGAGCTCACTGCATATTCAGTCAACTCAGACGTTAAAAATTTCTTCCATCCTTACATCAGGTCAAAATTAACCTCTTTTTTTATGAGCACGCAAAGGTCCTTTGTTCTTTTCCTTTTTCTTTTTAATATGTCTGAATCTTTATCTTTTAGTGTGTGTGTGTGTGTGTGTGTGTGTGTGCTGGCATTCACAAACAAATTTGCATACTTTTCCCTCTCACAAGAGTTAGTGGTTCTGATGCCCTCCATTTCCCAGCCCATCTCTTCCGTCTGAGATTTTCCTCCCCTGGAGAATATGCCTGACAGTAAATATAGAAGAAGGGGCAAAAGTATTTTTAGCCTGTACAACTCCACAAGTGTTTCCTTTAGAGCAGAGAGTGGCAAACTACGGCTCACGGGCCAAATCCGGCTCATCAATTTTTGTACAGCCCACAAGTAAGAATGATTTTTACATTTTTAAGTGGATTAAAAAATGACACGAGATTCAAATGCCAGTGTCTATAAATAAAGTTTTATTGGAACATAGCCATGCTCATTCTTTTATATATTGTCTATGGTTGTGTTCATACTATGACAGCAGTTTAGTAGTTGCAACAGAGACTGCCTTGCCCACAGAGACTAAATATTTACTATCTGACCCTTTACAGAAAAACTTTGCTCCCCTAGTTTAGGAGAGAGCCCTGGTGGTGCAATGGTTAAGCGTTTGGCTGCTAACCAAAAGGTGGGCAGTTCAAACCCATCAGAGCCTCTACCAGAGAAAAGACTTGGTGATCTGTTCCTGTAAAGACTACAGCCTAGGAAACCCTATGGAACATTTCTACTCTGCCATATAAGGTTGTTATGAGTTGGAATCAACTCAACCAGCACACAACAACAACAGTTCAGAAGAACACTGACTCCAAAAGCATGTTCACCTGGAACAATCTTCATCCACATCCCTCCGTTCCCTCTATGGCAATAGCCGGCTCCTGCAGGAAACCAGTCCTCACTCAACAAATTCCACCTCCCCTTCACTCCCACAGTCTCAGTCACACCTTTATAAAGATCATTTCCCTAATGAAGCATGATGGCCTGGCCCAAATCAAGCATCCAGAGGAAACACGGCCACAGAATGGACGCTGACTCTCCCGCCTTCAGGATAGTTCTCAGAAGAAAACACGTAACCTAATAATGGTTGACTTTGGAATCATGTAATTTCTCATTTACCAATAGTTGCTACCACTCCTTCTCAAATCTTGAAGACCATATTGCACAAGTTTTGAGCCTAAGTAACTGCAAACACCTTCAGTGAAATTTGTTATACATTCACAATGGATAGAATGCAGAACAAGGTTCTCAGGGATATGCAGAAAGCCACTCGTTGATGTCCAATGCTGAGATTCAGTTTATATTCAAGTGAAATCATGTCTTCGGAGATGAAAATGGCAAGAGAGAGGGTAGGTCTTAGCCCTACTGTGAAAAAGTGGAGGTTGGTCAGTAAGGAGTGCTGTGGTCATGACCCTCACTCTTCTCTAGAGTCAATTCAAATTGACAAGCATTTATTGGGTAACTTTGTGAACCACAAAATATGCTAGATCCCCGAGTAACGTGTCCAATCCCTATTTTATGGAGTGCACAGTCTAGAAATGATATAGACACATAAATATATATGTATACCTACATAGGTGTGTGTGTGTGTGTGTGCGTGTGTGTGTGTGTGTGTGTGTGTATGAAAAGATATACACCAACTAATTAACAGGAGTTACTTCTGGGTAGTGGGATTATAGGTGTTTTTATTTTATTTTCTCTGCTAATCTATAATTTCTTATTTTTAATAATAAAATTATTAATAAGATACACAATTATAACTCTCTCGAGTAATTCAAGAGAATTCCTACGGGAGGTATGAGCTGGGTTTTGAAGAATAAGTAGAAGTCCACTAGTTAGATAGTAAAGTAAGCTATTCCAAATGAAAGTATGAACTAGCAATGATATGTTCAGAGAGGTTTAAGCAGTTAATTACTGGTGGACCATAAAGGGGAATAAGAAGAGAGGAAATGGGCAGAAGGGACACCACAGGCCAGATCATGAGGAACCCTGAATATCATGCTAAAGAGCATGGATTTCTTCCAAAGATTACATAGTGTTTGAACTGAAAGCTATTTTTGACCAACAGCCACTAACGTTTGGTAAATTCAGTCAGGTAAAGAGATGGAAAGGAGGGCCTCTGTAGTCGATATTCACTCCAAGAGGGAATAATAATAGCACAGATGACTCCTTAGCTAGAACCCTATATTAAAAAATCTAGTTTAGAATGGGAGAATTTGACTAGATGATCTTTAAGGTTCCTTCTAAATATCAAATACCAGGATGCTTTGACATTGGGGCCTGGTGTCCCTGCACACACTCCCTTCGACTTCAATTAAAGTCCATAATTTGTCAATGCATTGTGCTAGATTCCTTGGTAAATACACAAACAGGCCTTTCTGCAAAGTGTCCTGAGACTCTGGCAGGTGGGGCTGATACTAGCCCAGATTTGAGAGCTGCTAATGCAATCTCAGGGGAACATGTAAGAAGCTAGAAGGTAAACACTGGGGAGGTGGAGCTGGAGATGGAGTTGGGCTTGTTAGAAGTGAATTAGGACATTGCAAACAGAACAGCTCCTCCCTAAAATGGATCATTATTCCCTCCATAAAAAGGCCATTCTCCCCACTATTAGCACCCTGCAAGCTGCTTAGGTCTCCATCCTACATGGTCCTCTGGTGAACTAGGTAAGTAAGAAGGACTTCAGCTCCACTCATGGATACTTAGGTATCACTGATAAAATCCACGGGTGTGCTCTAAGGCAAAGAGGCTCTGGATACCAGGCTTCTTTTTAATATACTTTGGGGAACTCTGGTCTAAGTTTTACTGGGAAGGAAAATGAAGAGACAACTAGGAACATTGACAGCACCTCCTTTCTTTGGGGTCATTTCCATAAAGACCACAGGAATCTAATGATCCACTAGGCAGGTTGCTTCCCATACTATTGAGCTTTTTTTCACCTATCTGTTATGTAACTAGGAAAGTCTGAGGGTCAGTTGCTGCTTGCATAAAGAGAACAGAATCTAAATCTGATAGCAGCTGCTCCCAGTTCTGTATCACCTAGTCCTGTGGTTGGCTTTGCCCACTCTGTCCACTTTCTCTGGCCTAGAAGTCTTGAGGGTCCAGTTTAGCCATTAGTGCCCCTTAGTTGGAGTTCGGCATGCCATGTAGATGTTGGGCCTATCTCCCCAGCCCCACCTCCCACTCCTGACCCCTGGTGTGATGGTTGGGACCTGAAGAGGAAATGAGAAGTAAATGGTGCGGCACACTCAGGATTTCAACAACTTCAGAACAAAGCTCAAAAAATTATCCTTAGTAGAGGCAGGGAGCCCAAAACTGAAATTCATTGCTCCCACATTCATTTGGGAATGGAAATAGGAGATACAGATTCTATTCCTAACTTCACCACTCTCCTGCTACATGGCTTGAACAAGTCATTCAATTCTGGGTTGGTTCTTGATTACAAAAGGAAGAAATTAGTCATACATGACCAATTATTACACGTGATTAGAACTATTTATATGTTTAAGAAATAAAAAGGAATAACAGAAGGTAGGTCTCTCTCCCTCCCTCTTTAGGTTAACTTAAATTTGCAAAAAGATGCCTAAACTCCTATCAAGCATAGTCTCTGTCATCGAGATTTACTACCAATATGCTACCCAAGATGGGGAGTGGGACTTGTTGAACAAAGCAGAGCTGAAAGAACTTTTGGAAAATGAGTTTCGTCACATTCTGAAGGTAAGAACTCCATGCCTGGTCTGAAGACTGCAGCAATTCTCTTCTTCATCCCTTCCTGTCCCTTTGTAGCGTATGTCAAATATCCTAGAGGACTCTCCCTACTTGGTGATAGAGAACAGGGCTTGGTAAAGACTTGAGATAAGGTCAAAAGTTGACCCATGATGGTTTCCATAACTGAAATAAGGGAAGCGATCCTACTAAACAGCAGACAAACTCCATATACCAAACAATGTCCCATATATGTAATTCTTATGGAACAGAAACTGAGGCAGACCTCAGGAAAACTGCAAAGCAGATGAAATGGGGCTTTCTCCTCTTTTTTTCTTTCTTCAGCTCATTCTGACCGCTCCCATGTATGAGATTCTGGTGCTATAAAGCTTCTGAATTCAGGAAATTATCCTCTTACCCTTAAATCACAAAATAGGGTCACCACCACCTTAAAATGTCAGCTGTGGAAATAAATATTTGGGAGCTTAGACATAGCTCTTGAGCTTCAGTGCCTTAAATCCAACTGCCTATTGAATATTTTTATTTGGATTCCTGTGGATGTCTTAAATTCAGGGTGTCAGATATAAAACTTATTATCTTCCCCTCTAAACTTGCTCCTTCTCCTATTTGCCCAAGGCAGAAATATGGTGCCATTGGTGACTTCCTCTCTCTCAGCAAGTACCACCACCCTTCAGTCTCTGTCTAGTTCTCCAATAGTCTCTCAGAACAGCCCATTTCTCTCCATGACTATTGTTCAGGCCACCTCCGCTTCCAATCTCAGCATCACTCCTGAGCTTAGAATCTTTCAACAACTCCCAATTGCTCATATAATAAAGTCCAAGGTTTCTTAATATGGCATAGGCATGATGTGGTCCCCGTTTACCTCTCTAGCCACATCTTTTGGCTACTCAGGCTCTAAATCTAGTAATCTTAAATTTCTTTCAGTTCCTTGAAAGAGCCATGCCTTCTCTTTCCTCTAGCCCTTTGTTCATATCATTCCTTCTACTTGGAACAATCTTTTGCCCTCTCTCCCTCTCTTCCTTTCTCTTCATTTGGTTAACTTCTAACTCGTCCTTCAAAATGCATCACTTCCTCTCTTCATAAGCCTTCCTTGAACCCCCTCTGATGGGGGTACATCCCCTGTAACGTACTCTCATAAAAATCTTATCATAATAAATTGTAATTTTAAGTTTGTGTGTCTGACCCACTAAGCTTTAAGTTCCATTTTGGCAAGAAACAAGTTGAACTTATTCACTGCTTTAGCCTCTGCACCTAACACAATGATAGGCAGATAGTGGTTGTACAATAAATCTTTGTTGAATGAATAAATGAATGTATTAACGAATGAATCAATTAATTAATTAATTTTAAAAGCTGAACAAATAAAGAAAAGTCACATATAATTAATGCAGATATCCAAACTTATGATTTATAAATTAGCTAATCATTCCAATTTGATCCATACCGTATCAAAAATCATCAGTCCCTTTGTTCTCTCTCCTATTCTAGTTGTAGCCTCTTCTTGCTGCATTATTCATTGCATATTCCTTTATGTCTGGTACCTATTCTCCTTCTGATCAGGATAGTGCAGTGCAGCCTAAAAGACTATATGGTTGAGCTCCATCTACGTAAGCCAAGCACTCATAGTTCTACAGCCTTCCTTCCGTTAGTTAGTTGGCTGTGTGGGCCGTATTGACAGAGCTGCCCTCTGTACCTTGCTCCTATACAGAATCCAGATGATCCAGACACTGTAGATGTCATCATGCAAAGCCTGGATCAAGACCGTAACAGGAAAGTGGATTTTACTGAGTATCTTATGATGATATTCAAGCTGGCTCGGGCTTGTGATAAAATCATTGGCAAAGATTACCGCCAAGCTTCAGGGTCAAAGCAGAGAAACCACAGTTACTGGCACCAAGAGGAACAAAGTGAAACAGAAGAAGAGCAGAAAGGGCAAGAATCATCTTCCAGTCAGTCAAGTTGGAGTACAGGAGTGGAGAATGACTCCTCTTCCAGGGGCTCTAGACGCATTCATTACAAGACTGGGTTGAGCTCCAGAAGACTGGGAAATCAAGGAGGTTTGTCTAGTTCTGAGCACAAGCAAAGCTCTGGGGAAAGGAGAAAGTCAAGTTCAGGATACTCCAAGGGTAGGGGGAAAAGCAAGCATGGCTCTTATCAGCCAGAAAGGTCTGGGAGTGAAGAAGTTGGTTATACTCATTCAAGCAATTACAGAAAAAGATCAAACTCAGCTAATGAGTCAGACAGTTGTGGTCAGCAAAGGTTTGGTTCAGGTCAGCCCTCTCAACAGAGATGGCATGAACCAAATACTCGATCTCAATCAGGAAACTGTGAAGAACAAGGGTATCATCCTAGTTCAAGTGAGTTCTCCAGTTACAAAAAACACAGGTCAAGTTCAGGCCAGCCTTCTAGTCAGAGAAAACATGGATCCAGCTCAAGTGGTCATTCAGGGAGTTGGAGAAAAGAAAAACATCGATCTGGCTCAGGCAACTGCTCAAGTTTTGAACAATATGGATCTAGTTCAGGTCAGTCACCAAACTATGGAAAACATGGTTCCAGTACTAATCATTCTTCAAGTCAGAGGCAAGATAAATCCAGCTCAAGTAGTCAATTGGGACATAATAGACAACAAAAACAATCAGGTTTTGAATCAAGAGAGTCCTCAAGCTACAAAGAGTATAAGTCTGAATCAGGCCAGTCCTCTACTCAGAGAAAACAAAGCAACAGTGGTGGTTGTCAGTCAGAAAGTTGTGGAAGACAAAAGCATAAATCTGGCTCAGTTGAGTCCCCTGGCTATGGTCAAGGAGGGTCTGACTCTGAACAATCTTCTAGCTATGGCCACCATGGGTCTGGCTCAGGTCATTCCTCTAGCCATGGACAGTATGGGACTGGCTCAGGACAATCATCTAGCCATATTCACCAAGAATATGGATCTAGAGAGTCTTCTGGCTATAGACAATATGGGTCTGACTCCAGTCATTCTTCAAGACAAAAACGCCATGAATACAACTCAGGTGGTCATTCAGGGATTTGTGGAAGACAAAAGTACAGATCTGGATCAAGCCAGTCCTCCAATTATGGAAAATATGAATCTGGCTCTAATCAATCTTCTAGTCAACATGGCTTTGGCTCAGGTCAGTCTTCCAGCTATGGTCAACATGGGTTTGGACCTGGACAGTCTTCTAGCCATAGCCAGTATGGGTCTGGCTCAGGTCAGTCCTCCAGCTTTGAACAACACAAGTCTGGCTCAGGTCAGTCTTCTAGCTATGGAAATCATGGGTCTGGATCAGGACAGTTCTCTAGCCATAGTCAACATGGGTCTGGCTCAGGTCAGTCCTCCGGCTGTGACCAACAAGGATCTAGCTCAGGTCAGTCTTCTAGTTATGGACAACTGGGGTCTGGCTCATGTCAGTCTTCTAGCCAAGGCCAACATGGATCTGGCTCAGGTCAGTGTTCTAGTTACAGTCATGGGTCTGGCTCTGGTCAGTATTCTAACTCTGAACAATATGGGTCTGGTTCATGTCCCTCATCTTGTTCTGGACAATATGGTTCTGGATCTGGTCAACATTCTGGCTATGAGCAATGTGGACAAGTAGAAAGTTCCTCAGGTTGTGGCTTTGGACAATTTACACCCTACTATGGACAGCCGAGATCCAATACTATCAATGAATTGTCAATTTGCAAAGAGGTATATAGACAAGGTGGCAATAGTTTTCTGAGAGGAGGTAACTGCAGAAGAGGAAGTACAGACTCAATTTTCCATAGTTTCTGTAGTAGCACTCCACTCTATGCATATGTCAAAGAGCAGAGGCACTATTTCTAGGGAGAAATAATAAGTAGAAGTGAAATTAACTGAAACAGCAACTAAAGAAATAACAAACTGTTACCCAAGCGATTCATCATGATACTTCTTTCTAAAAATGAAGGTGTATCGGTTTCTGTGTTTTTCTTTTAAACATGTAACTGTACTCTACTTCTTGTTACTGGGTTCCTTCCAAAGAATGTAAGGTATTTGGGCTAGGGATACTTTGTTAGGAAATACTTGGTTGAATAAATAGTTAGTGTGTACAACTAATTTTGGAAGAATAATGCAAAGCATTTAAGGAGCTTGGGGCTTAGTTGAGGTGTCTTCCTGACAAATTATTCATTAGATAATTTCAAAGCTAAGCATGCATATCTGAAGAGTGAAAAATTATACATGCATTGCCAGTCCTAGAGCCAAAGCTTTCTGTTACAGCAATGTGCACCATAACTTTTAGCATGTCACACATTGAAGGGAGGAAGCAGAGAGGAGGACTCTAAAAGCAGATGCTACTTTGGTAGTTTCTTTGCTTACCAAAACCACCATATCCCTATTCTGGATGCATCTTTAATCAGTAAGCTAACAAGCAGCATTAGAAATTGGCATCAGGTGCTTCTCCCTATCCAGTGAGTAAAGACAGTATTTCTTCAAGAGCAGGGATGGATCAAAGGATTTAAGTGTGGGCTCTGACTTGGTTTCAGCAAGAAAAACTTTGTCCCCTACTCCTAAGAATGTGCTCCAGGTCGGAAAACTTTGGAGAAGCTATAGCATGGCAATACTATGATTCCAACCTACTTTCATAGTTCACTGGCCTTTCCATATAGGAAAATATCAACCATGCCCAGATGGCAAAGGAAGACTATCTGACAACGCTGTATAGTTCCTTGGTTTGACCGTAACATGTTTGTCTCAAGTCTTTGGATTCAAACAACTAGAGGGCTTTAAAATTGACAATAAATAAATGGTGATCAAATATTGAGTTTTGTCTCATCTCTGCTTCTTTTTCACACCTCACACACAGGTGGTGAGATGAGAAACTAATCCAAACAGCTATTTTTCAAGTTCCTATCATTCACAAGCAATCCAGAATATACAAAGAATTTTAAAACTAAAAACTAAGACAACTCAATTAAAAAATGGGCAAAAGATTTAAATGGACACCTCACCAAAGAAGATGTACAAATGGCCAATTAAGCACATCAGGAAAATGCAAATGCAAATTAAAGTACAATGAGATACCATTACACACCCATTAGAATGGCCAGAATTAAAAAGACTGGCAATACCAACTGTTGGTATTGCTGGTGATCAAAAAACCAAACTCATTGCCATTGAGTCAATTCTGACTCATAGCTACCCTATCGGACAGAGTAGAACTGCCCCCATAGGATTTCCAAGGGGCGGTTGGTAGATTCGAACTGCTAACGTTTTGATTAGCAGCCGAACTTTTAACCACTGCACTACAAGGGCTCCACACTGCTGGTGGGAAAGTAAAATAATACAGCTACTTAGGAAAACAGTTTGGCAATTTTTTATTAAAATCCTTATAACGTTACTATATGACCCAGCATTTCTACTACTAGGTGAAATGAACATGTGTCTACACAAAGAGTTTTACATGAGTGTTCATTGCAGCTTTAATCACAATCACCCAATACTTGAAACAGCCCAAATGCCCACTAACAAATTAGTGTGGAAGAGGCTGCATAGGCCCGGCTTACCATTATTTACTCCCCATTGCTAACCGCCACATTGTCTCATGATCTTGTTTTTCCCTGCAGTTCCAGTCTCTACAAAAGGTTTAAGATTAACCGATGTTCCTCCTTGAAGGGTGGAAAACAAGTGATAATGATCTAAGGATGAAAAACCAAACAAAGCATCCATCTTGTGACAAGAAAATCAGGATGTTGCCAGATAATCCCCAAGAATGTGGCCAGATAATCCCCAAGAATACCAGTAAAAGATTAACTCATCTGAGACACGACCACCTCAAAGGGGAACTAACACAAACTTCTAAAACCCATAATGCTGTCCCTATAAAAGCCTTCAGCCCATCTCCAGTTGGGGAGATGGGTTTTTTAAAGGAATCTATTCCCCTCTGTCTCCTGTATATCGATATATAATAAAACTCTTGCTGCTCACCTCACCCCATCTCAGAATTGGCTATTGCAGCAGGCGGCTCCAATCCACGTTATTGCGGTAACAAGTGGATAAACAAATTATGGTATAGTCGTACAGTGGAATATTACTTAGCAAGGAAAAAAGAACAAAATACTGAGTGATGCAAGTAGCTGTGGGGCACAAACAGTTAATGCTCTTGGCTGCTAACCTAAAGGCTGGAAGTTTGCGTACACCCAGAGATGCCTGGGAAGACAGGCCTAGAGATCTATTTCTGAAGGGTTAGCCACTGAAAACCCTATCAAGCACAGTTCTACTCTGGCACACATGAGGTCGCCATGAGTTGGAATCGACTCAATTGCAATTTTTTTTTTTAACTGATACATGAGACGTGGATGACTGTCAAAAACATTATGGTGATCAAAAGAAGCCAGACACAAAAGAGTAAAAAGTTTCCATTTATATGAAACTTTAGAAAAGACAAATCTAATTTATAAAGATAGAAAGTAGATCAGTGGTTGATGAGGGCTGGGAGTGGAACTTGGAAATCAGCTAGAAAGAGTCATAAGGGAACTGTCTAGGATGATGGAATTATTCTATATCTAGATTATGACAGTGGTTACAAAGGCATATATCTTTGTCAGAACTCATTGTTAAAATAATCAAAACTCACTGAAATTTGAACATAAGGTTTATTCTGCGCAGTTATTCTATATGTATATAGGGAGCCCATTTTGATTCTAGAAAAAGGCAAATGGTTCAAAGAAGCTAGGTATAATGGGGCTTATAAAGATAAGAGGAGGGAGAAATATAGAAGATCAACCATTGGCTAATCCTCACATGATTGATTGAACCTTTACTGAGATCAACTGATATCAGTTTACTTCTGGCCTGGTTGCTTATAAACTGGCCCGCCATCCACCTGCAGCCAAGAGACTTTTTGAGATTTAAATTAGGAGGTAATGGTTTGTTGACTACCCTTTTCTAGCTGGATGAGACAAATTAACATTGCTATAGAGTAGTTTCTCACAAGCTTTTGCTGGTTAAGAGAGAAGAAAAGAAACAGGCCCAAACTGACAGATTCCTCTGAGTGCATATGAAAGTTCACAAAGGTTGCTGACCAATATGAAATGTACCGAAGAACAGACATATACGAACAAGGGAGGCACACTGTGGAGACACCAAACCAAAACCTGCTGCCATCGAGTCCATTCCGACTCATAGTCAACCCTATAGGACAGAGTAGAACTGCCCCATAGAGTTTCCAAGGAGTGCTTGGTGGATTTGAACTGCCAACCTTTAGGTTAGCAACCAAGCTCTTAACAACTACCCCACCAGGGTTTCCTATGGAGACACAGTGATCGTAAAATCACACAAACCCCCTTTGTGACAAGATACTTGTTAACCATGAATTCCCTTAAAGTTTACTTTGTGCAAAGAATTTAACTTTACCCAAAGTAATCTGATCCTTGCTCTTATTTCCTGAGAAGATAATCCTAAACCTTTGGACTTCAATGGGTAATTGAGACACTTTTGTTGTGCAAATGAATGGGCGCTGGCCAGGCCACAAAGACCACCAGGTAGCTTCAGGAAGGAAAAGGAGCATCACTCAGTAATGCTAAGGTTAGCCAAACAGTTAATTTTCCACTTTGTATTTTTTCCCTTTTCTCTTTAAACCCTCTGTGTAACTAACCTACAACGAGCCCTCCTGTTTTTCTGAGTGGCGAGGTCTCCCCATATGTATACAGCTTAACTGTGCAAATAAACCCTGTATGCTTGAATTTCTTTTGTGCTTCAACTATATTGACATCGCATGTCAAAATGTATTATAAAGCTTAAATGTATTATTTAAGACAGTGTGGAATTGTTGTAGGGACAGATATATAAAGCAATGGAACAACCATAAACAGACCCACACATACTTGATATATAACAGAAATGGCTCTGCACATTAGTAGGGAAAGATTAACCATGCAATAAATGGCACTGTCATACTCTGATTAGTATAAAATTGAGAGATTTATTGAAAGAAAAGAGACAGCTCGAGCTCGAAACAGACCGAACTCCATGCAGGGGAACCAGTCATTCAAAATGGCAACTCAGAAGTGACGTTTTATAGGAGAGCAATGAATATGAAACACGTTACTTGATTGGTACTTACTAACTTAGATCATTGAAAAATACCACTTGATTGGTACTCACTCATTTTAAGGCAGGGCTTCCTGTCCCCAGTTCTGTAAGACGATTGGCCTAAAACGGTATACATCTCTTTCTTAGATTGCTTACAGCGCAGCAACTTCACGGATATGTGACGGGGAGCGGTCGCAGCGTAGTTGCATCATCATTACCGGACATTCCTCTCTTAGAAACAGTACGGAAGATGGCTGCCTCTAGGGTGAAAACGGAACTGCAAACAGGGAATCGAACTCAGCCCTCAAATTGGCCATTTCAGATCACATCAGGTGCCTCAATTTTTTATTTTTTTAATTGCCTTACACAGCACCAAGATGATTGGTTTTCCATATGGAAAAAATTATATCTCTACTTCACATCAGATACAAACATAAATTCCAAGTAAATGAAAGACCTATGATAAGCCAACTTTTTTTTTAATTTTAAAGAAAATATAGGAGAATATCATTATGACTTCTGAAAACCATTTTAATTCTCCTGGAATCCAGATTTCTGGGGTTCATGGAGTTGGGGTAACTCATCCAGGCTATCTGCCCTTAGGTGTCCTTTTGAACCTTGAGCCTTGGAGAAACTGGTTTCCTCAAGTTACCTTAAAGTCAAACAATAGCCTAGTAAGCAGCTTAGTGGAGATGTTTTACACTAGGCATTGGGCTCTTTTGAAGAATTATCTATGTGCAGTCAGTTTTGAAAAACAGAACTCCAGGGTTTGACTGGAAGCTGTGTTTTAGGGTAAATCATTATTATAAAAACACTTCTGCCTCCATTATCATGACAATATGGATGAGGTGGGGTATAAAAGTTTTTGGAGGTTTTTTCATCTTCAGAACATTTTTGACACTCTAGTTGAAATGTTACCCCAATTTGAAAATCATATACTATATTAAATAAACTTCAATCAATTTCTATTATTGGCTTAATATTATTTTTATTTTAACATATCAAAGTAAGAACAGATTTCTTAAACAAGAAATACACAAACCACAAAGGAAAGACTTATGTATTTTAGTACAATTGGAAGAGGCTGCACAGGCTTGGCTCACTATTACTTACTCCCCATTGCTAACCGCCACATTGTCTCGTGATCTTGTTTTTCCCTCCAGTTCCAATCTCTACAAAAGGTTTAAGATTAACCGATGTTCCACCTTGGAGGGTGGAAAACAAGTGATAAGGCTCTAAGGATAAAAACCAAACAAAGCACCCATCTTGTGACAAGAAAAAACCAGGATGTCGCCAGATAAATCCCCAAGGAAGTCACCAGATAACCCCCAAGAATACCAGTAGAAAATTAACTCATCAAAGACATCACCACCTCAGGGGGAAATAACACGAACTTCTAAGATCCATAATCCTGTCCCTATAAAAGCCTTCAGTTGATCTCCAGTGGAAGAGATGGGTTTTTTTGGAGCAATCTATTCCCCCGTTTCCTATATATCGATATATAATAAACATCTTGCTGCTCACCTCACCCCATCTCAGAATTGGCTATTGCGGCAGGCGGCTCCAATCTGCGTTACTGCGGTAACACAATTAAATTCTAAATGTCTGTTAAGTCAAAAGACACTATTAAAAAGTAAAAGACAAGCCACTGTCATAGAGTAACCCTCCGTACTCTGACTAATGTAAAACTGAGAGATTTATTGAAAGAAAAGGGACAGCTCAAGCTGGGAATAGACTGAACTCCATGCGGTGGAATCTAGTAACCTAAAATGGCAACTCGGCAGTGATGTTTTATAGGAGGGGAACAATGGATATGAAACACACTACTTGGTTGGTATTTACAAACTTAGATCATCGAAAAACATTACTTGATTGGTAATTACAGTCTTAGATAATTGAAAGACATTTCTCAATTGGCAGCAGAGTATTCTAAGGCAAGATTTCCTGTGGCAGAAACTTGTAAGGCAGGACTTCCTGTAATGCAAGCTCTGCAAGGCAATTGGCTTAAAGGGATATACAGCTCTTTCTTAGACTGGTTGCAGTGTGGCAATTACACAGATATGTGACAGGGAGAGGTCACAGTTTAGTTACGTCATCATTACCAGACATGCCTCTCTTAGAAACAGTACAGAAGATGTCTGCCGCTAGGGTGAAAACTGAACTAGCAAACAAGGAATTGCACCCAATCTTCAAACTGGCCATTTCGGATCTTATCCGGTACCTCAATTTTTTTTTTTTAATTCCCTTATACACCGCAGACTAGGAGTAGATTTTTGCATTGCATATAAACAACAAATGATTAATAGCCAGAATATATTAAGAACTTCTACCAATCAAATCTGGTAAAAACACCAACATTTACAAAAAGAAAATTCACCAAAGTAGAAATCTGAATGGCCAAGGGGAATTTGAGAAATAATGATCGGGTAAGCAGAAAATTAAAACCATAATGAAATACCATTTCATATCCATCACATTAGCAAAAACAAAAAGTGTCAGAAAGGATATGGCGCAATGAAGATCTCAATTAGTAACCACTTTAGGAAGCAATCTAACAACCACACAAGAGACTGTAATAGAAAGTATTACAAACAACCTAAATGTTCAACAGAAGAACGGATAAATAAATTATGATGTGTCCATACACTAGAATGCTATACAGCAGTTAAAATTAATGAGCTAGAGGAAGATATATCAACATGGACAAATTCCAAAAGCATAATATCCAGTGTAAAAGCTATAAAACATGTATGTATGGTGTGATACCATTTATATAGTTTTATAATATACACAGCCATACCATGTATTATTTGGTTAATTGCTTAATACATATTTGGAAAGTATAAAAATTTTTATGGGAATGATAAACAACAAATTCAGTACAGTGTTTACCTCTGGAAGGAGGGGAGAAAATGGGATTGAGGAAGGGTAAACAAGGCCAAAACTTTTATTTCTTAAGATGATATTCATAATATTATTCCCTACACTTATTTGTAAGCCTCAAATTATTTCACAAGAAAAAAGTAGAGCATAAAGATCAATGGCAGTACGCCCATCAGGGAAGACTCAAAGGAGAGAGTGCTTTGACAAGCAAGTTCACTCGCATATCTGCTCCAATATGCCCTAATAGTTGAAATAAATGTTATCAGTACATCAGAGCCTGGTGATGTCCATCATCTGAATCGCACAATTAACCACACAACAAATCTCCTGACTCTGATGTAAAACTGTCAACAAGTAAGAACATGTACTCTGTTAAAATAAAAGCAAAGAGATTTCTTGAATGTTCAAAACAGTTCTAACCAGGGACACATCTGATCTCATAAAGTAATATCAAATGCTCCAAAATGGTGAAGTAACACAGGTATATTTATGATGTAAAATCAAGAACTAAAAGTAAACATTCTGATCAGAAGTTGCAAGATCAGGGAACCCAGAAGCAGGACAACTTGAAGCAGGGGCTTTACAGTGATTGGTTGGAAACATGAATGTGGGCTAGTTGGATTGGTTAGTTTAATTATGTGACTAAGGGGGGGTTGACAGGGTGGTCGTAAGGTAATTATCTGAAAAGACTTCCCGAGAGCTCCCGAGGGAACTTCTGATAAGGGTCTTGTGTCAAGAACATTCTTTCCACATCCTCAGTTTAACCGCATGAAAAATGTTTCCTTTGTTATGTACTTAAGTGTCTGTTCAAGGGTTTGACAGTTGCAGGGAAATCCTTTGCCATGTTCTTAAGTCTGTCTAAGGGTTTGATGGTTGCAAGGGAAATAAGCAAAAGCTGAGATGGAGTTGATTGCTAAATGTAATAGTCTCGTCATGACTCTGAATAAATGCGTCTTTTTTTAAAAACGTGCTGTATAAAGTTAGTCTACACTGAAGCCATCTTGATAAACTGCCCCAACAGTGTGAAGTTTAGAATTCCTTCAAGGTGATGCCAGATCCATTCAAAATTTATGTAAAACTTTAGAAGACTGAGCCTTCATCTAAAGTGAGAATAGCAGCACAACTGGAAGAGCGTAGTCGATGTCACTGAACTGTGCATGTAGACAGTTTTGAAATGGTGTATCTTTGGCTATGTGTATTTTCACCAAAAAAAAAAAAAGGTTGAGAAGTTAGAGGGTTGATATGTTGTGGGGTTGTTAACCAATGTCATAAAACAACATGTGTACTTCTGTTGCATGAGAAACTATTTGTCTGTAAGCCTTCACCTGAAGTACAATTAAAAAAATAAATAAAAATAAATTTAAAAAAAAGGTCGAGAAGGGAGAGGGTTGACATGTTGTGGGGTTGTAAACCAATGTCATAAAACAATATGTGTACTACTGTTTCATGAGAAACTATTTGTTCTGTAAGCCTTCACGTGAAGTACAATAAAAAAAAAAAGAGGGGGAAAAAAAAAAAACCTTAGAAGACTGGAGACAGATAAGCCACTGTCTTCAGAAACCTTGGTGTAGCTGAACTGACAGTTATTGTGTTGTGACCTGGAGTTCACCATAAAAATGGTCATCCAAAGCTACAGAATCCATTAAACTATAAAAATGATTGTTAGCAAATCCTATGCAATATATCTAATTTGAATAATGGTACCAGATAAAATTATAGATAGCATTGAAACTTACGTATTATCCTTTATCATGTGGAAGTAATAAACGATTTAATATCTTGAAAAAATTTGGAAGTCATCAAAAATGAAATGGAACACGTTAGTGAGCTGAAATGGACTAGTACTGACCATTTTGAATTAGACAATCATATGTTCTATTATGACGAGAATGACAAATTGAAGAGGAATGGCATTGCATTCATCCTCAAAAGGAACATTTCAAGATCTATCCTGAAGTACAACACTGTCAGTGATAGGATGATGTCCATACAGCTACAAGAAAGTTTGGTTAATATGACTATTATTGAAATTTACGCAGCAACCATTAATGCCAAAGATGAAGAAATTGAAGACTTTTATCAATTTCTACAATCTGAAATTGATCAAACATGCAATCAAGATGCATTTATAGTTACTGGTGATTGAAATGCAAAAGTTGGAAACAAATAAGAAGGATTGGCCGTTGAAAAATATGGCCTTGGTGATAAAAATAACAAGATCACATGAAAGAATTTTGCAAGGCCAACGACTTATTCATTACAAATATTTTTTTTCAGCCCTGGTGGTGCAGTGAGTAAGAGCTCCGGCTGCTAACCAAAAGGTCATCTCAAATCCACCAGAGGTTCCTTAGAAACCCTGTGGGACAGTTCTACTGTCCTATAGGGTTGCTAGGAGTTAGAATGAACTCGAGGACAAGAGGTATACACGTGGAACTGGCTGGACGAAATGCACAGGAATCAAAACGACTACAGCTATGGAAAGAGACAATGGAGAAGCTCAGTATCAGTCAGAATAAGACCAGGGGACAAGTGCAGAACAGACAATCAATTGTTCATATGAAAGTTCAAGTTGAAGCTGAAGGAAATTTAAATAGTCCACTAAAGCCAAATACAACTTCAAGCATATCCAACCTGAATATAGAGACCATCTCAAGAATAGATTTGACGCACTGAACACTAATGACCAAAGACCAGATGAGCTGTGGTATGACATCAAGGACATCATACATGGAGAAAGCAAAAGGTCATTAAGAAGACAAGAAAGAAAGAAAAGACCAAAAAGGCTGTCAGAAGAGACTCTGAAAACTGCTCTTGAATGTAGAGTACCTAAAGCTAATAAAAGATAATGATGAAGTAAAAGAGTTGAAAAGAAGATTTCAAAGGGAAGCTCGAGAAGACAAAGTAAAGTATTATAATGAAATGTGCAAAGACCTAGAGTTAGAAAACCAAAAGGAAGAACGCGCTCAGCATTTCTCAGGCTGAAAGAACTGAAGAAAAAACTCCAGCCTCAAGTTACAATACGGAAGAATTCTATGGGCAAATTATTGAATGACTCAGGAAGCATCAAAAGAAGACAGAAGGAATACACAGTTACTCTACCAAAAACAATTAGTCAACGTTCAACCATTTCAGGAGGTAGCATATAATCAAGAACTGATGGTATTGAAAGAAGAAGTACAAGCTGCACTGAAGGCACTGGCAAAAAACAAGGCTCCAGGAATTGGTGGAATACCAACTGAGATGTTTCAACAAATGGATGCAATGCTGGAAGCGCTCACTCATCTATGCCAAGAAACTTGGAAGACAGCTACCTGGACAACTGACTGGAAGAGATTCATATTTATGCCCATTCCAAAGAAAAGTGACAAAATAGAAGGTGAAAATTATCGAACAATATCATTAATATCACATACAAGTAACATTTTGCTGAAGATAATTCAAAAACAGTTGCAGCAGTACATTGACAGGTGACTGCAAGAAATTCAAGCCAGATTCAAAAGAGGCCGTAGAACGAGGGACATCACTGCTAACATCAGCTAGATCTTCGCTGAAAGCAGAAAATACCAGAAAGATATTTATCTGTGTTTTATTGACTATGCAAAGTCATTTGACTGTGTGGATATTAACAAACTATGAATAACATTGCTGTCTTAGTTATCTAGTGCTGCTATAACAGAAATACCACAAGTGGATGGCTTTAACAAACAGAAATTTATTCTGTCACAGTCTAGTAGACTAGAAGTCCAAATTCAGGGCACCAGCTCTAGGGGAAGGCTTTCTCTCTCAATCGGTGTCATGGATTGAATTGTGTCACCCAAAAGTATGTGTATCAATTTGGCTAGGCCATGATTCCCAGTATTGTGTGACTGTCCACCATTCTGTCATCTGATGTGATTTTCCTATGTGTTGTAAATCCTGCCTCTCTGACGTTAATGCTGCAGGATTAGAGGCAGTTATGTTAATGAGGCAGAACTCAATCTACAAGAGTAGGTTATGTCTTAAGTCAATCTCTTTTGAGATATAAAAGAGAGATGCCAGCAGAGAGACATGGAGACCTCACACCACCAAGAAAGCAGCACCAGGAGCACAGCACGTCCTTTGGACTGGAGGTTCCTGTGCTGAGAAGCTCCTAGACCAGGGGAAGGTTGACGACAAGGACCTTCCTCCAAAGCTGACAGTCTTAAGTATCTAGTGCTGCTGTAACAGAAATATCAGAAGTGGATGACTTTAACAAAGAAAAGTTTATTCTCTCACAGTCTAGTAGGCTGGAAGTCCAAACTGAGGGCATCAGCTCCACGGGAAGACTTTCTCTGTCAGCTCTGGAGGAAGGTCCTTGTCGTCAACCTTCCCCTGGACTAAGAGCTTCTCAGCACAGGAACCTCCAGTCCAAAGGACGTGCTGTGCTCCTGGTGCTGCTTTCTTGGTGGTGTGAGGTCTCCATGTCTCTCTGCTGGCATCTCTCTTTTATATCTCAAAAGAGATTGACTTAAGACATAACCTACTCTTGTAGATTGAGTTCTGCCTCATTAACATAACTGCCTCTAATCCTGCAGCATTAACGTCAGAGAGGCAGGATTTACAACACATAGGAAAATCACATCAGATGACAGAATGGTGGACAGTCACACAATACTGGGAATCATGGCCTAGCCAAGTTGACACACATTTTGGGGGGACACAATTCAATCCATAGCAATTGCGAAGAATAGGAATTCCAGAACACTTAACTGTGCTTATGTAGAACCTGTACATAGATCAAGAGGCAGTCATTCGAACAGAACAAGGGGATACTGCATGGTTTAAAATCATGAAAGGTGTACTTCAGGGTTGTATCCTTTCACCATACTTATTCAATCTGTATGCTGAGCAAATAATCTGAGAAGCTGGACTATATAAAGAAGAATGCTGCATCAGGATTGGAGGAAGACTCATTAACAACTTGTGATATAGAGAAGACACAACTAGCTGAAAGCAAAGAGGACTTGAAGCACTTACTGATAAAGATCAAAGATTACTGCGTTCATTATAGATTACATCAAAACATAAAGAAAACAAAAATCCTCACAACTGAACCAATAAGGAACATCACGATAAACGGAGAAAAAATTGAGGTTGTCAAGGATTTCATTTTACTGGGATCCACAATCCACACCCATGGAAGCAGCAGTCAAGAAATCAAACTATGTATTACGTTGGGCAAATCTACTGAAAAAGACCTCTTTAAAATAAAAAGCAAAGATGTCACCTTGAGGACTAAGGTGCTCCTGGGCCAAACCATGGTATTTTCAACCACCACATATGCATACGAAAGCTGGACAATGAATAAGGAATACCAAAGAATTGATGCCTTTGAATTATGATGTTGGCAAAGAAGGTTGACTATATCATGACTGCCAGAAGGAAGAGCAAATCTATCTTTGAAGAAGTATAGCCAGAATGCTCCTTTAGAAGCAAGGATGGTAAGACTGTCTCACGTACTTTGGACATGTTATTAGCAGGGATCAGTCTGTGGAAAAGGACATCATGCTTGGTAAAGTAGACCAAAAAACCCAAACCAAACCCATTGCCATGGAGTCGATGCCAAATCATAGCGACCCTACAGAGTCAGTGAAAAAGAGAAAGACCCTCAAGAAGATGGACTGACACAGTGGCCGCAACAATGGGCTCAAATATAGCGATGATTGTGAGGATGTCACAGGACCAGACAGTGTTTCGTTCTGTTGAACACAAGGTCATTATGAGTTGAAACTGACTAACGGCACCTAACAACAACAACAAGATGGAGTTGGGGCTCAGACCTGGGCCAATCATTCTGATACAAGTCAAGCGCCTCAGTTTTGGAACTCTCACACATCCCCTCTTTTGATCAAGGTTTTCATTAACTTCCTTTGATCACTATTATATGAATGCTTTTTTCTGCACGGTCTTGCAGTGAAGACACGTGATTCCTTAGATGGATGCTTACTTAGGTAAGCCTTTAAGGCATCTAACACTACTGTTTAGTAGTCAGGCACATCTGATCTCTTCACCCAGCTATAGCTTAGCATTCAGCTTCTGTGATCTTAGAAGGGGAGTCTGTATGGAGTGAGGCCACATTAGAGGAAGAACTCAGTTCAAAAGACTGCCTCAGGGTGTGAGTTTGAGTCCATTTGGGAAATGAGTCTCATCTATGCACGTAATTCTCTTCATTGGCATTAAATTAGCCTTTTGCATCATAACACTGGTTGTACATTTCATGCAACATTTGTTTATTCCAATAATTATTACCACAACCATCAATATCGTTAATCCAGTTAGATATAATCCAGGATCCAATACGTTTAGGTAATCAGCTGAAAATACCAAACCAAGAGGATTCAGATTCTGAGTCTTTTATAAGTAACCAGACAGCTTTTTGATGAATTTTCTCAATATCTTATTCATCCTCGTGGGAATTGTTAATCCAGGTACAACAAGAAGTGTTTGTTATAGCACAAACACCTACTTGTTGGGCTAGAAGAAAGTCTAAGGACATTTTGTTGTTTAAAACTATTTTTGCAAGGGAGTTTAAGGATTCTTGCTGGGCTGTCATTCTGTCAGCAATTTCACTCATGATTTGTGCTATGGAGGCAGACGAATTTCGGCTTGTTCACTCTAATTAGGCTACTCCCTAAAAAGAAAAGAAGGATCTTAAAAGTCTATATTCCATCCCAGGTCTAAATTGGATGGGGCTGTAATACTCATGGCTGTCAGTAGACAGCCTGGTCTGAGTCAAGATTTTTTAACTGCTGACCCAATGAGTACTTTCATTACAGGAATACAATTCCAATGGGACACCTAAGTGGCGTAGAGTGCATTGACCTGTCATGTTCCATCCATCCAGACAGGGCAATGTCCAACCATGAAGTTCACAGTCTGGGTTTGGTATATCAATACAGGGGTATTGTGCTTCTCCACATAAGAACACATACCCATGAGGAGCACAAATCATACTTTTTTGTTGGTAGTGGATGGGGGGGGGTGGTTTGATCAACCTGCGCAAGCTAATTATTTGTTAAAGAGTTGTTACAAATGGGTAAGCATAGTAATTCTAGAATTACTGGTTTTCAAATTAGAGTACAAGACTCTCTTTTCTTACTTGCTCGACTCAGGCAAGCTAGACTATTATTTATGTTAGCTGCGAAGAGATTCATTCAATATCTAGGGAACTTGGGATATGAGATTAAAAACTCGTGCAGACAATCTTCAGGGGAGTCCCAAGCAGCATTAAAGCAATCCTTAGTTTTGATAAAAGTTAAGTTAAAACAGGGAACTTGGGGTTGGGGCCAGTGATCCAGGGGAACGCCGTAATCTAATACGTATAGCTCATTTAAAGGTGATGTTAAAATTAACAACTGTGAGAGGCACAGAGCTATACGTCAGCATAGGAGATGCTAGGGGATCTGAGTTTTCATGCACTGTTTGTAGGGAAGGATGGCAGATTCAACAGTCAGTTATATTACCCATGCTAGCTGCTGACTGGGCTAATCTAACGAAAGCATTTTCTTTCCAAGCCTTGGTGGAAGCAAAGACAGTAAAAATGGTTAAAAGCATGAAAAATGTCATATTGATTAATTCACCAGTTAATACATCCAAGTTGGTAGAATAAGGCTATTTCAAAGACAGTAAGTATTAAACTTAAACACTCACATTACTAAACAAAAGTAAAATAGATTTCCTCAATTGCTTGCATGGGAATAATAAAATGTTAAAGCAGGGGTTATACCACAATAATGCAATAAAGTTTTCAATGAAAGAATAGCAAAAACTATAAGGCAAAGTCCAAATGTTTCAATAACTTGCATGGGATCTTGTTCTGTGATCTTGGGAAGAGCTAATACAAGTCAAGCGACTCAATTTTGGAACTCTCACACATCCCCTGTGGCAGTCTTGGCATTTGAGGGCGATCTGTAAGTTCCCAGTAGGTTTACAAGTCCAGGCAGGTTCTTTGGCCTTCTTTAGCTATGAGAGATGACCCAAGAGTTCACTCCTTTTAGTTTGGTGGCACAAGGGTTGGTGAGGAGCATTAAGGAGAGTCCTCTCCAGTGAGGTTCTAAGAGATGCTTCAGTTGATGCCTTTTCCAATAGACAAAATCACCTGGGAAAACTTTGGATAATAACTGAGATTTAGGTTCATCATTTTGCAAACCTTCTTAAATTTGGAAAAAATAAGTTTTTGAATAATGCATCAAAGATTGAAAATATTTAAGTATATCTTGTCATATTAAGTTGGGGTCCTTGTAAGCCATATATGGTAAGGACATGGGTCAGCCAGTTACTGTCTCATAAGGAAGGAGTTCCCCATGTGTCTGTTTGTCACACTGTGGGGGCTTGCTTGTTGCTGTGATACTGGAAGCTATACCACCAGTATTCAGATAGCAGCAGGGTCACCCATGGCAGACAGGTTTCAGCTGAGCTCCCAGACTAAGACAGACTATGAAGGACCGGCTGTATACTTCTGAAAAGAATTAGCCAGTGAAAACCTTATGAATAGCAGCAGAACATTGTCTGATATAGTGCTAGAAAATGAGCCCCTCAGGTAGGAAAGCAGTCAAGATATGAATTGGGAAGAGCTGCCTCCTCAAAGTAGAGTCGACCTTAATGACATGGATGGAGTCAAGCTTTCGGGATCTTCATTTGCTGATGTGGCACAACTCAAAATGAGAAAAAATGGCTGCAAACGTCCATTAATAATCAGAACGTGGAATGTATGAAGTATGAATCTAGGAACATTGGAAATTGTCAAAAACAAAATGGAATGCATAAAAATCGATATCCTAGGCATTAGAGAGTTGAAATGGAACTGGTAATGGCCATTCTGAATCAGACAATCATATGGTCTACTATGCGGGGACTGACAATTCGAAGAGGAATGGCGCTGCATTCATCGTCAAAAAGAACATTTCAAGATATGTCCTGAAGTTCAACGCTGTCGGTGATAGGAACATATCCATACACCTACAAGGAAGACCAGTTAATATGACTATTATTCAAATTTATGCACCAACCACTAATGCTAGGGATGAAGAAACTGAAGATTTTTACCAACTTCTGCAGTCTGAAATTGATCGAACACGCAAACAGGATGCATTGATAATTACTGGTTATTGGAATGCAAAAGTTGGAAACAAAGAAGACGTATTGGTAGTTGGAAAATATGGCCTTGGTGATAGAAATGATGCCAGAGATCACGTGATAGAATTTTGCAAGACCAACGACTTCTTCATTGCAAATACCTTTTCTCAACAACATAAACGGCAACTATATACATGGACCTTGCCAGATGGGAATACACAGGAATCAAGTTGACAACATCTGTGGAAAGAGATGATGGAAAAACTCAATATCATCAGTCAGGACAAGGCCAGGGGTCAACTGTGGAACACACCATCAACCGCTCATATGCAAGTTCAAGTTGAAGCTGAAGAAAATTAGAACAAGTCCATGAGAGCCAAAGTACGACCTTAAGTATACCCCACCCGAATATAGAGACCATTCAAGAATAGATCTGACGCATTAAACACTAATGACTGAAGACCAGACCAGTTGTGGAATGACATCAAGGACATCATACATGAAGAAAGCAAGAGATCATTAAAAAGACAGGAAAGAAAGAAAAGGCGAAAATGTTTGTCGGAAGAGAATCTGAAACTTGCTCTTAAACGTCCAGTAGCTAAAGCAAATGGAAGAAATGGTGACGTAAAAGAGCTGAAAAGATTTCAAAGGGTGGCTCATGAAGACAGAGTAAAGTATTATAATGACATGTGCAAAGACCTGGAGGTAGAAAACCAAAAGGAAAGAACACACTTGGCATTTCTCAAGCTGAAAGAACTGAAAAGAAAATTAAAGCCTCGAGTTGCAGTATTGAAGGATTCTACAGGGAAAATATTAAATGATGCAGGAACCATCAAAAGAAGATGGAAGGAATACATAGAGTCACTATACCAAAAAGAATTGGTCGACACTCAACCATTTCAGGAGGTAGCATACGATCAGGAACCGATGGTACTGAAGGAAGAGGTCCAAGCTGCACTGAAGACACTGGCGAAAAACAAGGGTCCAGAAACTGACAGAATACTGAGATGTTTCAACAAACAGAAGCAGCGCTGGAAGTGCTCACTCGTCTATGCCAAGAAATGTGGAAGACAGCTACCTGGCCAACCAACTCAAAGAGATCCATATTTATGCCTACTCCAAAAAAAGATAATCCAACCGAATGCAGAAATTATAGAACAATATCATTAATATCATACACAAGTAAAATTTTGCTGGAGATCATTCAAAGGCGCCTGCAGCAGTACACTGACAGGGAACTGCCAGAAATTCAATCCAGATTCAAAAGAGGATGTGGAACAAGGGATATCATAGCTGATGTCAGATGGATCTTGGCTGAACGCAGAGAATACCAGAAAGATGTTTACCTGTGTTTTATTGACTATGCAAAGGCATTCAACTGTGTGGATCATAACAAATTATGGATAACATTGTGAAGAATGGGAATTCCAGAACACTTAATTGTGCTCACGAGGAACCTATACATAGATCAAGAGGCAGTCGTTCGAACAGAACAAGAGGATACTGCATGGTTTAAAGTCAGAAAAGGTGTGCGTCAGGGTTGTATCCTTTCACCATACTTATTCAATCGGTATGCTATGCAAATAATCTGAGAGGATGGACTATATGAAGAACAGGGCATCAGGATGGCGAGTCCAAGGCAGGATCGATGACTCGCAAAGTTTGGCTATTTGCGTTTTAATTACACTACTGGCTCTTTCCACCAATCCAGAAGATTGTGGATGGTATGAGCTGTGCAGTCTTTGATAAATTGGAAATTCCTCCTCAGTCTTTCTTATTGACTGTCCAGCTTTTGCATGCACGTGAAGTGGTTGAAAATATCACGGCTTGGGTCAGGAGCAGGTTAGTCCTCAAAGTGACATCTTTGCTTTTTAACACTTTAAAGAGATCTTTTGCAGCAGATTTGCCCAGTGCAATGCGTCTTTTGATTTCTTGACTGCTGCTTCCATGGGCATTGATTGTAGATCCAAGTAAATGAAATCCTTGACAATTTCAGTCTTTTCTCCGTTTATCATGATGTTGCTTATCGGTCCAGTTGTGAGGATTTTTGTTTCCTTTATGTTACGGTGTAGTCATACTAAAGGCTGTGGTCTTTGATCTTCATCAGTAAGTGCTTCGATTCCTCCTTGTGTTCAGCAAACAAGGTTGTGTCATCTGCATATTGCAGGCTATTAATGAATCTTCCACCAATCCTGATGCCACAATCACAGGGTATTAGTTAATGATGCCTTTAACTAATGTCAGTATGGCCTTTTTGCCATCCTCTGAAAACTGAAAATGGTCAGGCTCTGAAGCCTTTAGGTATTGATTGATACAATGGTTGGGCCAGCAAGGAAAAATTTGGTATCCAAGTTCTGCAATATCCATAAAGTCCCCAAAATCCCCTTAGCTGTTTTTGTGTTTGCTTTGTTTTGTTTTTTGTTTGTTAACTTGTGTACTGGGGACAGGGAAAGCTAGGATACTTTATTTTCTTCTGGGGTCAATAGTGATCCCCTTTGCTGAGATTATATGTCCTAAATATTTAACTGATGGATGGGTCAGTTGCAATTTCTCTTTAGAGGCTTTGTGTCCACCATAAGCCAAATGTTCTAATAAAAGAATGCTGTCTTTGAGACAAGCTTGTTGATATTTAGAACAGACCAGTAAATCATCAACATATTGTAATAAAGCAGATCCACAGGCAAATCATAAAGGTTGTAGGTCTGCATGTAAAATCTGAGAAAAATAAGTGGGGGACTTGGTGAAGCCTGGCAGCATCACAGTCCAAGTGTATTGCTGGTCCCCTAGGTAAAAGCAAATAAATATTGGCTATCGGGATATACGAAATACTGAAAAATGCACTGCAAAGATCAACAATTGTAAAATGAGAGGCTTCAAGGAGTATATTAAAAAGGAGTAAATGTGGATTAGGAACCACAGGAAATCGAGGAACCACAATGCAGTTAATAGCACACAGATCCTGTACAAATCTTCAGCTGTGATTATTTGGCTTCTTAACTGGGAAAACAGGAGTGTTATAGGGGCTAGTGCAGGGAACAATTCAACCTTTAGCAAGAAAATCCTGAATTATTAGAGTAGGTCTTTCTTTTGCCTCTCATTTTAAAGAGCCCTGGTGGCACAGTGGTTAAGAGCTATGGCTGCTAACTAAAAGGTCAGCAGTTTGAATCCAGCAGCTGCTCCCTGGAAGCCCTATGGGGCAGTTCTACTCTGTCCTGTAGGGTTGCTATGAGTTTGAATCAACTCAACAACAATGGGTTTGGCTTTGGTTTAGGGGATTTTAGGTAAAGGTCTTGAGGTAGCAACTTGAATTACAAGGGGATCTGCTGACAGCACCCAGTCAACATCTGTGGAAGCTGTGGCCCACAGGGTTTCTGGTACCAAAGACAGACAGTCTAAAGGAGAGAAAAGAGCAGAGGTGCTTCCTTCCTATAGGAGCAAAGTAAGTGCTTGTAAGTGAAAAAAAAAAAACCTCATCCTGCGAGGTTCCCTCAATTTTGTGGTGACTGTCAGGGAGTTCTAATAATATTTCCCCTTTTCATTAAATTGTATATGACAATTCCATTTAGCTAATAAGTCTCTTCCTAGTAAATTAACTGGAGTATCATGACTAAGTAGAAGAGAATGTATATCCTCCATAGGATCAAAAGATATGATAATGGGCTTAGAGTGAATTAGTGTCTGTTTTTCATTAGTGACCCCCACAACTTTAGAGGTTTTGGTATTCTGAGGCAGAAGCTTCTGTCAACATGTGGGGTTGATGGCAGACAGGGTGCTACCAATAATTAAAAATTTACAAGGTTCCTCATTAATTGTTTCTCCTCGAGTATTTAAAGCCACCACAGGAAAAGCCCCTGTTTTTGTCCCTGGAGAACCTTAATTCTAATTTATATCTAGTTTTTCTAATGGTAGGTTTCCCATTTTATTCTTTAACTTTATATAATGCTCCTTTAAATGCCCATATTTTTAACAATAATAACAAGTGCCAGGTTTAGTATCTCCAAAGGACTTAAATCTCTTTTGATTGGGAGACTGTAATTGCTGTAATTGTAAAGCCATCAATTTATTAGTCTTGGCAGTTTGTTTAGTTTCTAAGGTTTGAGCAAGTTCATGAGCTAAACCAGTCAACTCAGCCATCAGTGTAGCCTTCCAATCCAGCTGATGCCTTTTTACTAATGCTGAAAGCTCAGGGTTAAGGCTGGATACAAAGCCTGCATTAAAAGCTCCTGTTGCCCCTGGGGTAAAAGGGTCAAGCCCAGAATGTTCAGTATACCTCTGAAGGAGCCGATTTTGGTAATCATAAACACTTTCATCTTTATTCTGTATGGAAGAGTGGATTTCTGTTCAGTCTGTTATAGGGGGAAAGGCTTTACTAAGGGCATCAAGTAAATACTTCCCTTTTTCCAGGCTTCTCAGAGCAAATCATCAGCTATCTTACTTGTATCTAAGGCTAGACTAAGTTGAGGATCTTTCCAATCAGCATGGTCCAATCATAACTGAGCATCCCCAGGGCTTGTTAACATGTGAACCAATTGATATAAATCAGGTAACCCAGGTTGGTAAGCTTCAATAAGGATTCTAAATTCTTTAGCAAATGTATAGGAGTCCTTTCAAACATTTGGAAAATCTTTTAAGGTCCAAGGAACAAAGGACATGCTTGGCTCTTTGGGAGTTTCCCTAGTACCAACTCCAGGACCTGGAGGTCGGATTTTAAAACGCATTTCAGGGACAAGATTTTCTTCCTGAAAAGATTCCTTAGGAAAGAAAGGAAGTTCTGAGAGGGTGCTAGTAGAGGAGTAAGAAGATAGGGAGAGATACAGACAGAATACAGCTGGCTGAGAGGCAAAGGGAACAGCTATAGGCACCTGGCATTCTAACTCGTTTGTCTTTTAGTCAATTTAGAAATAGTATCTTGCATGGAAGTCAGTCTGCTTTGTTGGTGTCTCAGAGCGTTCCATGTACCAATTAAAATAAGCATCCATTGTATTGGCCAAATTTGGGAGCCTTTTCTAATTGACTGCACAGAAAAACTAGTTTGTCTAGGTCAAAAGAACCCCAAATGGGCCAGTGATGCCCTAAACTGCCCTTGGTAAAGTCATGCCAGCACTCCAGACACAGGCAGGTATGGGGCCCAAAATGTTTGATCACGAGTAGCTGGTGTCCTCGAAGACAGTTCTGCCAAGTCCTTAAAACTGGCATTCTTCATTTTACTAAAACAGTGAATTTCATGTGCTAGAAAACCTGAGTGTGCACTAAAGAAAAACAGATGAGTTCAAACTTAATGGGCTGAGACTTTGATCTTCCCAAACTCTGTGCTTATTAGACTTGGGAGTCTTGTGGTAACGGCCACATCAAACTTAATTTGGCAATGAACCCGTCAAAATGCTTACAGCACGCTGGAAATGAAAGCAGAAGAGAGAGCCAACAATAAATCTTCAAGAACTCAATGCAGGGATGCTGAGCTCGATTCGAGAGGCCTTTTGCCTAAGACGACTCTCGGGAATCCGTGGAGACAGATGAGCTTCAAAGGGCTCAGGCTAAGTTCTAAAGCTCAGGGCCACCGAAGGAAATGCAACTTCAAATCCCACTTATCTGACACCAGAAATTGTTAACAAGTAAGAACATGTACTCTGTTAAAATAAAAGAAAGCAATTTGTTGAAGGTTCAAAACAGTTTGAACCAGGGACATACCTGATCTCACAAAGTAAAATCAAATACTACAAAATGGTGGAGTAACATAGGCATATTTATGAGGTAAAATCAAGACCTAAAGGTACAACATTCTGATTGGAAGTTGCAAGATCAGGTAACCCAGAGGCAGGACAATTTGAAGCAGGGGCTTCACAGTGATTGGTTGGAAAGATGAATGTGGGCTATTTGGAATGGTTAGTTTAAATACGTGACTAAGGGGGTTTGACAGGGTGATATAAGGTAATTATCTTAAAACATTTCCTGGGGGCTGCTGAGGGAATTTCTGATAAGGATCTTATGTCAAGACCTTCCCTTAGGAACATTCTTTTCATACCTTTAGTTTAACCACAGAGAAAAATGTTTCCTTTGTTATGTTCTTAAGGCTGTCTAAGGGTTTGATGGTTGCAAGGCAAATAAGCAAAAGCTAAGATGGAGTTGGGGCTCAGACCTGGGCTGACCATTTTGATATGAGTCAAGCACCTCAGTTTTGGAAGTTTTACACAAAACTTGCCAGGGAGCCTTCTGAAAAATCTGGCTTCCCATAATTTTCCCTAAAGGAAAGAGCAGTCATTAGCCAGATTAACAGAATAGAACAGAACAGCATATTTCTCACTGTAAATTAATAAACTTGGCATTTAGTTTTTATACTACAGTCCCTGGTGAGTTTAGCTATGATGAAACAGCATTCCTAAGTCTTATCAACTCTGGGGCACTGACAAGAGTGTGATTCTGGGTCTACAAGGATGAAAGTCAAACCCTGATCCTTTTCCAGGCAACATCACATCCATACTCTTTGCCTTCTTCCAAATTTCAAGAGTTCAGGAGCAAGAAAATTATTCTAATTAGGAAGGACAAATAAATGCCTAGTTGTATAGCTAAGTCAAGGAGCCCTGGTGGTACAATGGTTAAGCGCTTGGCTGCTAACAGAAAGGTTGATACTTCAAACTCATCCAGCATCTCTGCTGGAGAAAGACCTGGCTATCTGCTCCCGTTAAGATTACAGCCTAGAAAACCCTATGTAGCAGTTCTGCTCTGTCACATGGGGTCACTATGAGTCAAAGTCACCTCAATGGCACCTAACTACAACATAGCTAAGCCAGCTTTTTCATAGTGCTTCTCTTCTCCTTTTCACGACTCCAGAATCTAAGAACCATAATGCTGTAGCTAAAGAAGAGAAGAAAATGAGGTAGGCTGACTGTTTTAGGCAGGATCTTACAGGGTCTGTTCCTTAGTGGAGTCATCTCCTGTCCAGAGTCTGAATCTCACTTTTGAAGATCAAGAAAGTCTTTTTTTTTCTGTCTACTCAGATGTGATCAATCTCTGGAGACAGAACCATATTCAGCAAAGTCTTAAGGATACAACTACCAGATATATACACATTGAGAACAGAAACCAGTTGTCTATCATGGGATATTCCCTCCCACTGGATAGATTCATTCAAGAGATATCAGATGGTTGGTAGATGAGCTTTAGAGTGAAGGAGTTTTATTCCCACAAAGTTGTTCTATCATGGTATGGTAATCTGATGATTTGGACAGTTTTTCCTAAAAGGGAAAGAAGACTGTGAAAACTAACATTTTTACTGAGCACCTATGAGGCTGGGACTCTTACAAGATGAGCTACATGCTTTACATATATGATTTAATTTCATTCCGATAGCAACCCTGTGATTGGAGGTGTTGTGCTCCTTTTAGTGGAGAGGAAACGGAGACCGAAAGGTCAAGTGACTTGCTTACATTAGCAGAGCAAGGGTTTAGACCCGAACCTGTCTGATTCCAACACACGTGCTTCCAATCACGTCTTTTGCTCTAGTAATACTGCTCTCCAAACAACTAGAATCAAACATCTAGAATCAGAACAGCCCGTCCTCTAGACACTGCTGGAGACACACCAACTAATACTCATCCTCTGACTCTCCTTTTTCCTCCTTCGATGCAACAATATTTAATGACCTTGAAGGAGACTTGAGAAACATCCTTGCTCATTAGCAATGCACTTAAAAACAATCTCCAAGGGTGGATCCCTGATACAGATATCTCATCTCATCACATTTTATTCATTCCATCACATTTATTGGTTCTCATCAGCTTTAATTCCAGAGAGTGACATTCTCTGACCTAGTCCTGAAATTCCTAGAGCATGCCTTATTTAAAGTTCACTATATAAGGTTGCTATGAGCCAGAATCGACTAGACAGCAATGGGTTTATGGACTAATCAGAGTCCTGGTGGTGCAGTGGTTAAGAGCTCGGCTGCTAACCAAAAGGTCAGCAGTTTGAATTCACCAGCCGCTCCTTGGAAACCCTATGGGGCAGTTCTACTCTGTCCTATAGGGTCACTATGAGTCAGAATTAACTCAATGGCACACAACAACATGGACTAATTATAAACAATCACACACAGTCTCATATTCTTTAAAAGACAAAGATCCTATATCTGATTCCCTAACAGTCAGAATTTCTTGCTTCTGCCCTGCCATCCTACCTACTTTTGGACTGTTATACTCCCCTCCCCTATGTGCTCTACCCCATATCTGCAGGATCCCTGAGCAAACCTCTCAGCTGCTACTTGGTCCTTATCTACAAGTTCTAGCCACAGCATTCCAGATGTTGAAGATCTTAAATCAGCAGATACTCTGAGGCACATGGCCATGACAAGTCTGCATGCAATATTCCCAGACTTCAGAGACAGAGAAGGGAATTCCAGATGCAAAGACACTGAGGAAATAGCGTCTTCAGGAACCAAGAGTAGATGTCTTTGCCTGAAGCATGTAGTGTAGAGGGTATCAGGAACTGTAACTGAGAAAGCAAGTTGGAGGCCAACTGTGAAGGCAATCATCTGAGGAAGCAGAGAAGAAAAGTCAGTGAAGGACACGGATAAAGAAGAATTAAATAGAAGGAGAAGCAAGGAAAAGCGGTGTCTCAGAAGCCAAAAGAAGAGAATTTCAGTAAGTAATGGGTATGACAATAAAATGTATTATTGAAATTACAATAACTAAAACAGTGGAATACTGGCAGAAGAGTAGCTTATACAGATGAAGATAAAATAATAAAAAGCCCAGAAACAGACATAAATATATAATTTAATTAATATGTGGAATGTCTGCTACACATTAATATGTAAAGTATACAGAAAAGTGCCTGGTTCATAGTAATCACCCAATACATGTTAGGGGTTACGCTTATTACTATTTATTATTACTATTGTTATTGCTGCTGTTGCTGGTACTATTGTAAGCACTCAAAAAATGATGGATAATATTGTTACAAATCACAACAGAAAGGAAACATTTTTTTCAAGAATTGGTAGTAAGTGGAAGTAGAAAGTAGGCAAAGAAGAGACAAGAAGCTGTTACAAAGAAGGAAATTAAAGTATGTACCAGAAATATCTTTCAGCTTGAGAAATGCCAGTCGTGTTCTTCCCCTTTGCTTTCCTAATTCCAGGCCTTAACACATCATCATAAAACTTTACCTTGACTTCTCAAGCTGCTCTTTGAAATCTTCTGTCAGTTTTTTTTTTTCTTTAGAACGATGACAATTGTGTTTTTCTTTTTTTTTTTAAATTGTAAGAACATTTATTGTTTATTTTTCAAGTAGTATTGGCACTTGGGTCTTCATCTCTGCAACTCCCTTGGTCTTCTCCTTGTGATAGCAGGGTGACTAGCCCAGGATCAGGGATTACATCTTTCTTTTTTTCTTATTGTTGTTATTAAATGAAGTTTACATTTCAAGTTAGTCTCCCATACAGAATTCTTTTTTTTTACATACGTTGTTATGAGACCCCAACCGCTCACCCCATTCTGCGACAGCACACTCCTCCCCTCCGCCACTGATTCCCCATGAACATTCAACCAGCTCCTAACTCTCTCTGCCTTCCCATCACACCTCTGGACAGAAGCCACCCCTTTGGTCTCTTGTATCTACTTGACTAAGAGGCACATTCTTCACAAGTATCACTTTATGTCCTACAGTCCAGTCCAATCCCTGTCTGAAGAGTTGGCCTCAGAAATTGTTTTAGTGCTGGGGTGATACAGAGTCCAGGGGCCATGCTTTCCAGGGCGCCTCCAGTCTCAGTCAGACCATTAAGTCTGGTCTTAATAGAATTTGAGTTCTGCATCCCATCGTTCTACTGCTCCATCAGGGACCCTCTGCTGTGTTCCCTGTTAGGATGT
The DNA here is from genome assembly GCF_000243295.1 of Trichechus manatus latirostris. Lineage (NCBI taxonomy): Eukaryota > Metazoa > Chordata > Mammalia > Sirenia > Trichechidae > Trichechus > Trichechus manatus. The sequence goes on from NW_004444186.1 coordinate 333,391, forward strand.
TCATTGGTGGTAGCCGGGCACCATCTAGTTCTTCTCGTCTCAAGCTGATGAAGTCTCTGGTTTATGTGGCCCATTCTGTCTCTTGGGCTAACACTTTCCTTGTGTCTTTGGTGTTCTTCGTTCTCCTTTACTCCAAGTGGTTGGGACCAATTGATGCATCTTAGATGGCCGCTTGCAAGCCTTTAAGACCCCAGACACCACTCACCAAAGTAGGATGCAGAACATT
>NW_004444186.1:338555-339660 GCF_000243295.1 Trichechus manatus latirostris
ATAAGTTGGCATCAAGAGCTTTATCTTCAATGTCACTAATTCTAACTTCTACTGCCTCAATTCTGCTCCTATGACTTTCTATTGAGCTGTCTAACTCTGAAATTTTATTGTTAATCTTCTGGATTTCTGATTTCTGTCTCTCTCTGGATTCTTGGAGCCTAGTAAATTTGGCATTACGTTCTTGAATAACTTTTTTAAGTTCCACTACTACTGTGTCTGTATGCTCCCTAGAGGTTTCTGAATTCTATAGAATTTCCTTTCTAATTTCTAGAAGAGTTCTGTATATTAATCTTTTGTATTCTGCCTCTGGTAATTCCAAGAAGTTCTCTTCCTCCAGAGAATTTATTGATTCTTTACTTTGGGAGCTTGCTGAAGCCATCATGGACTGCCTCTTTATGTGACTTGATATTGACTGTTGTCTCCAAGCCATCAATAATTTATTGTAATTTTATTTTGTATTTGTTTAGTGAGATCTAGTTTATTTTGTTTTGTTTTGATATGCCCAAATAGGCTGCTCATGTGAACTAGTTTGATTTTTGACACCTTTGGATCTCTAACAACGTCCTGTCACCAGGTAGTTAGTTCTGTAACTAAGTATGTGTGCACACAGGAGTCCGTTAAATTTTCCTATATGGGTTCAGCTCGGGTGTTCAGGCAGTCAGTCACCAAGTGTGTGATGCAGGCTCTCACCCCCAGTCCTAGAGAGGCATGGGTGATTGGTGCAGGCACTGGACTCTGGCTGTGGTAGGGGATCACGCGCTGAACCAGCCAGGCGGCTGACGGCTGCCCCTGAGAGTCTGAAAGGAAAGTGTGTCCCTATTCTCTAGGGTGAGTAGGTAGGTGAGTTTTGCTGCGGGACTATGAGCACCCCACTCTGTTGGCTACAAAGACTCGAGGGCACCACTTTTTCTTGGACTCCTGTAGAAGGTGACTAGGAGCTTTAGGTGATACCACCAGTCCTCAAGCCCCTGCTGCAGATCGATAAAAGTGCCTACTTAAGAGGCAGGGCTGTTTCAAGGGTCACAAATCTGCCAGTTCACAGCTGAAGCAGTTGAAGTTAAACTTCAGATGTTTCCCCTGTTGTACTGTGGCAGTGAGGACTAAC
>NW_004444186.1:339874-354173 GCF_000243295.1 Trichechus manatus latirostris
CTGGCCCAGCAGACTCCCATCGATGCAGAGCACGGAGGGAGGAGGTAAAAGGGAGAGAGGTTTTTCCCAAATGGGCTTTTTTTTTTTTTTTTTTTTAAATCTCTGGCAAAGGGTGCACGCATGTACTTAGCCTCTTGGGAGCTGCTTTTCACTGGTTTGGAGTGTCCAAGCAGAATCTCTGCTGCCGGGTCTCTCTCAATGTGGAAACTGCTTCCTGAGCATGCACAGCACAGCTGTTTGCCTGCTTCGCTGTGGACCAGCATGGCCACGGTGCTGCAGTTTCGCCGCCATGGCTCTGGCTCTCTTTGCTTCTTCCAAACCGTCTGCCTCTCCCCTATCACTCAGATGGATTCTTCAACTTTGCCTTGTTCAGGGCTCCTAGAAATTCATATAGAATCAAATCACTTGTTTTTCCAGGTCTTTGTTGTAAGAGGGATATAGGAAGCGTCTAACTACTACACCATGTTGGCCATGCCTCAAGAATTATGTTCTCTGTCAGTTCTTTTACTTCATCATTTCTTCCATTCACCTTAGCTACTTTGCACTTAAAGGAAAGTTTCAGAGTCTCTTCAGACTTCCATTTTGGTCTTTTCCTTCTCTCCTGTCTTTGTAATGATCTTCCACTTTCTTCATGTATGCTGTCCTAAATGTCTTCCTACAATTCCTCTGGTTTTTGGTCATTACTGTTCAGTGTGTCAAATCTATACTTCAGATGGTCTCTAAATCCAGGTGGAATGTATTCAAAATCATGCTTGGGCCCTAATGGACTTGCTTTGATTTTCTTCAGCTTCAGCTGAATTTGCACATCAGCAATTGATGGTCTGTTCCACAGTTGGCCCCTGGTTTTGTCTTGACTGATGATATTAAGCTTCTCTATCATCTCTTCCACAGATGTAGTCAGTTTGATTACTGTGTAGTCCATCTGGTGATGTCCATGCGTATAGCAGTTGATTATGTTGTTGAGAAAAGTATTTCCAATGAATAAGTTGTTGCTCTTGCAGAATTCTATCATGAGATCTCCAGTATTGTTTCTATCATCAAGGCCGTATTTTCCAACTACTTGCAGCTATTTTCCAACTAGCTGAAAGAAAATTCAAGCCTCGAGTTGCAATACTAAAGGATTCTATGGGTAAAAAATTGAATGACACAGGAAACATCAAAAGAAGATGGAAGGAATATACAGAGTCATTGTACCAAAAAGAATTGGTCAATGATCAACCATTTCAGGAGGTAGCATATTATCAAGAACTGCTGGTACCGAAGGAAGACGTTCAAGCTGCAGTGAAGGCACTGACGAAAAACAAGGCTTCAGGAATTGATCAATATCAACTGAGATACTTCAGCAAATGGCTGCAATACTGGAAGCACTCAGTCCTCTATGTAAGGAAATTTGGAAGACAGCTACCTGGCCAACTGACTGGAAGAGATCCATACTTATGCCCATGCCAAAGAAAGGTGATGCAACCGAATGCAGAAATTATTGAAAAATAATAACATTAGTATCACATGCTAGCAAAATTCTGCTTAAGATAATACATTGAGAGGAAACTTCCATAAATTCAAGCTGGATTCAGAAGAGATTATGAAACAAGGGATATAATTTGTCAGATGAATCTTCACCGAAAGCAGAGAATACTAGAAAGCTGTTTACCTGTGTTTTGTTGACTGTGTAAAGGCATTTGACTGTGTGGATCATAACAAATGATGGATAACATTGTGAAGAATGGGAATTCCAGAACACTTAATTGTGCTCATGTGGAACCTGTACATACACCACGAGGCAGTCATTCGAACAGAGAAAGAGGATACTGCATGGTTTAAAATCAGAAAAGGTGTGCACTGGGGTTTTGTCCTTTCACTATACTTATTAAATCTGTATGATGAGCAAATAATCCAAGAAACTGGACTTTATGAAGAAGAATGCAGCATTAGGATTGGAGGAAGACTCATTAACAACCTGCAATATGCAGGTGACACAACCTTGCCTGCAGAAAACTTGAAGCATTTATTGATAAAAGTCAAAGACTACAGCCTTCAGTATGGATTATATTTGAATGTGAAGAAAACAAAAATCCTCCCAACTGGACTTATAAACAACATCATGATAAATGGAGAAGAAATTGAAGTTGTCGACAATATTATTCTACCCAGATCAACAATCAACATATTAAAGCAGTAGCCAAGAAATAAAATATTGTAGTGGGAAAATTTGCTGCAAAAGACCTTTTTTAGTTTTAAAAAGCAAAGATGTCACTTTGACAACTAAGATGCGCCTGACCCAAGCCATTGTCTTTTCAGTCACCTCATCTGCATGTGAAAGCTGTATACTGAAAAAGAAATACAGAAGAATGGATGCATTCAAATTGTGGCGTCAGAGAAGAATACTGAACATACCGTGGCGCAAAAGAACAAATGCATTAGTCTTAGAAGAGATACAAACAGAATCTTCCTTACAAGCGAGGATGGAAAGACTTCGACTCTCTTACTTTAGACACATCATCAGGAAAGACCAATGGCTAAAAAAGGACACCATGTTTGGTAAAGTAGAGGGCCAACAAAAAAGAAGGAAACCCTCAATGAGATGTATTGATACAGTCGTCGAAACCATGGACTCAAACATACTGACAGTCGTGAAGATGATGCAGGACTGGGTCATGTTTTGTTGTTATATATAAGGCTGCCATGAGTCAGAGTCAACTCAATGACAACAACCACAACCAGAAATACAGGAGGCGCTCAATAGAAATTTACCAAATGAGTGAATATCTGTAAGCCTAGGAGAAGGCGATTGTGGAAAGTAAGAGAATGGATACCAGAGACGGGAAATCGCTGCTGGCTCAGGGATCTAGAAGAAATGACAAAAAAGGAATCAAGAGCATGGATAGAGAAATCAGCCTTGGAAAGGAATTAAAAAAAAAGAAAGAAACCCCATTGCCGTCGAGTTGATTCCAACTCATAGCGACCCTATAGGACAGAGTAGAAGTGCCTCCTAGAGTCTCCAAGGAGCACCTGGTGGATCTGAACTGCCGACCTTTTGGTTAGCAGCCATAGCACTTAACCACTGCGCCACCAGAGTTTCCATGGAAAAGAAAAGAGTACCTCATACTCTTGAGAAAAAAAGGTGGCAAAAATGAATGGATATAATTACTTTGGTGTTTCTAAAAGGAGCGTCTAAGATAAGCTACATCAGAATCACCTAAGGTAATTACTTAAAACACAAATTCTTGGGCACAGTCGCAGACTCACTGAATTAGAATTTCTAGGAGATGAAGCCCAGGAACCTGCATTTTAGTGGCAGGTGATCCACTGGATTTCTTTGAGAAGAATGGCAATTAGGAGAATTCATAACTGTTGGCTCCTATGGAGAGAACAAAAACTGACCCCTTAGCAGCCACCATTATGACCAAGCACAGCAGGTCCCACAGTTGGAGGGAGAAAAAGAAAATAACTTTACCCCTTTTGAGATAAACTAAAAATAAGAAAGAAGATGCTACTTCGCAGTAGTCTCCCAAAATAAATGAAACCTTGAGCGCTCTCCTATAAATTGCTAACTCTCTAGTGTAAACAACTTTATCCCTGACTTTTGCAGTACTGCTATCTTCCAGTATGATAATCACATGGGGAAACCACTGTTTTAGCCACATGAACAGACCAACTGTAACCTTGGAATTCTTGTGTTTGTGGTGATTTTTTTTTTCTTTAAATGCCTGCTGCGTCATTTATTCAATGAAACGTTCTTCTCAAGACTGGACTCCCAATGCTTTTTGTACCACATCACCATCTTAACAAAGAAGGAGGTGAAGCGTTCTACTAAAAGGAAGACAGAGAGGAAGTGAGAAAAGAGGCTCGAAAAGAGTAGGAAAAGACTGAAACATCGGATGAAGGGTCTGGGAAACAGAACCAACTAGAGATGAGAAAAGACATTGCCAAGCAGTATTCGGCAATCAAACAAGGTTGAAAACCATATACGCGTAGAGAGAAGGCAATATTCCACCCATAAACACAAACCCATTGCCGTCGAGTGATTCCAACTCATAGCTACTTGATACTCACCAGCAGCACTGGACAGGCGGACAGAAGGAGCAAAGAAACGGAGCTAAATGAATGCCAGGCTTGGGACTGGCAGGGCAGGAGCCAGGGAAAGCAGAGTCCAAGGACACTCAACGGTCCTAGTGAGGGTTGTAGTTATGGGAGGAAGAGACAAAAACCCTTACAGCCCTCTCCTGGGCCCACACAGTATGTGTGTAAAGGGAGGGACAAGTTTATAGCCAAATTTCTTTTATGCAAGGCCCTATACTGTGTACTCCATTATCACAGGAAAGATGTGCCTTGCTAGTAGCAGTGGCTTTTAAGGTAAAGAAAATAAACACATAGAATATACTGTGAGTTATGTAGGAATGTTCTGGTCACTTTTCCCTTTTTTCACCGTCACAATAACCCTTTGGGGCAGAGGTCTTAACTTTTCAGTATGTAAACTGAGTGTTTTAGAAGTCATGAGTCTAAGGACACAATATTCGCCCATGATGCAGTTCAGATTTGAACTCAACAGTTGACTGACACAGAACTAATTCTCTATCTACTAGCCCCACTGTCTTCACAAGGAATGGCTAGGCTCCACTCTAGAGTAAAGGGAGACAGCATCAGCAAAGGAAAAGTTTATTTCTGGTAGAGCAAGGACCTGCAAGGAGTATTCCAAAAAAGAATTAAGGATATAAGTACATTTCTGGGCAACAGAACTAACGACAGTGAAAGGCATAATGCAGAAGAATTAACAGTGGAAAGACAGCAATTAATAGGCAATTAGAAGCTGTAAATATTCTATCAGGATGTTGCTGGTTGAAAGAGTATGTGCGTTTGGGGGAAGCTAGAGGTGGAGGGGGGTGCAGGGTGGGGAAGGAAGTGAGAGGAAGAAATTGCGCTTAGTCTACTCACCATCATTATCTGTGACATCTTTGAAAGGAGGCAAAGTGGGAAGCAAAAGGGGATTAAAGCAGGCCCTGTCTGGATAAGGAGATCAGCACGTCCCCCAGATCAGCACGTCCCCCAACCTTATTACACCTTTAGTCCAATCCTTTTCTTCTGCCGCTTTGGGCAGCCCTCTGAGTGACTCGGTTTGCCCCCTTTGAGATGCTTACCCATTGCTGACAGCAATCACAGCGCACTGTAATTTGACTGAGGTCCACAATTTCAAGCTAAGACTATGGAATCCAGGACAGGTATAAAAGAAGGCAGGAGGGAACTAGCAGACGGGGAAATAGAGACAGAAGAAGAAAATGGTTTATTTTAAAAGTACATACCCTACAAGCTAGCAATTCCACTCCTAGCCTTATACTTCAGAGGAAGTTGCAAGTGTATGATAAGAATGGAGTCCCGATTAAGCACTTGACTACAAACAGAAAGGTCAGAAGTTCAAACCCACTCAGAGGTGCCCTGGAAGAAAAGATCTGCCTCTGAGAGCTCACAGCCCGGAAAGCACTAGGGAGTGCAGTTCTACTCCGCACACATGGCTCACCGTCAGTGGGAATCGACTCAAGATCAGTTGGTTTGGTTTGTTGTGTTCTGGTTTATAGTAATAATACCAAAACGCCACCGCAGTCAAGTTGACTGCGACTCATCGGGACCCTAGAGGACAGAGCAGAACTGCTCCATAAGGTTTCCGAGGCTGTAATCTTTACATAAGCAGACTGCCATATCTTTCTCCCGTGGAACGGCTGGTGGGTTGGAACCGCCAACCTTTCAGTTAGCAGCTGACCACTCAACCACCGCACCACGACTATATAAAACTTACTGTGTGCCAAGCACTAATATATATAATTCTCCCAATTACCCTATGATATAGGTCATTCTATATCCCTGTTTTACTAACGAGGAGAGTGAGGAACAGAGGGTAAGTATTTGCTATGGTCATATAGCTAGTTCTTGAACCCAAGCAGTGTGACTTATAAGGACAGTGGTGGTTCAGAGGTAGAATTCTTGCCTTCTATGCAGGAGACACAGCTTCAATTTTTGGCCAATGCAGCTCATGTGCAGCCCCCACCCATCTGTCAGTGAAAGCCTGCATGTTGCTATGACGCTGACCAGCAGAGCTTCTAGACTCAAACAAACTAGGAAGACTAGGCCTGGTGATCCAGCCAGTGAAAACCCTATGGATCACAATAATTCGATCTGTAACCGATCAGGGGAATGGTGCAGGACTGGGCAGTGCTTCGTTCCCTTGTGCAATGACATAACAGCAGCTAACAACAATAGTGTGGCTCTAAATAATGCTTTTGCTCTTAACCCAGGGCCATCACACATGCCTGTGCCATTTGTCTACTGCCCAGAGGTGCCCAAAAGGGTGAACTGAGGGCAGAAATCCAATCCATGTCCTACTTACCAATCCATGCATCCCTGGCACAAAGCTACACTCACCTGGGTACTTTTACCTTTGCCCCAGGGCACCTTTGATTTACCAAGCTATGTGCCCGAAGGACTAGGTCCATACAAAGAAAAAGTCTTTCTAATTCACACAAAGACACCATATAACAAGCTAGCAGTGGCCCTACCTTAGCCACAGCACTATACAAGCCCATTTTGTGTGGGAAAACATTTACAAGGGTGTTTAATGCAGCATTGTTTGTAATGATGAATATCAGAAACAACCCAGATATTCATCAGTAGGGAAATGCATAAATAAGATGCAGTATATTCTTACACTGGAATGCTATGGAGCACTTAGAAGGAATTAACTACTTATTATGCATATGTAGATTTTAAAACGTAACACTGAGTGAAAAATCACGTTGCAAATTATGTACAGTATACTATTTAAGTGAATTTTAAATCACAAAAAATAATAGTACATATTGTTCATATATAAATACATATACACATACATGTGTGTATATATGTATACATTATATATGAATTAGAAGGATATTCACCAAATTCATGATGTTGGTTGCTTCTGAGAAGGAGGAGAGTTCTAGAACTTGAGGATTAGAGTTCGGGAGACTTAAATCTACTTGTAATATTTTAATCAAAACTTGAATATGACAGAAGGTTTACCGCTCTCAGTTCTGGGTGGTAAGAATGCAATTACTCAAGATAAAAATAAAAATAAAGATTGTTTTTTAAGAACAGGTTTAGTGGGAACCCAGGAGTAGGAGACTTAAAAGGCTATTGTGATCAGTGAGTGGAATTTCAGGGTTCACAGCTTAGAGGTGGAGAAGTTATGGGTGATGGCAAGGTCCAGGGTGTGGCCCTTTGAGTGGGTGGCTGGAGTGGAATGGAGGTGGAAATCAATGGAGTATAAGAAATGAACGGTCTGGATGTGTCAGCAACATGCTTGCTGACATTTTCCAGAACGATGACAAAAGTCAGGGTGGGAAGACAGAAACGGGTGCCCAAGTCCTCGTGAATATGGTTATGGGCAAGGAGATCAGTCAAGAAAAAAATGAGGATAGAAAGAAGGTGGAGTTTGTGTGCACTGATGAAGGAGTAGTTATTCAAAGAGGCTCCAGAGGTAAGCAAAAAGCATCCAGGCCCAACACAGTACAGGGAGAACAAGCACCCTACACCCAGAAATGTTGAAAAGCAACATCATTCAGGAAAAGTTTGGTTTCAATTAAGGCGAGTAGGTAGTTACTTCAAAACTCCTACTGAAACTCTAGTGTATAATTGTGTGACTTTGTAATTCAAGAACCCGAATCTGTGGATTCAGAGAGAGCAGTAGGTTTTACCAACAAGAGAAAAATAAGAAATGTGGCCCTATTATACTGGAAATAAAGCTGCCAGCCACACCAAGGAAGAAGGAAAGCTGGATGAGATTACCACAAAGCCAAACACCAAACAATCCATAAAATATTTCATCTTGAGAGATCAAGTTGGCACAGAAACAGTGGAACGGCCTGAGGGAGCAGATAATGACATTTTGGAAGATTTAAATGAAGAGATGACTCTGGTTCAGGAAATGGCTTTGGTTCTGGAAACTGCTAGCAGAGTTTACTCCGGAAAAGTATCAAGGAATGAATGCAGAGAGGGATCTACATTAGAGACTTGAGGGTGACAGTCCCGGATGGACCCACATGACAAGGAGAAAGCAGTATACTGAGACTTGAAGGCCCCTGAACTACTGAATTAGCAAAGTGACTAAATTAGAGAGGTGAAGAGGAAGACAGGCAAGAACAGGAATAATTGGTACCTTCTGAAGTCCTCTCATGCCATTCTGGGGCTGAGTTTCTCCAACGTTCATGCCAAGACATGCCAAGCCACTCTTCTACTCCATAGCAGTAAAGGGCCTCTCTACAAGGCTTGCAGTCACCTTGGTGACACCAGGAAAGGGAGGCATGTGTCCTCTCAGCTCTGGGATCTCCTCACTTAATGGAGAGGTCTACCATGTACCCATTCACCACCCCTCACTCTCAGCCTGGGGCAAAGGAAGAGGACCGTCACCCACACTACAAACTACTCCTTACTTTTCCTCCAAACTCCCCTCCGCTCCTGTTCAGATGCTCTTTGTTCTACCCTGGATAGAGATGGCATAGAAAAAACGTTCTGTCCAATAGCATCTTCTTTTAAGCTTTAATGTCTCACACATGGATCTTGCCTGTTGAACTCAGAAGATACAAGAATGTTGGTGTCTTTGTCCTCAGATTCCCCACTTTGGACTAAGGGACCCCCAGAGGAAGGCTGGGAAAGTCCTGCATTAATACTGCACAAACCTGGCGACATTTGTCTTTGTAGCCCTAAAATGTTTCACTTCCAAGTATCTCAAAATTCAGCAAAATAAAATCATTCTAAAGTATAAAATAACTGATATTAAATCCATCTGTGCTCCACTGTGGTAGTGAGGTAGCAAGAATATTAAGTGCCCAAAAGGTGGGGGACAAGGATGAGGAGGTGTAAAGTAACGTAAAAAAAATTTTTTTTTTAATCACCAAACCCTTCTGCCTTGCCTCAACAGCACCACCATTTTTGAAATAAAATGTCCTCTTGTGTCCTTCCAAGTCCAATCACAGAGGGAGAAAGAGAAACAGATAGTGAGGAAGGAGAGGAAGGCAAGGTAAGGGAAGAGGATTGGCTGAAATTTGCCTTCATCCAAGAAGGGTAAGGATGAAAGTGAGCATTTCCCAAATCGGTGCTCCAGGAGGTCTTTCCAAAGAGGCTTTAATGGGAGAAGGAGGAGTATCCCATGACCCACTAAGCCTGGGAAGTCCCGCAACTATAACTCACTCTCTTAGGAATATTCATATATTAAAATCTTAATTAGAAACCTGTTTAACTTTACTTAACCCAGCAGTTCACAAATTTATTTGAATACAGAATACAATTATTACAGCATACTTATTAACATCTTATGGAGTAACATTCCATAGAACACCAATTTGGGAAATATTAGTTGTCTTAGTCATCTAGTGCTGCTATAACAGAAACACCACAAGTGGACGGCTTTAACAAACAGAAATTTATTCTCTCACAGTCTGGAGGCTAGAAGTCCAAATTCAGGGCACCAGCTCCAGGGGAAGGCTTTCTCTCTCTGTCAGCTCTGGGGGAAAGTCCTTTGTCATCAATATTCCCCAGTTGAGGAGCTTCTCAGCGCAGGGACCCTGGGTCCAAAGGACACACTATGCTCTTGGCTCTTGTTTCTTGGTGGTATGAGGCCTCCATGTCTCTCTGCTTGCTTCTCTCTTTTATATCTCAAAAGGCATTCATTTAAGACACAACCTAATCTTGTAGATTGAGTCCTGCCTCATTAACATAACTGCCTCTGTTCCTGCCTCTTTAACATCACAGAGGTAGGATTTACAACACATAGGAAAATCACATCAGATGACAAAATGGTGGACAATCACACAATACTTGGAATCATGGCCTAGCCAAGTTGACACACATTTCTGTGGGACACAATTCAATCCATGACACTAGTGTAGGCAAATAAGCTCTGTGCATCGCTTTTTCTGTATTTGCAACCCAAACACACACACACAAACCTCTGCCTTTCCCCCGCTAAAGTCCCTTGGGAAGAGAACTAGCATCCCCAGAACACCCTATACTCTGTATGGACCCTCAACAGCTAAGTGGGTCTAGGAAGATAAGCCTCTGGATGAAACAGCAGAGAAGAGACAAGACACATTTCTTGCTCTTTTCATTTAAAGACTCTCACACATTAACCTCTAGCACAGGAGCTGCTTCAGCTCGGAGTCCTGTACATTCAGCCCTCCAATCTCTCTCTTTCAATCTCTCTTCTTTCGTACTCCTCCAGATTATGCTACCCAAAGTCTGGTTCACAGACCACTGCCAGTCTGCAAACTGTGATTATTTTTGTATTGTTAGGTGCTGTTGAGTCGATTTTCAACTCATAGCAGCTCCACAAGACAGAGTAGAACTGCCCCATAGGGTTTTCTGTAATCTGTAACAGGATTACAGCCTAGAAAACCCTATGGGGCAGTTCTACTCTGTCCTATAGTGTCACTATGAGTCAGAATCAACTCGACAACAATGGGTTAATCTTTACAGGAGCAGATTGCCAGGTCATTCTCCCACAGAGTCTCTGGGTGGGTTCTAACCATCAACCTTTCGCTTAGTAGACAAGTGCTTAACCGTTGCACCACCAGGGCTCCTTGCTAACGGTGATTAGTCCATGACAACATAAGCACAGAAACTACCGTTTGGATGTTTTTTACAGCAATTTGATATTGTCGTTACATCCAAGCACTAGTTACCAGACAATTACGGACAATCAGTGGACTCTCTGGTGCTGTCAAACAGGGTTTAGAAAGAGGAGACAGTGGCACTAATACAATGTTCACCATTTTGCCTGGCTTAAGAGCTGGTTACATTCTCCTTCTAAGAAGCAAAAACAAGGTGAAAGCAGAGTTCTCTGAGTTTTCTCGGCAGCCCCACAGATGTGTAACTAAGTGGTAACACTTCTTTAGATGTGTCAGGGAATTCATGTACACATTCTACGTGAAATAATTCCCTCTGGACCTGGCACCCCACTCTGTGGCGACTGCCATCTCCCGCGGGAAATCAGTCCTCACTCAACAAATTGCAACTCTCCTCCGTCACACCTTTGCAAAGGTCATTCTCCTGAAGAAGCATGGCCTGTCTCAAATCAGCAGTCCAAAATAGCAACAGAACATATGTTGTCTCAATGGCCCACCAAATATTAATAGCTAAAAATAGTTAACACTTGTTGAGCATTTACTATGTGCTAGCACTGTTCTGGAGCCCCTGTGGCACAGTGGTTAAGAGCTACAGCTACTAACCAAAAGATCAGCAGTTAGAATCCACCAGCCGCTCCTTAGAAACCCTATGGGGCAGTTCTATTCTGTCCTATAGGGTCACTATAGGGTCGCTATGAGTTGGGATCGACTCGATGGCAAGAGGTTTGGGTTTGGGTTTTAGCACTGTTCGAAGAACTTCCTGGGTACTAATTCTCACAATAACTCTATAAGATAAGAATTATTCTTATACATATTTTATGGAAGAGAAAACTGAGGCACAGAGAAGTTAAGCAGCTTTCCCAAGGACACACAACTAGTAAGTGTCGGAGCCAAGATCTGAACCCAGAGCTCGTGATGTGATTCTGCCCCTTGAAAGAGGGCAGGACAGCTAATCCGATGGTTGCATTTAAAAACATGTCATTCACAATTTGCCAATGGCCTTGCCTCCCAACGAGTTCTCACTCCTTTACCCTGTTCATGTTTTACTGCTTCTTGCCTTCACATCTAAAACGCAATGGTGTACGCTGTGCCACCCTGTCATAACAGAGCATAAAACAAGGCCTCAGTGGGAGTACAGTACCCGCCCCCTCAACCGTGGTTCACTGGGCCAATTTTTCAGTCAACTATTCCGTAGGCTAAACTCTGTCCCCACGTAAAGTTCAGGACCAGCCAGGTCCTGTGCTCACATCTTCATCAAGGCTGACTCCAAGTTTTCCAGCTTAGCAGACTAGGGAGGTGGTGTTAGCACTAACAGAATTCAAGCATGGGGAAGATGGAGCAGGTTTACAGAATATACTTAGGTTAGGACAGTCATTCATTCAACAAATATTTTTAGACCATTAACTAAGTATCTGATAGTGTCCTAGGTTCTGGGAATACAACAGAGAATGGGACCACGCCCTTGCCCTTCAGCAGCATTCATTTTAGGGTACGCTAGAGGAAGCTAAGGGAAACCCTGCTGGTGCAGTGGTTAAGTGCTACGACTAACCAAAAGGTCGGCAGTTCAAATCCACCAGGCACTCCTTGGAAACTCTATGGGGCAGTTCTACCCTGTCCTAGAGGGTCACTATGAGTCGGAATCAACTCGATGACAATGGGTTTGGTTTTTTTAGGGGAAACTAAAGGTGGCTGGGTAGCACAAGCAGTAAAGCCCTCAACTACTAGCCAAAAGGTTGGTGGTTAGAATCCACCCAGACGTATCTTGGAAGACATGCCTGGCGATCTGCTTCCGAAAGGTCACAGCCTTGAAAACCCTATGGAGCAGTTCTACTGGGGTCACCAGTAACTAACAACAGGGAAGAATGACAATAAACACATAAACAATAAGCAACAAACATGCCAAAGCAGAATAACCAAGGGAGCTTTTCTATACGCGACAGTCAAGAAAATACCGAATCTGAGATGCCTGAAGGTAGGCAGCTAGATACATAGGTCCAAATGACACGTTGTCATTATGCCTTCATGACATCTTCCTGGGAGCTTCCGTATTTAAGGCTATTTTATGGTGCTGCAATGCAAACTTCCCTGCCCAGTGCTCCAAGCCCTTCTCCAGCCCCAGCCCTGCCTATCTATCCTCTTCCCACCATCACTCCCAAACACACCCTCTCCATTCCATTTAGGCTAATCTTACTGTCCGGCAAAATACCCAATTCACACCAACCTCTCTCCCGTACACCTATTAATTCAAAATCAGGCTCGAGTTCCATCTTCTCGTTCTTACCCACTACAGACCTTACTGAGCTCCCTTCTCCTCTGAACAACTAGTTCCCAGACAATTAATGACCTAAAACATAGTCTTCTGTCCTTCACTGCTGTGTCACAAGTGCCAGGACCCAGGACTTGAAGGAAGGGGACCACCATCTCCTCCCAGCAGCTGCCAGCAGGAAGGGAAGGGAATTCAGCACAAATCCAGAGTTAGCAGGGCCAGAAGCTGAGAGGACAGACTCAGGCTCTGAGAGGCAGCTCGAGGTGACCAAGGACTGTCCAAGGGGCACAGAGTTCTTAATCAAGTGGAAAGATCTCAACAACTGAGAATACAGGTAGCACGGAGACAGTTCCAGAGGGGAACCAAGGATCCAGGTGAAGTATCTAACTGAAGCCTAGAGTAGAGGGCAAAGCATAAACCCAGTCTGATAGACTGGTCCAACCAAGGGTAGAGACAGTGGGGAAGATTTGTGACCTGTGGTTAACCAGGGACACCAGATCCAACTGGGAATCTGGGGAGTAACTCAGGGACCTAGATCTGGATTGGGTGGCCAAGTTTGAGAATTTGACTTAATTCTCACCTGGAGATAGTGACCATCAGCGGATTTGGCTTCGGGGAAATAGGGAAAGCAAATGACTAAGAGGTACTGAAGGCCAAAAATATTTATGTATAGATTATTAGTCCCTTAGGAGCAGAAGCCATGTCTGACACCTCCTCATTTCTATCCTCCACAGCACTTAGCAAAATAAATACTTATTGATTGCATAAAAAAAGAAAGATCACAGACAGTTCTGGTGTTACCCAACAGCGAGGAAAATGCCAAGCTGAGTCAGCACTTAAACAGACTATGTATCATGCAGGTTTTCATCACCTTGTCCAACAGAGTGGTAATATGATCTAATAAATGACCACGGAGCTAGAAATGAGATGATGAAATTAGACCAGCTTTGCCAGCAACCTCCTATACAACCTTGAACAAGTCACTTCACTTCTCTGAGCCTCCATTACCTCACCTATAAAAGGGTAAACATAGTGATTCCAATATTTTCAGAGTATCAGGCCCACTCCTGCCCCAGATCTCTGCCTGGCTAACTTCCTCACTTCTGTCGCATCTTGGTTCAAATCTTGCCTTCGTAATAAGGCCTATCTTGACCACTGCACTGTACCACTGCCACCCACACCCATCCGGTCTGAACACACCCTTGTCCACATTTCTTCCTTTTTCGTAATACTTATTACCTTCTAAATACTATATAATTTATGTATTTGTTATCTTTAATGTTGTCTGCTAAAATGTAGGCTCCATGAGGGCAAGGATCTTTGTTCTGTTCACTGATAGGGACCCAGTTCTAATGGCGTCTGGAACAGAGTAGGTGTCCAATAAATA
>NW_004444186.1:354273-356135 GCF_000243295.1 Trichechus manatus latirostris
GAGGTCAGGGTTTCTAGTCCAATACCCTCAAGCATCTATCTATCCCCTGGTACCATGTACCACGGTGTGGCGTAGGCATTCAATAAGCTCTTATTGAATTCTTAATTAAATTATGAGACTCAAAAAGTCAAACACATCCATGGTGCTCTGAAGCCACCTGCTGGCAACTCTACAGCTGACAAGAATTTCCAGTAATGAAAAGAGTTGCAAAGAACATCTCCCTTCAGCCAGTGAGGACAATCAGCCTACACACAGAAACAGGAAGAAGAAGGCTGAAAACCAGGTAGAAGCTTCCATAAGCTCCAAAAGAGAGAATTAAAAGCCTCCTCTGACAGACCATATCTCCCAGGGTTTCCCAGAGCTCATTTTCCACTTACAGTAATAACAGTAAGTACCACGCATTGAGCTCTTATCATGTACCAGGCTCTGTTCCATGCACTTTACTTGTATCATTTCATTTAATCCTCACGTCACTCCTTTGATGTGGGTACCCTTACAACCACCATTCTACAGATGAAAGTTTCCTTTTAAAATTAAGATTTTATTTAAATAAAGCAGTAAAACAATTTTAAACTAAAATACGATATTTATCAGAAAAATCAAGACATGGCCACGCACACCCGAGACTGATTTTGGGGGAGCACTTACGTACATGTGCTTGCCAGGTATGATACAACTAAAGAGAACCAATAGAAATACTTCACGGTACAGACCCACTATGTCTGTCTGACCTCAACCCAAGCACAACCTCAGTCCTTGCCTCTGGATCCCAAAGTCGGCTTCTTTCATTCTGATCACATTAGAACGCAGAGGATGCAGCCAACTCCGTCAGAAAACCAAATGCTCCCAACAGCCCTTCCTGGCTGGAGCCCCCGGGAGCCCAGGTCCCTCTGACCACCCAACCAGTTCTTCGGGAAGTGCAGCCTCTCTTCCCAAAACTAGCTTTTTCTGCTTTTCTTAGCACAAGGCCAAGGTGAGGGTGTGCTCACCAGCTCCTCACCTGAGACAGGATGCATAAGACTGTGCCTTCTTGCTGTTTCCAAATGCACTGTTCCAAGGGGCAAAGAAAAAGACAGACAGACTGACCTTCCACGCTGCCATTCCACCGCTCTCATCACCTCGGCTCTGGGAGGCGTCTGCTGGGCGAAGCCCTCAGTGTTCCGGCCCCAGCAGCCATGTCCCCTGGAGAGGGGCAACCCCAGTGCCGCCGACTGAGAAGGGGGCTCTGGCGCACAGGGCGTGGCTTTGGGCCTCCAACTGCGCCCAGGTTATTGGAGCTTTCCGCGCCCCTCCCGGAATGCAGCACTGTGGAGCGCACCCCTAGGGGAAAAACGCCGGGGACCCCATCTCTGTCCTGTGCCCCAGGTCGGGGCTGGGGAGGGCTTCCCGCCCTTCAAGGGCCCCTCTCTTACCCACCTACCCCAGAACATGGCGGCTTCCGAGTCGTAGGCAGCTGCGATCCTGGCGGCCAGTCGGGGCCTCAGGCACCTTGGTCCTCCCCGACAGCCTGCCTCAGTTTCCCAAACGGTTACCCAGCGGCTTTCAGGGGCTGCGTACGCTTCTAAAAAAATGTTTTAAGAGTTACTTATTTATTCTTGTGTGCGTTAGAAAAAAATTACAACCAGCACAGCAAACCCCTGTTATCACGAATATTATTTTAATCTAAGGCTAAGTTTTGTTTTGTTTTTTAAATGAATGTTTAACATTGGTTTAAAGAAAATATTAAATATAATACACAGATATTGCAAAAGTAGTGAATGTGGTACTCAGATGACTAAAGTTGGGGAAAACTGTCAGCTTCGTGAAATCAACCAAAGGAATGGGTGGATGATCTGGAAGGGTCCTTCCAGCTCTGATGCCCG
>NW_004444186.1:356677-363043 GCF_000243295.1 Trichechus manatus latirostris
TCCACTTGTGGTATTTCTGTTATTACAGCACTAGATAACTAAGACACTGACCCTAGCTTCACTGCTTCTGTCTTCCTTCCCCTTCCCACCAGGTCCATTGCACCCCAGGTCCTAGATTCCTCCGCGTCTCACTCTTCCTGGAGGAGAATCATGTAGGGCGCGGTAGATGAAGCCCTGGAGCCCATGTCAGGATATCTGATATCCTGGCCAGGCCACCTCAGGAGCTTCGGACATGAGCTTATCTAAGACACTCTGGAATTCTATTGCAACTGCACAGTGAGCGGGCTGGACAGAATGATGACTGAAGTCTCTGCTGGAGAGAAGCACCTTTCCCACTCTTGGCCTCTTTCCACCACTTTCTTCACCCCTGAGATGGTAAAAAGACTTCACTGATTGGTGCATTGTGTAAGAATAACTGGCTCAGCATGCCCTGCTCTCCTTGGGAACGGCAGAGACCCTCCATGGTGTAAGAGGGTCCTACACCTCAGGAGGGAGACCTCGGGCTGCCATGATCGTGTGGGTAAGTCTATCTTATTCTGGGGTCCAGTGTGAGCAAGGAAACCCTGGTGGTGCAGTGGTCAAGTGCTATGGCTACTAACCAAAAGGCTGTCAGTTTGAATCCACCAGGCGCTCCTTGGAAACTCAATGGGCCAGTTCTACTCTGTCCTATAGGGTTGCTATGAATTGGAACCAACTCCATGGCAATGGATTTGTTTTGGTTTTTGTTTTTCCGGTGTTAGAATGAGCAAATCCTGGCCAACAGACCTACAGCCACTGCCCCTAACTTACTCACTTTCAGTGAAAAGGTGGCATTTTGGCTACCTTTTATTTTTCTCTCTTTTATTTTTCAACCCTGTTCAGAAAAAGGGCAGGGGAAAAAAGAAATGCTGTTTATTGTTCTTCTTTTTCAGACCCAACAGTTCCTTCTAGCCCCTTTTAACATTTACATTCAATAAGACAAGCAAAGCATCTAATGAATAAATTCACACTAATGAATTAACGTAGCCCCTTATACAATATAATGTTCCTTAAAAAGCGTTATGAGAAATCCTGGAAAAAGTCAATGCTTGATAGTGAACATTGTATAAGTATACCCCGTAGGTAGAAAGATAAGCCTTTTTGAGGTCTCTCAAATAACATATATATCTGTTGTTTATTGAAAGTTAAAAGTAAAGATTGTGGAGTTACAGTGCCTGGGTTCAGATCCTGTCTATGCCCCTTACTAGCTGTGTGACCTTGGGTAGGTTATTTAACCTCTCTGTGCCTCAGTTTTTTAATCTATAAAATGGGGATAACAGTAGGTTATTGAGAGACCCTTGGTTATCAAGAGGACCATAAAAGTTCTATTATATGCCAGACACTGTATTAATCTAGGTCCCCAAGCCCTCTACCTCTAGAGTCAAATTTATGAAACCAAGAAAGGAAATTGATAGCAAAGGTCATGGAAATAGTAGAATTAAGTCCAATGTGAACATTTGGGCTAGTAACAAGAATAAATTTCTGGACAAACCTGACTTAGAAAACAGTACCATCTTCTCAGAATGAACCCCTCAGACTGATATCAGATTGATTAACTCAGCTTCCAACTCCAGGAATCTCGCTTGGACACAAGACACCACTGAGCAACGTACACAGAGCTTTGCTCTCTGGTGATACTGGCCTTAGGAGTCCCTGGATGCAGCAAATGGTTAAGCGCTCGACTACTAGCCAAAAGGTTGGCAGTTCAAGCCCACCTAGAGGTGCCTCGGAAGACAGACCTGTTGATCTGCTTCCAGAAGGTCACAGCCTTGAAAACCCTATGGAGCAGTTCTACTCTGGACACATGGGGTCACCATGAGTCGGAATCAACTTGGCAGCAGCTAACAACAATAGCTATTGCCGTCCAGTTGATTCCGACTCACAACCAACCATAAACCACCAAACCAAACCCATTGCTGTCAAGTCAATTCCAACTCCTAGTGACCCTATAGGACAGAGTAGAACTGCCCCATAATGGGGTTTCCAAGGAGCAGCTGGTGGATTCAAACTGCCAACCTTTAGGTTAGCAGCCAAACACTTAACCACTGCGCCACCAGGGCTCCACAAGAAACAATACTGACCTTAATTCCTCTAAACTGCCACCAGGTGTCTACAGACACCCACATCTTCCCCTCCTTGGCTCCTGAGTCAACCCACGCGGGAGCTGGAGCGGAGAGCACCGCGGGCACACGGTTTGTAAGTGGTGGACTCTGGCCTAGAGCTCAGGTGTGGGCGGCTGTTCATACTTGGCTGCAGCTCCAAAGTGCTCCAAGGCTAGAAAGAGAAGCAGATGTCAAAGAAAGACTCTTAGGCCCAGGAGCAGCCTGAGACTCCATCATTTTACCCATCCCTCTACTTCCTCGAAGGACTCTGATGCCATCTCAACCAAAGAAGAATCCTAGTCTTAAATTCCACCAGAAAAGAGATTTAACTCCCACCCCTCTGTCTCCTCAGCCTCCACCCAGGGTCTGATACTCTTTACATCTAGAAAGTTATTCCTGGCTCTGCCGTCAGATGTCTGTGCTGAAATTTCCCGCGTATACCAGCAGGCCCAGATCCCTGTTCCTCTTTGTGCCTTTAATGTCTGTCTTCCCTGTGAGCACAGGAGCATGTTAGCAGTGTTCAGAGTACAGCAGGTCTCCCAAGTGCAAACTTCCACCTCTCTTCCTCCCTAAGTTCCATTGATGAACCTAGAGGTAAATATATATATTCTTTCTCTCCACAAACACTCAGTCCTTGTGGTGTTTCAGGGGACCTTCAGTAGCCACCAAGCATGTTCAGCCTTGCAGTACAGCTATTTGTGTGTCTGTCTTGCTGACAGAGTGCACACCACCACACTACTGGATTCTGAGTTCCTTGAAGGCTTTCTGTTCCTCCCAGCACTGCAAAGGTGCTTCACGCGTAGTAGACACTCAAGGAACGCCTGTTGAGTTGGCCCCAGTGCTGACAACTCCAGAGGCCTGTGTGGATTCTGGATGTGGGATCATATGACCATGTTAGATTGTTGCCTCTCTACCCTAAGAAGTTGCTGCCTTGGAAAATGGCATACGTCTTCCTGGTGGCAACACTGGGTCTGGTTGCAGCCCCACATGGGTGGTTTGAGGCATGGGCGAGGATCAGGCTCCGGACCTCCCCTGACTCTCCACAGCTACCCTTGTCGACGCCTCGTCCCCTCTATCTGCCACCTTTCTATCTCTCCTCATCTCTCTGTTCTTTCCCCCTTTGCCCCTGATGCTCTCTCCTCTTACTTCCCCTTTTCCTCTCCTCTCCACCCTTCCCCTACGTTTCTTCCTCTCTTTTTCCATCTCCCGGAGTTAATGGACAAAACCGGAGCTCCTTTCCTGAGGCTCAGGGCTAAAGGGCCTCCAAAGACCATCTCCAAGGCAGCTCAAAGGCAGCAGCATTTGGACTCATCTGTCGTAAAGGACTCTGCACCCATGAGGACCCCTGTAGAAGACCCTTTACTTAGCGCACCTCTGTCTGTCCTTCTTTGCAGCTGTCCTGTTGTTCAGTCAGCCACTTACTCCCAGATGCTGACTTCCATTGTCCTTTACACCAAACCCCCAGCCCAGGGCCAATCCCACCCTGCTCCAGGGAGCTGGCCTGACCACGTGGAGGCCAGTCTAGTCAAAGCCCTGGGCTCCAACTTCCTGTAGAGGGGGGCCAGAACACCATCGGGCCCCAGGGCCACCTCAGGAACCAGTCTATAAGGACCTACTCCCTATACAGTGGGATCAGTAACTGTACAGCAGCTTCATCATCCGTCAGAGGTGAGCTCACACCAAAGGAGCACATAATCTTGCCCATTCTGCTGCTGATCTCAGCATGTCTTCACTGAGCACCCACTCTGAGCAAGGTGGTGAACGGGGTTCTATGCTGGGTCAGGTCTGAAAAATCAACCACACAGGTCCTTGCCTGTCGGGGGGTCAAATGAACCTGGTGATGCTGTGCTTGCAGCCGTGCTGCCTTGCCGCTAACTTAGGGACTCTTCCTCCTCTACCCTTCATAGCACGGCCTTGACCTGAGGAACACACCCACCTCACGTGCCCCTGCAAAGGGGTTTCTTCAGGACCTGATGAGCATCTGTAAGTTTTCATTTACACTTCTGTCAAAATGGCGGGAGATGAGAACTGGCAAAAAAGGGAGACCACCTGGGAGGGGTCCAGAATCAAACACATTCTGGAACTGCCAGATTGTAGCGCAACTCTGTGAGCTGGTTCTAGTGAGTGATTAAGGTAGGAAACGGGTGGTCCCCCTTGGCTCACGATGCACTGCCAAGGCCGTGCCCTGGGCATCTCAGAACCAAGGCTGATGGAGTTGAGAGGGACCAATACCTTCTTTTCTCCTTCTGTCATGGATTGAATTATGTCCCCCCAAAAATGTGTGTATCAATCTGGCTGGGCCATGATTCCCTGTATTGTGTGGTTGTCCTCCATTCTGTGATTGTAATTTTATGTTAAAGAGGATTAGGGTGGGATTGTAACACCCTTACTAAGGTCATATCCCTGATCCAATGTAAAGGGAGTTTCCCTAGGGTGTGGCCTGCACTACCTTTTGTCTTACAAGAGATAAAAGAAAAAGGAAGCAAGCAGAGAGTTGGGGACCTCACACCACCAAAAAAGAAGCACCGAGAGCAGAGTGCATCCTTTGGACCTGAGGTTCCTGTGCTGAGATGCTCCCAGACCAAGGAAAGACTGATGCATCACAAGGACCTTCCTCCAGAGCCGACAGACAGAGAAAGCCTTCCCCTGAAGCCAATGTCCTGAATTTGAACTTGTAGCCTACTGGACTGTGAGAGAATAAATTTCTCTCTGTTAAAGTCATCCACTTGTGGTATTTCTGTTAGAGCATCACTGGGTGACTAGGACACCTTCCCATCCCCAGCAATTTTGTACCTGAGAAAACTGAGATATAGAGGTAAAGTGACTTGCCCAATGTCATGTCAACGATCAGTGGAAAAGCTGGGGATGTGAGCCCAGTTTTTCCGACTCTCATTACAAGCCTAGAGATGGCAAATGCCACATGTAACAATGAACTTGTGACAGCTGTCAGCTGGGGTTGGCTCAGCCAGGAATCTGCAAAGCTAGCATATAAAGTAGCAGCCATCTCTGGGGAATATCTGAAATGAGCGTATTCCACTGGTAGCTTGGGTGATGCCAACAATTAATGCACGCAGCGGCTAACTGCAAGGTTGGCCATTCAAGTCCACCCAGAGGCACCTCAGAAGAAAGGTCTGGCAATCTACTTCCAAAAAACTAGGCTCTGAAAACCCTATGGAACACAGTGCTTCTCTGACACACATGGGGTAACCATGAGTTGAAGTTGACTCAACAGCAACTGATTGGATTTTTTGGTTCTTTTAGACTGGTGGTTAAGAAGCCAGCTCATGGGTTTACCTAGGAATCTTGTAGCTCCTGGAGACTGATTCACCCTAACCACACTCAGCAGCCCCTAACTGATGAGCCAGACGCCAATATTCATGTTTAATAGAAACTGAGACTCATCATTAGGAATTGCCTGTAATCACACACAGGATCACTAAGGAGACCACCCCCACATATCAGGGGTTTACAGGGTGAGCAGAGAGTCAGGACAGAGACTATTTTCCACCTTGAAAGATATTTTAAAGAACCAGAATGTCCTTTCCCTGAATACCCTTAAAGTAAATTTAAAAAAAAACTAGACTTCCCCACTTTCCTTTTATTTAAGCTTCATGGTGACTCTTTGTTGGCCTTTGCCACGTCACCATTCCCCTGCATCAGATTAACAATGTCTCATAACATTCTACAGCTTCCAAGTCCACGGAGTAGCCTGCATTGATTCACTTCAGGGTGGGTGTGTCCAAGTACTTCCATAAGGAGGCGCAGTAAACTCACCCAAAACCAAACCAAACCCATTGCCTTTGAGTCGACTTCACTCATAGCGACCCTATCGGACAGAGTAGAACTGACCCATAGGGTTTCCAAGGAGCGCCTAGTGGATTTGAACTGCCAACCTTCTGGTTAGCAGCCTGAGCTCTTAAACACTGTGCAACCAGGGCTCCAAACTCACCCAATTGTCCCTAGATTATAGCTGGATAAATTACTTCTGGGAAGACTTCTATTAGAGCAAGCTGCTCTATAAAGTGTGACTGAGTTAGCCTTAAAGAGGACTGACACGGGCCTGTGTTCTCTTCCAGACATTTTGCCTATTCTGTTTGGCCTAGACCTTGAGCTCTTTGGACTTTATAACCCTAAGTGGCACAAATAGTTTGCCTTCTACTACTAACCTAAGGGTTGGTGGTTTGAACTTACCCAAAGGTGTTGCAAAAGAAAGGCCTGGCAATCTGCTGCCATAAAGATTACAGCC
>NW_004444186.1:364193-365126 GCF_000243295.1 Trichechus manatus latirostris
GGCACTTTTACTTCACAGCAAGTGCTGCAGTTTCTAATTATGTTGGGGTATGATCATTTGATTAAGTTCATCGAGCACCATGAAGTCAGTAACTGAATTCAATTTGTGACCCCCAGACATGTGCCCGAGGCTTGGCACAGAGTAAGCCCACGATAAATATTAGTTGAATAAATGAATATATCAATGAATGAGCACCCTCAGTTCTAGGGCCATGTTTTATGAGAGGGTCTGACTAACTACAGCATTTCCAGAGATGGCAGCCAGTACTGTGAAGGTTCTGGAGACCTCATCATGTGAGAAAGGCTTGACAGAACAGAGCTGACAGAGACAGGGAAGATGCAGGAGGCAGCGTGGGTGGTTGTCTTCTGATGTCACATGGAGGAAGAATCCTAGGAGCTTTGATTTAACTGTTCCAGACGGCAGACTGGGAATGAAGGAGCAGAGGTCCCAGCAGACTGTAGCTCAAGGCAGATGAATATTCCCATGGCTAGAACCGGGCAGGCTGGGGCAAGCTGCTTCCTGGGAGGGCCTCCTCTCTCAGGGAATGGCCCAGCAGAGGCAGGATGCCACCCTAAGTGATGCAGGACAACGGTGGGCCTGCACCATGGGAGAGCCAGCAGACTGACCACGGAGATTACCTGGAAGACTCCAAGTTCATTTCTCCCATGCCCCAGGAGAACAAAAGGACAAATTTCCATGTGATAGGAGTCTTGTGAGGCCCTGAGCCTATGAAAGAAGGAAAATCTGACTTCAGTACCCCTCAGTTACCTTTCTGGAACTGTCAAAAAAAAAAAAATCTTGACTTAGGAGAGATTTTATTCAAAATGTTTATTGCAAGAGGGGAAAAGGGACAATTGCAATAGGGAGAATGCTGTGGCCGTAAGA
This sequence comes from Trichechus manatus latirostris, assembly GCF_000243295.1. Lineage (NCBI taxonomy): Eukaryota > Metazoa > Chordata > Mammalia > Sirenia > Trichechidae > Trichechus > Trichechus manatus. Next base: position 365,079 of record NW_004444186.1, read on the forward strand.
TTAGCAAGAGTCTCAAAGTTTAGACAAAAAGGGTTTTTCTTATACGGA
>NW_004444186.1:376164-377012 GCF_000243295.1 Trichechus manatus latirostris
ACCACCGCCACAGGCACAGTAATGGAGGGGCCAGAGCCAAGGAAACCATCCAGGTCCTTTGCAAGGGGCTCACTAGCTGGTCATGGCATCATCACCTTCGCCATCAGCAATGTTTGTTCAGTGTCTATGAGCAGGGCATTGTGCCAGGGAACAAGGAGATACAAGAAGCGTTATGATTTCCCAGAGAGAATAATTGACTTTAGGTAATACAATGTCATAAACTCCAATTATACTTTTTGTCAATGAGATGCACGTAGGAAGCACAGACCTTAAGGTCCAGGGTTCTAATCCCAGCACTGGGTGTCACTGCTCACGTCACTTCGTTCTCTGGCCTCCATTTCCACATTATATGCAAATTAGATTTGACACTGTAGTTCTCCAACTGTTTGACTGCAGGATCCTGTCCTCAAATAAAGCTTGCAGTGTTGATCAAAGCAGTTAGTTGAATGGGAATAAGCAGCAGAGTCCTACCCATCAGGACTCCCCCACCTCAGCACCGACACATTCCAAGCAACACCACGTGAAAACCACTGGGCTAGATCTAGGCAGTGCTGGTCTGTTCCGGCTTGAGGATTCTACATGGTGGTAGATGTTACCCTGAACCAAAGAAGTGCTCCCAAAGGTAAGATGTGCCAGGAGTTCAGTTCAGAAAGAGATCAAAGAAGGGCTGAAGGAGTGTTTCATGGTGGGTGGACTTTGAAAGGTGGATTTCCCATTGCCTTCGAGTTGATTCTGACTCATAGTGACCTTACAGGACAGAGTAGAACTGTCCCATAGGGTTTCCAAGGAGCAGCTGTTGAATTCCAACTGCTGAGCTTTTGGTTAGCAGGCTGAGCTCTGAACCACTG
>NW_004444186.1:378001-388237 GCF_000243295.1 Trichechus manatus latirostris
GGATGGGTAGAAATCAGATTGTGAAGACCCAGACAGAGAAGGGTGTCCTGCTGCCACAACCCCCAGTGTCCACCTGGATCGGTGTGGTCTGTGACACAGAGGTCAAGCAACTTATTAAGGACACTGCCACCATATCCTGTCATAGCTGTGAGTGACCATCAGCAAACTTCCCTGACACCTGCCACATCCCTGGCACATTCACCAGGTGCTGCATACCTGAGCTCTGTCATCATAAGGGAGTGGGGTGAGGTCCAAGTGGCAAGGATTTAACCTCAAGACAACTGTGCCCAGATTTCCCAAACAGTAGCCAGCGTGGGGCCAAAGCAGAGAGAGAACTATTGCCACAGGCAAATCTGTGAGGCTTAGCAACACATTGTGTCAGGTTGATCCCTTCATTTAGGAGGAGCAAAAGCTTTTAAACTACCAATGTGTCCTTAATCCTAAAATGCCACTGATCCCCTGTAACACTCCTGCATTCTTGTGAGATGTATGCGTGACAACAGCTATTATCTTCATTTAACTGGGAAGTCAAGGCCAAGGAAGAACCAGTTATGATGCCTAAGACAAGGAGGAATGTGAGAGGGGAAGGACTGGGTATTTGGGGAGACAGTCGGCAAAGAAAGGAGTGGGCAGAAGGCAAGGATGGAGGACTGGAAACGAAGAAAAGACCAACTCCAACCCAGACATTGGGTCCCAGCCGGGAAGCCTTCTCTGACAGGACAATGTCCTTCTCTGAGCTACCACAGTGTCCTGGAAGGGTAACTGTCTGCTTGTCACCCTTGTTAGACTGAAAGTTCTGTGAGAGAAGGTATCCTGTGTGTCTTGTTCCGTGTGTCCCCAGTGCCAAATGTCTACTGAGTAAAGCACACTAGGCAGCCTGGAAAGTAAACACTGGTAGATGACCTACAGAAGAAACGGGACTCAGGAGCACGCAGCTGAGTGTAAATAACCAGGCTGCTGGGAACTGACTAGGCCTCTGGTTGGGGCCAGAAAGAAGACTGGACCTCTTTCAGGCCATTACCAAATGTCCCCTTGTCAGAGCAGCCTTTCCAGGCTTCCGTGTTAGAAATCACAACCTACCCTGCCCCACATCACCACCATGCCAGCACTTCCTATACCCTCTCTGCTTAGTCCTTTCTCCCCATAGCACTTGGCACCATCTGGCATACAACAGATGTTACCTCCTTGTTGACTATATGTCTACACACCCTAGAATGTAAAATTTCACCACAGCAGGATTTTACTACTGTATCCCCCATTTCTAAAGCAGGTCTGATGCACAGTGAAAAAAAAACAAACCAAAAAACTTGTTGCTTTTGAGTCGATTCTGACTCATAGTGACCCTACAGGACAGAATAGAACTGTCCCACAGGGTTTCCAAGGAGCAGCTGGTGGATTTGAACTACCAACCTTTTGGTTAGCAGCCAAGTTCTTAACCACTGTGCCACCAGGGCTCTGATGCATAGTAGGTGGTCAGTAAACATTTGTTAAATGAATGAACCACTGAATGAATGAACTTCTCCAGTCCAAGGTTTATGGTTGTCCCCAAAAGTTTCAAATGTAAACACTTCCTCCAGGGTTTCTCCCCTGTGTCACACTCCCGCTTCTCAAGGCCCATGGGAAATGTAAGTCTCTTGTTCTATGCTCTTTTTCCAACCCTTCATTCCTAACATTTTCTCTCAACAACCCTTATTGCCTGCCCTTTTACTTCTCTCTCTCATTACACTGGCACTTGTTGGGTGCCATCAAGTTGATTCCGACTCATAGCGACTTTCTATGACAGGGTAGAACTGCCCCATATGGTTTTCTAGGCTGTAATCTTCATGGGAGCAGATCGCCAGGTCTTCTCTCCCACAGAACTGGTGGGTTCAAACTGCCGACCTTTCTGTTAGCAGCTGAGCATTTACCATTGCACCAGTAGGGCTCCTTACACTGATACTTAGAAGCATCTAAAATAGCTAATAGGAAACCAGTCCTGTGTGCATTTGCCCAAGAGCTCACCTCTTACAGAGGCACCAAGGGTGGCATGGGGAAAGCAATGGAAACCCCCAATGCCAGGTGGCTAGGGATGGCACACAGGATTTCCGGAGACCTTGAATGGATTCTTATTTTCACTTGGCACATCTTCTTGGAGTGAGGCATTCCCCCAAATGACAGCCTGGTGAATGAAGTAGAACTTCCTTTTCTTTGTCTTAGACTTACCTTTCTCAAGCCCGAAAGGGATGGGAACTTCCTTATCCTAGTATTCTAGCTGTTCGTGGGCATATCTATGGTCATGTAATCCAGGCCCTTCCTGATCTCATAGTCTTCCATTTAACCCCTCCTCTACCATCATCCTCTCTAAAAGCAGAGACTCAGTTTTGCCATTCAGTCATGTCAGCAAGAATTGACAGAGCACCCGCCGTATGCCAGGCACTGTCCCAGGCACTGAGAGTACAAACGGCTTACGTTCTAGTACAGGAGAGGGAGAACAGATGAGCAAACATACCCTACAGCGGGGGGGCTGATACTTGCTAAGAAGGAAATTAAAGTGGAGGGAGGAAGGGACTAGAGTTAGAAAATGAGCAGGTGGAAGGAGTTTGCCATTTTCTACAGGCTGGCCAGGAAGCCTTCTCTGATTAGGAGACACCTGAGCAGAGACCTGAATGAAGTGAGGAATTAAACCGTGTGACTATCTGAGGGAACAGAATTCCAGGCAGTGGGAACAGAAAAGTACAGAGGCTGTTGCGGATTGAATTACGTCCCCCAAACATGTGTCTATCAGTTTGGCTGGGCCATGATTGCCAGTACTGTGTGGTTGTCCTCCATTTTGTGAGTGTAATTTTATGTTAAAGAAGTTAGGGTGGGATTGTAACACCCTTACTAAAGTCACATCCCTGATCCAACGTAAAGGGAGTTTCCCTGGAGTGTGGCCTGCACCACCTTTTATCGTACAAGAGATGAAAGGAAAGGGAAGCAAGCAGAGAGTGGGGGACCTCATACCACCAACAAAGCAGCTCCAGGAGCAGAGTGCATCCATTGGACCCGAGGCTCCTGTGCAAAGAAGCTCCTAGTCCGGAGGAAGACCGATGACGACAAGGACCTTCCTCCAGAGCTGATGGAGAAAGAAAGCCTTCCCCTGGAGCTGACGCCCTGAATTTGGACTTGTAGCCCACTAGACTGTGAGAGAATAAACTTCTCTTTGTTAAGGCCATCCACTTGTGGTATTTCTGTTACAGCAGCACTAGATGGCTAAGACAGAGGCTTTGAGGCAGGAGGCTTTTATCACCACCTCCTACTTACCTTTTTCTAAAATATTTAAATGATTTCTTTCTTAAGGCATGGAAACCAAAACTGCCCTCAGTATTTCAGGGGCTGGAGCGCTAAGGACTTATAATAACAAGGATGATAAAAAACAGTCACAGCTGACATTTACTGAACACTTACTGTGTGCCGGTCACTCTACCATGAACTTACACCTGCTTCATTCAGAGCCCCCCGAGCCACCCAGCTCTCCACAGTTTAGGTGGGATAACTTAAGACTTAGGAGGTAAGGTAACTGGCCCAGGGTCACCCAGCTCATGAGACAGAGTTGGCGTTCAAACCCAGACGGTCAGGCTCTGGAGCCAAAGCAGGATTAGAGTACCCCTCTTTCTCCCGCAGCACACATTTCAGCTTCATCCATCCTTTGGGTCTCGTTTTTCATTTGTTCATTCAACAGGCATCTCCTGAGGACCTACCCTGCGCCAGACACTGTGCTGCAAGCTAGGGAGACAGAGATGAATAAGCCACAGATGGAGCCCTTAGGAAGCCTGCAGTCCAGCAGGGAGGAGAGGCGAGCTAGCCGCTGGCGTGCGGCACAGAGGATGGGCGCTACAGAGGAGGAGGTGCTGGGACGCGGTGCTGGCAGACAGCGCGGAGATGTCCACAGCTGTGCACACCAAGTGCACCCTCAAGAAGCAGCGCAGCCACTCCTGGACCCCCTTTCCTGGGTCATGATGGACAACTCAGAGCCCACCTTTCCATATGGGTAATCTGAGTTGGTTTTAGTAATAATAATAACAATAATGCTGTTGCTGTTGCTAGCTGGCACTGAGTCAGCCCCGACGCATGGTGGCCCCATACACAACAGAACGAAAGGCTGCCCGGCCCTGAGCCATCTTCATGATTGGTTGCATACCGGACCCTTGTGATCCATAGGGTTTTCACCGGCTGATTTTCAAAAGCAGATCTCCAGGTCTTTCTTCCTAGTCCATGTTAGAAAACTCCGCTGAAAGTTATTCAGCATGATAGCAACAGGCAAGCTTCCACTGACAGCTGGTGGCTGCACATGAGGTGCACTGGCCAGGAATTGAACCCAGTCTCCTGCGTGAAAGGCAAGAATTCCACCTCTGAACCCCACTGCCACCTCAACTGTAATAACCCAAACCAAGCCGAACTCGTTACTGTCGAGTCGATCCCAACTCATGGTGACCCAGTGTGTTCCAAAAGAGAAGTGTGCTCCATAGGATTGTCTTGGCAGTAATTTTTACAGAAGTAGATTGCCAGGCCTTTCTTCCATGGTGGGTTCAAACCACCACCCTTTTCATTAGAAGTTGAGCACCAACTCTTTGTGCCAACCAGGGACCTCAATTATAAAAAGAGCAATTATTTATTAAGTGCCCATGTGCTAAGTAGCATGTGAAGACTTTTATATACAGAAAAATAATATTGAAAGGAGCTAACATTTATTGATTACCTACCCTGTGCCAGCAGAGTTCTAAGTTCTGAGGGCCTCTGGGTGGGTTCAAACCAACAATCTTTTGGCTAGTGGTAGAACACTTAATCATTTGCACCAGCCAGGGATTCCTGATTCCAGCTATAGCTTTACTGTTGACTTCCTGTGTGACCCGTGTGACCTTGTAAAAACCACACTCTCCCTCTTGCACCTTAGTTCTTCCCTTTACACGGGCAGGAAAGCAGCAGGTACTTGAAGCTCCCTATTCCATAGAACCTGAGGGGCTCAAGGTACAAGGGCTTTGGTACTTCCAGATGACAGGGGACCTCCCTGTGCCCACCTTCACCTCCTCATGGCACAAAATCAGGCTCCAGAACATCCCGCCAAGCAAACAACCAGCCTCTCCTTCTGCATCCCTGCAAGGTCGGGCTGGCACACTGCACAGATGCACGGAGACAAGATGCTCACATAGGCATCCAGGTTCCTCCTGACTCCAACCAGCCCAGGTAACATGTCACAACCAAAGCCTGCCTGGGCCTGTCTCTCTGCTGCCACTTTTCCTGCCCTAATCCCTGAGCTGTGGCCACCCTCCCCTCCGCTCCTGGGACAGGAAGGTGCTGCTGTTCCCTGCTACAAGAAACTAATGATTTCTTTCCTGCAGGCTGACCGGGGCCACGTGGAGCATCTGTGAACACAATAAAGAGGCTGAGGATTAGAGGGGGATGAGTAGGCAGATCTCCCATGGCAAAGTGGTGTGGTAACTGAGCCAGGTCATGGCTGAGGCACACAAAGGGTGTGAGGCGCTGGGGCGTGGGCGCTGGAGTAGGAGCAGCGCAGGAGAGACCATGCTTGTCCGGGCTAGCCCCTCTGTGGGGGAAGAACCGATGATGACGGAATTTGGCCCAGCCCAGCCCTAGCCCCCAGCTCTTCCATAACCTCTTCCCAGAATCCTTTTCACCATTAACGGGTCTGTCTTCCCCACTAAACATTTGTCAAGAGAAGAAATGAATAAAGAAATGAAAGAACCAGCTAACCAATGAAGAAAATTGATTTCGCCTGCAACCCCTTGGTCTTTTCTTGTTTTTTGACTATGCCGAGAAATTGTCAGGTGGATGTGACAAGCAGGTATATCATTCAACTGCTCTCATTTACGGGTCCAGGCAATACGTCACAGAGAATTGGAAACAGCACACCTCCCACTATCAGGTAATCTCTTCCAAAGCCCCTGGGCTGTCCCCGTAGCTGGCTCCCTGATGCTCAGAAGGATTACTCCCCTTACTCACGCCTCTGCAATAACTCCCTGGGATGACCTGCTCTTCCCTCCCTGCTTCTCCGGGCCCTGCATCCAGCATCCTGCTGTGCCTGGCGGCTGAGAGAATGTCACATAGGCACGAGCTGTTTGGGACAGTGGGCAATCCGCTCCCCTCAGGGGCCTTAGGATGGGCACCTGCCAGGGGGCCTGAACACCCACCCACTGGGGCGGGAGCAGGGCAGAAGGACCCTGGAGACCCTGATGAATCTGATTCTCACTCAGCACTGCTTTCCACTTGCCTGCTCCGGAGCTCCCTGTGCACGCTGGTGGTGTCGAGGGGCATTGGCTCAGCTGTCCTGCGGGTGACAACCATGGATCCCAGCCTGGGCCTCAGCTTCCCCCTTTTCAGCTGGGCCTGGAAACCAATGCATCCGGATGTTTCTAGGGAAATGGAGTTCCTCTGTTCTTCTGTGTGTAAACTCCTCAAGACATCAGCAGGCATTCCCCACAGGCCTGCTGAAATAACTGTAGTCCACCACTGGCCCAGCCTCCAAACATCTCCCTTCCCCATGTGCTGTCAGGAGCTACCATTGTCACACATTGTTCTCTTTCTTCCCAAGAGTCAAATCACAAGCAAGTTCTAAATCCTAAACCAGGACTCCCAGCACCGACTGGCAGAGGTGGAAAGTCATCCAGTTCATCCACCAACTGGGTGCCCAACACGGTGGCAGGGCATGGCGGGGGGATCCAGAGAAGTGGAAGCCGTAGAGGTCTCTGCCCTCAGAGAATTCATCAGCTAATTCACAGGTCAGAACTACCCATAAGAAACAACAAAACGTGCTAAACGGTCCCATGAAAGAAGAGCTGAGTTGTGTGTTTAGACACTCACTCTAGCAAGGCCTCAGAGCTAGTGACCCAATCTAACCGACATTTAAAGAACACCTGCCTTGTGAATGCAGCCCTGTGGTACAGTGGTTAAGAGCTCAGCTGCTAAGCAAAAGGTCGGCAGTTTGAATCCACCAGCTGCTCCTTGGAAACCTTATGGGGCAGTTCTACTCCGTCCTGTAGGATCGCTGTGAGTCGGCATCAGCTCGATGGCAACGGGTTTGGTGTTTGGGGTTTGCCTTGTGCAGGAGATAGAGAGAGGAATTAAGAAACTACCTTTTCTCTCCTAGATCTCAGAGTCTACTGAGACTGGACTTAGACATGGCCGTGCACACAGGTACCTATAGAAGACAGAGAAACGCATTATAAACGCCGTAAGAGGGCTACAGAGTGCAGGGAGCCGGTCGAGAAGGAGGGGAGTTCTGATCAGAGAGATGTAGAAAGGTTTTTACCGAAGAGATAAATACTTAAACGTGCTTTAAAATGAATAGAATTTTGATAGGTGGAGCTAGGGGGTGGGGGGAAATAGTGTGAATAAAAATAGAAAGAAGGGAAAGTGCACGGTTTAATTAGAATCCAATGTGGCTGGAAAGAAGGAAGAAAGAACACAGGGAGCTGAAAAGATCTGCTTCTCATGCGGGCCCTGAACAGCACGTGAAGAAATTTGCACTTCATTCTTATGGAAAATGGTAACCCTTTATTCTTACAGGAATGGTGACCCTTCTTGAGATAGTATGAAAAATAAATTAGAGAGAAAGATTGGAGGCAGGGAGACCTGTTGATTGCTATGTATAGTCCTAGCAGACAGTAGTAAAGACTCTACTGAGCTGTAGGGTCGCTGTAAGTCAGAATTGGCTCAGTGGCAACGGGTTTGGGTTTTTTTTTTTTTTTCCTTTGGTTTACTGAACCGTAGCAGGAGTAAATGTTAGGAAGGGACAGAGACAAGTTAGTACAGAATCTGAGCTCAGAGGTCATCAGTTCAAACCCTTCATTTTATGGATAAGTAGGGAAACCGAGACACAAAGCAGAAATGTCTTTTCCAAGTTCACACTGAAAGTCAGTGATCCTGGGATTTATTAGATATAATAAGGCAAACACACACGAAGATCAACATCAGGGAAAGAGGAAGTCTATCACACTCACAGTTCTGTGGGGAGAACACCGCATGTCATGAGGCAGGGCCACACCAGGCCACACAGGGCCACACGGGGCCACACGGGGCCACACGGGGGCGGGGCAACAAGGAGCTGGAGTTATAGGAGAGGGAATACATGTAGCAAGCAGGGCAGATTAGTAGCCAGGTTTGGAGGGCTTCCTGCGGATTTGGGCATTCTGAATAATTCTACAGGCACAGGGGGCATAGGGGCTGTCCCTAATTGTTGGGTACCTGGCCCCAGGGCGATTAGGATGGGTGCAGAGTGGTCCAGGGTCAGGAAAGTCTGATTAGGTGAGTGGTTGGGAGTGGACTTAATCAGCTGCTCATCAAGGGGAACAGACTGGTCTCCAGCTGAAAACCAAAACCAAATCTGTTGTTGTGGAGTCGATTCCAACTCATAACAACCCTACAGGACAGAGTAGAACTGCCCCATAGGGTTTCCAAGGAGCAGCTGGTGGATTCGAACTGCTGACCTTTGGGTTAGCAGTCAAGCTCTTAACAACTGAGCCACCATGGTTTCAGCTACGACCTCAAAACTTTGTCAAGACCTCATTTTAAGAAAATTATATTATCCCACCAACCAGAACCAGCGGCCATCGACTCCATTCTGACTCATGGCGACCCCATGTGTTTCAGAGCAGAACTGTGCTCCACAGGAGTTTCATGGCTATGACATTTTGGAAACAGATCACCAGGACTTTCTTCCGAGATGCCTCTGGGTAGGTTCAAACTGCCGACTTTTCAGTTAATAGCCGAGCCCTAATCGTTTGTGCCGGCAGGGACTTCAATGGTACAACCAGGGCTTCCAATGTTCCCTCTAAGGGCTCTCTGGTGCATGGAGGTGAGGGGCCAGGAAAAACTGCAGGGGAAAGCAGGAGGAGATCTGACTGTTTTTGGAAGGAGAACAGACAAATGTCTGAGCATTGGCTTCAACATACCCAGATTCCCCGAATGTCACCCCTTCGTATCCTGACGAAGCTGACCCAGTTTAGGGAGGCGGAGGAACACAAAAAACACTGATGGGACTCAAAATGAATTGTTAATAGTAACTAAAACAGGACTGAAACTATTTTTCCATTCTTCTGATTACAAAGCATATTTACGTGTCTTCCCCGCCCCACTTCCTCCACTCCCACTTCACCTCCAGCCATATTCATCCCTTTGATCAACACACCTGAATCAGGTGCCTCCTCTTGTGGTTTCTTTGCTAGCTGCTGGGTTGGAAGATTGTGCAAGGCCCCTGAAAGGCATAGAACCACAGTGGTAACTGCGTCCTTTGCTCTCTGCCTAGCTGGGTCTCAGCCAAGCCAATTTAGCCTGTAGCCATCCTCAAGCCAAGGCCTTTAAACCAACCATTCCTCTCCTGAAAGTTTCTTTAAAACAACTCAAAACTGTGTGGCAGTTCCTTAAAAAGTTAAACATTGGGTTACCATATGATCCAGCAATTCCACTCATAGGTATATACCCAAGAAAACCGAAAACCTACGTCTACACAAAGATTCTGACGTGAATGGTCACAGCAGCATTATTCACAACAGCCAAAAGTGGAAACCACTCCAAAGTCCATGAGCTGATGAATGGATAAACAAAAGGTGGTACATCCATACAATGGAGTACTCTTTAGCCACAGAAAAGGAATGAAGGACTGATTCGTGCTACAACATGGATTAACCTGGAAAACATTACGCTAAGTGCCAAAAGCCAGGCAAAAAGGCCGTATTGTAGGATTGCATTTATAGGAAGTAACCAAAATAGGTAAATTTATAGAGACAGAAAATTGATTAGTGTTTGCCAGGGGCTAGAAGAGGAAATAAAGTGTGACTACTAATAGGTACCAGGAGCCCTGGTGGCCCAGTGGTTAAGCACTTGGCTGCTAACTGAAAGGTCAGCAGTTGGAACTCACCAGCTGCTCCGTGGGAGAAAGATGTGGCAGTCTGCTTCCATAAAGATCACAGCCTTGAGGTATGCAAGAATGATTCAGCATTAGAAAATCAATCAACATAATCCACCACATAAATAAAGGAAAGAAAAGAATCACATGATCATCTCAATTGACACAGAAAAGGCATTTGACAAAGTCCAACACCCAATCCTGATAAAAGCTCTCAGTAAAATAGGTATAGAAGTGAAATTTCTCAACATAATAAAGGGCATCTATGCAAAACCAACAGCCAACATCATTCTTAATGGAGAGAGGCTGAAAACATTCCCCTTGAAAACAGGAACAAGACAAGGATGCCCTTTATC
>NW_004444186.1:389337-394204 GCF_000243295.1 Trichechus manatus latirostris
ATAAAACAACATGTGTACTACTGTTTCATGAGAAACTATTTGTTCTGTAAGCCTTCACCTGAAGTACAATAAAATATTAAAAAAAAAGAAAAAGATCACAGCCTTGGAAACCCCATGGGGCAGTTCTACTCTGTCACATAGGGTTGCTATGAATTGGAATCGACTCAATGGCTCTGTTTCATTTGGGTACAGGGTTTCTTTTGAGGACAACAAAATGTTTTAAAATTGGGTTTTGGTGATGGTTGTACAATCCTGTGAATATACTAAGAAAACTTTGAATTATATGCCTTAAGAGATTGAATTGTGTGGTGTGGGAATTACATTTCAACAAAGCTCTTCAAAAAAAAAGGAAGAAAAAGAAAAAACTCAGAAACTTGACTTGAATGATCCAAATTGTGCCACACTCAGCAGACTCTGAAGACATCTATTTTGGCCTGTAGTATCATTTATCATGTTGTAGGAATGACCTAAAATCACTCGGGCCACAGGCCGTGCTCAGCAGAGATTTCAGACACTTTCTAGCACATTTCTTTGGAGGCAAAGATAGGGTCTGAGACATTGGGAAGGGGAGGAATGGTGGGGCCTTGTACCCAAAAACAAAAGATTATAGTGGAAGAAGAAGGTGGACTCCCCGTTGGGTATGAGGAACCCAGCTCTAGGCGAAAATCTGTGCACCAGGTACCCTGGGACCCTAGGCCTCCTTCCTCTGCCTCAGAAACTCATTTTCTGGCAAGAGTAAAATACCGCTGAGATCAGTGTTACCTTAAAAAAACACCAACTCCCACAGATGTCATTTCACAGGGAAATGGCCTGTAATTAACAGGAGGGTAATTCACCTCCAAAGAAAGATTTTTAAATGGGAAATTATTTGCGCAGATAATAATAAATGACCTTTCAAGATCGAGAAATCTCAAAGGGTTTTATGTCTATTAATTAGTCCCATTCTTCTCCAGGGGAAGGTGTTCATCCGCCCCATCTGCAGTGTAGCCACCCGCTACCTTTTCAAAGGGTCAAGCAGGGACAGCAGTGAGCCCCAGGGTCCTTCCTTTGTCATACATACAGCCATCCTCTGGATCCTGTGGATTGCATTTCACAAAGTAGGCACCCAACATTTCAACAGAAGGAACAAGGAAATCTGAGAGTTCCATGAGAACTGTGTTCAATGGTTTGGCCAAAATATGACACGTAAGACTCCCTAAAACTCCATAGGTTCCACGCAGCACCTGTCACATGCACTAGGCACGTCTGTGTCCCAAGAGATATGGGCAGCAAAGGCCTGAAAAAGGTCAAGAACCACAGGGAGGGGAAAGCAAGCGTAGCTTCTTCAACCTCACTCCAAACCAGCCTGCAGAGTTATTGTTTGTAAAGACAGAGGGTACTTTTTCTACGTAGGATTCATTTTTATCAGTATAAGTATCTGTCTTGTCTCCCCAAATAGATTACAAGCTCCTTAAGTGCTGGAACCATTTAGGCACCAAAGAAGCATGGGAAAATAATAACTATTTGATTAGTTAATTGTCAGAAGTTTTTCATGTCGAGGTTGGATTCCTTCATGGCATGTCATTAGGAAGCTTCCTTGTTCTTACTTCAGTCTACGTGGAAAGCTATTTCTCTCACTGGGGAGTAGGCAATTACCAGTCCTGTTCCAAAAGTGGAAGTATAATATAGTGGTTGCAAACAAGGGCTTTGGAATCAGGAAGATGTGGTTCAAACCTCAGCTCAGCCAGCTGCAAGCTATGTGACCTTGAGCAAGATCTTATTTATCCTTCTCTGGACCTCAGTTTCCTTGTCAGAAAAATGAAGATAATATTCCCTGCTTCATGGGCTTGTTGTGGAAATTAAACAAAATAATGTATATAAAGGAGCCCTGGTGGCGCAGTGGTTAAGAGCTCCGCTGCTAACCAAAAGGTCGGCAGTTGGAATCCACCAGCTGCTCCTTGGAAATGCTGTAGGACAGATCTACTCTGTCCTATAGGGTCGTTATGAGTCAGAATCGACTGGATGGCAATGAGTTTGGTGAATGTATGTAAAACGCTTACCATACAGCCTAGCATACAATCACCATTACCAGTTGCCATCAAGTCAAGTCCGTCTCAGGGTAACCCCATGTGTGTCAGAGTAGAACTGTGCTCCACAGGGTTTTCAATGGCTGATTTTTTGGAAGTAGATCACCAGGACTGTCTTCCAACGTGCCTCTGGGTGGACTTGACCCTCCAGCCTTTCAGTTAGTAGCTGAGCACATTAACTGCACCATCCAGGGACTCCACAGTGGTTAAGAGATACGGCTGCTGATCAAAAGGTGGGCAGTTGGAATCCACCAGCCGCTCCTTGGAAACCCTATGGAGTAGCTCTACTCTGTCCTACAGGGTCACTGTGAGTCGGAACCGACTCGACGGCAATCGGTTTTTCGTTTGTTTGGTTGGTTAGTGTCCAATAGACCTCAATAAATGGTAACTTAAAAACTGCTTGCCTTTGACACCCACAAGGCCACACTCCAACTCACCTGAAAACAAAAGCAGCAAAACAAATCGAAAATCAATGAACAAAAAAAACAGTGGAGATCCTCAGTACCATTTTAAAACATTAACTAAAAGAACACCCGTTTGCCCTCCCCATTTTCCATACAGGAAGACTGCAGCGCAAAGCTTTGAGGCCTTTATCAAACTCACGAATAGAGCAAAGTTATAAAAAGCCCAACTGGAGTCCCTGCGTGGTATAAACGGCTAACACACTTGGCTGCTAACCAAGAAGATGGAGGGTCCCGGAAAGCATGGCCCCCGGACTCTCTGTCAACCCAGCACTGAAACCATTCCCAAGGCCAACTCTTCAGACAAAGGTTAGACTGGACTGTGGGACATAAAGTGATACTCGTGAAGAGTGTGCTTCTTAGCTCAAGTAGATACAAGAGACTAAATGGGCAGCTCCTGTCCGGAGGTGAGATGAGAAGGCAGAGAGGGTCAGGAGCTGGTTGAATGGACGTGGGAAATCAGGGGTGGAAAGGAGGAAGGTGCTGTCACGGTGTCAGGAGAGCAATTAGGGTCACATAACAGTGTGTGTGTGAATTTGTTTATGAGATGAGTACTTGAATTGTAGACTTTCACTTAAAGTACAAAAATAAAATTTTTAAAAAAAGAAGATGGAGGTTCGAGTCCACCCAGCAGCGTCTCTGAAGAAAGACCTAGCGGTCTACTTCTGAAAAATCAGCTGTTGAAAACCCTATGGAGCACAGTTCTACTCTGACATATGTGGTGGCCGTGAGTCAGAGTCAACTCAACAGCAACTGGTGTTTTGGTTTAAAGCCGCTGCCAACCCCAAGGATGGAATCGTGGAAACGTAGAATGTCAACGCCGAAAGAAAGCTTAGAGATCAGTCCACCCCTCGCCTTTTATAGACGAGGAAAGTCAAGCCCAAGAGGTTGCGACTCTCCCCAAATCACCCAGCATGTGCCATGATTCTTTCAAATAGGTGTTATTTCTAATCCTTGCACCCTCTCCTTCCCTCTAAGCAACCTCTTTCCCTACCTTTTCAATGACAGCAACATCTGTGAACCAGTTTAAACCATAAAGAGGGATCCCAGGTAACCTACCTTTCAGTGAGATTGAAACTTCTTTAAGGACAAGGACTGTGTCTTTTATTTAAGTGTCTACAAAAGGGCCCTCCATATAGTGCATGCTCACAAATACCCAGGATCAACTGATTGACTGATGAACATAGTTCTTTCCCCGTCCTACAGGGACTTCCTAACTGTTGAATAAATGCATAGATAGCAGACACTGCTATTAATAGGAAAGCCTGGTGGCATAGTGGTTAAGAGCTCGGCCGCTAACCCAAAGGTCAGCAGTTAGAATTCACCAGCTGCTCCTTGGAAACTCTATAGGGCAGTTCTACTCAGTCCTATAGGGTTGCTATGAGTTGGAATCGACCTGACGGCAACGGGTTTTTTTTTTGGTTTACTGTTAATAGCATTACCTTTCTCTTCATTGCAGCATCAAGCAAAGAAATCTGCCCATCTAATCCAAAGAAACCGTTGCTGGGGAGTCCCAGGAGATGCTGTACAGAAAAGGGGTCGCAGCTTTGCTGCTCTCTCTCCTGATGGCCATTGTCTTTAGACCCACCCCACCCCACTCCCCTCATTTGCCTCTGGGGTCAACCATCTCTTGGTTTTGGGTTCTAAGAGGCAAGAAGAAACATAACTGAATAGCACCCATAAGTCAAGGTACAAAAGCAAAAAGAGAATCTTAGTGTGAGCCAGCTCTCAGAATTAATAAATAGAAATAAGTCTTGGCCAGTGCTGGGAGGCCTCAAACAGCAGAGGGTGCAGGCTGGAGGGAAGATGACAAGACTCCAAAAGGCAGAGAAGCCCTGTGGAATGCCAGTAGAGACACCGATTCTTAGGCCTCATCAGGCCATCAGACGTCAAGTTTCTTCAGGACACCAAAATTCTCCTAGTTACCTAGGCTGGAAGCTTTGGAGTCTCTCCTGACTCTTCCACCTCTCCTTCCCTTGATCTAATCTGTCTCCAGACCCCATCTTTTAATTTCTTCTTCCTTCTTTCCTTTTACCATCCAGCTATCTTCCTAGAGTTTTGAACTGCTGCATCCAGGTCAAAGCTCTCATCTCTCTGCTCAGACATTCCTCCTTCCAATTCTCCTCGACACCACACTCTAGCATGACCAACTTGTCCCAGTTGGCCCAGAGTTCTCCTGGTTTTAGCACTGAAAGTCTCATGTCCCAGGAAACTTTTACTTAGTCTCAGACATACTGGGACAGCGGTCCACCCTACTGCAGTCACATTAAAATCGTCTCCCAAGGGACAGTGTTGACATGTCGTGGGGTTGTCAACCATTGTCATAGGGCAATATGTGTA
>NW_004444186.1:394507-398061 GCF_000243295.1 Trichechus manatus latirostris
CGTGGGGTTGTTAACCAATGTCATAAAACAATATGTGTACTGACTGTTTAATGAGAAACTATTTGTTCTGTGAACTTTCATCTAAAGTATAATAAAAAAAATTTATTAAAAAAATCTTCTCCCAAACAATGCTTTGGTCATGTCACTTTCCTGATGAAAATGTTCCCTGTCTGTTTCCCATTTCTCATTAAAATAATCCTAAATTAGACCTCCAATCTGCCTCAGAGATGTATAAGAATGCTTATTAGGCTGAGGTCAAGAAGCAAATGTTCTACAAGATACAAGGGAAAGATTAGTCCAAAGGACTAATGGACCGCAACTACCACGGCCTCCACCAGACTGAGTCCAGCACAACTAGATGGTGCCCGGCTACAACAATTGACTGCTCTGACCGGGATCACAACAGAGGGTCCCGGACACAGCTGGAGAAAAATGTAGAACAAAATTCTAACTCACAAAAGAAGACCAAACTTACTGGCCTGACAGAGACTGGAGAAACCCAGAGAGTATTGCCCCCAGACACCCTAAGCTCAATAACGAAGTCACTCCCGAGGTTCACCATTCTGCCAAAGATTAGACAGCCCCATAAAACAAAATGAGACTAATGGGACACAATAGCCAAGGACCAAGACTAGAAGGCAGGAGGGGACAGGAAAGCTGGTGATAAGAAACCCAAGGTCAAGAAGGGAGAGGGTTGACATGTCGTGGGGTTGTTAACCAATGTCATAAAACAATATATGTACTAACTGTTTAATGAGAAATTACTTGTTCTGTAAACCTTCATCTAAAGTACAATAAAAAACAAATAAATAGAAGAAACAAGGGTTCTAGGCTGGCTGTCATTACAGCTCCATGGAACCTTTGAGAAGTCACTCGCTATAGCTGGGGCTCGGTTTCCTCATCTGTATAATTAAGAGGCTAAAGCTAGATTTCCCCCATGAAGTACAAAATTCTCTAATTCTACCCTTCTACATACCCTCTGAGTCCCTGAGTAGTATAAAGGGATAACTTGCTCAGCCGCTAACTGAAAGGTTGGTGGATTAAGTCCACCCAGAGATGCCTCTGAAGAAAGGACTAGCAACCTGCTTCTGAAAAATCAGCTACTGAAAACTCTACAGCAACTGGTTTTTGTTTTTTGTTTTTTTTTTTAACATACCCTCTGTTCTACTCAGACTTTCCAGCATACTCTGACCTAAACACATTATACGTATAAAATCTCACTTTTCGAGCTTTGGTCTTTCCTTGCATCCCGTCCACAAATCCCTCTCTTTCTTCTCTGCCCATCTGAACTCTTCAAGGAACAACACAAATCCCATCTCTCATGAGGACAACACGTTCAGCTATGTTTTCTAACTCAGCATTCAGCATGTCCTGCCTGGTGTTCAAAGTGTTTTTGTGTGAGGCTTCTTTATTCTGACTGGACTACTATCTCCTTGTGCTTTTGTACCTTGCAGAATCCTTGACACATAGTAAATAATAGCAAGGGTCATTACTGATAGCTGATGAGTGGATTGGTTATTCATAAGAAAAGGTCCAAACAGGGATCTAGACGTGAAACAAAAGGAGAAAGCATAGGATTTTCTGCACCTCACACAAGAGTTTCAAGTCCTTCAATAATTCAACAATTCATTCATTCCACAAACACATACTAAAACTCTCCTATGCTCAAGACACTGTGCCACCATGTCGCAGGTACAGAGACGGGAATAAGTGGAGGCTTAAGTCTTGGAGAACATCTCTGCCTCACAAGGATCATAAGCTTCCACGTTGTTCCTCAACTTCAACTTTTTAGTAAGGTACAGGTGGTGGCAGCTCCACCTCCATCACACACCACCAAACTGGGCATTTATCTACTTCTCCCACTAGCCTGGGTGACACATACAGTTATGCTCTCAACTACTGGCCAAAAGATTGGCGGTTTGAACCCACCCAGAGGTGTCTTGGAAGAAACCCCTGGAGATCTGCTTCTGAAAGGTCACAGCCGAGACTTCCGGCAACATGGTGCTCTAGGCAGAAGCACCATGTCGTCTCTCCAAAGCAAAGATCCAAAAAACTAAGCCAAACAGAGAAAACAGCAATCCTGAAACCCTAAACATCAAATGAAGAGATAAAGAACTCAGTCAAGCACCAAATGGAATAAGAAACTGACAGAGAACAGAAAGCGAGGAGACATACAAGCAGAGGTACTCTATCAGCTAACGCAGCCCGGATCCACCAACTTGGACTCCTATCAGAGACCAGTGAAAAGGGGGTACAAGAAAGCAGCTTCACAGAGCTTCCAGCAGGAGACAGAACAATCGGTAAATAGCAATATACGCTTTCCCACCCCCCACCCTTCCTCACCCCCTCGCCTCCTCTGCTTCCCATGGCCACAGTCTCTTGGCCAGGAAGCACCAGCTGCTTGGATTCCACCTGCCTGCACTGGTCAACTCCCTGAGTGCCATTTGTTGGCTGCTGGTGTTGCTTTTTTTCCCACTTCTTTCGATTTCTTCCTTACCTCTCACCACCTCCCCCTCCTTTCTCTCAAATACCTGGCTCTGTGTGCCATCTTTGCCTCTTCTTGAGGGGCTGTGGAGCTCCACTTGAGTGTGGCTCTGCTTCCTGGTCCGTCCTGCCACGTGGTGGGATCCTGGGGCTTTTGTTTATTTGTTTGTTTTGAATTGTTTGTTTGGTTTCTTTTTCTTTTCTCAAGTTGGGAGCTGTTCTGACCAGGCAGTGCTGCGCAGCTTGGGACCTACCCCCTCAGCTTGTGCAGACGCGCAGAGGGATCCCTGAGCGCATTTCTTTTTTCGTGGGTTTTTTTTGGGGGGGGTTCTTTTTTTATTTTTTTAATTTGTTTTGTTTTCTTTTCCCTCTTTTTCCCTCTCTTCATTACTCAGTTTCTCATCTCTCTATACCTTCCTTCTCTTCCTGTCCCCTGAATACCTGGGGCTGTGTGACATCTCTACGCCTCCTAGCCAGGCTGTACTTCAACACCTGGGAACAACTTCCCCAGACCTCGTAGCCACACCGGTGGGATCCCTGGGAGCTTTTCTTTTCTTTTTTCTTTCTGATTTTTATTTATTCATTCTTTTCTTTTTTCTTCTTCTTCTTCCTCTTTTTGTTTTTCTCCATTTCATAGTCTCTCATCTCTCCACTCCAAAGGCAAGCTTCCCAGCACTCTTTTTTTGTTTTGTTTTGTTTTTTTTCTTTGTTCTTCTTTTTGGCTCCTGTTGCTCTCTCCTCTCTCCCATACCCATCTTAGCTCCACACAACACAATCTCCTCCCTCCTTCCTGCCTACCTCCACCATGCACTTAACATCACACTACCAAGAAGCATAGGCACTGTCTACTGGAACCTGCCCTGTATGGATTACTGACCCACCCTTGTGGCTGTAGTAAGTGTCAAAAACAACCCATCCCAGCAACTCCTCTTCAGCTAGACCTGCCCTGCTGTACCATATCTGAGCAACTGACCCCGCCCATTGGAGGAGGCAAAAAGTATCATGCCCACAGACGAGCAAACAACAAAGAACACACAGCCCGCCTGCTCAGACATAGCCAAATTAAAAAA
>NW_004444186.1:400887-409143 GCF_000243295.1 Trichechus manatus latirostris
ACACATACCATCATTAGTCCCTACTTCAGTGAATTTCTATAATGTGACCATATCGATAAACTTTACTATGATTTGGTGTTTGTACTCTATTAATCTTGGTAAGTAACACATATTAAGGATGAACTCAGCCTATACCTCTGTCTTTGGGGCCCCCCACGGCACACGCATGTGCACACACACACTCCCCTAATTAAATGGGGCTGGGACATGAACAGTGTCACCTACTCTAATGACAAACAGGTTCATGAGCAAGTGGGGGAAGTAAATAAACCCAACAGTTTACAGAGGGATATAGGTCAAGTTGGGCTGAGCTGGGCTGGGCCCAGAGTGATTCAGGCTCTGCCACAGAATGGGTGTCTCCTGGGATGGCATAGTAGAACAATTAAAACCCCTATAAATAGGATGGGTTTTCAGGTCTCCAGCATCCTCTCCAGTCTCTGAATCTTCTGCACCTTCCTCCTTAAGCAGGTAAGACAAGCAGAGCCAGCTGTGATGTGCTGGGCTGGGGAGGTCTGAAAGTGCTCCATGGAAGCATCTTGCTTCCTTTTCCTGAGCTCTGAGGCTATGATGACCTGTTTCTGGGCCTAAAGGATATGCATGCCTTAGCTTCAGTATGTCCTAGGCACCCCGAAACTGAGGGCTAGGACTATTGGTAGATACCTTAGTCTCCCATAGCGGGGCTTTATCTTTTCTGCAAGTTAGGCAAGACCCATGAGTTTAGGGCCCCTTATAGCCAAGGCCCTAGACATGGGGCCTTAGCAATAGTCAAGTCTCATTGCCAGGAATTGCCACAAGGGATGCAGCTTGTCCCATGCAATTCACTCTTTGCCATTTATTCCTTATAAGTATCACTGCATGCTTTTGGAAGTCCAGTGGTTCTACAGTTAGGGCTTAAGTTTGGAGGCCTGTGAATCCAATAACTGGAATTTTCACACCAAAAGAAGGAATACCATTGAGATCCAGCCTTCCAGCATGGCCAGTGTTGACTTGGCTGACTGTATATACTTCCTATCACTTGTGTAGTTAATTTGGCTGTGCACCCTCTCTGTGATTTTCATTTTTAGCACAATTTTTATTCAATGATTCCATTTTATAAGCATTTTTCAAAATGACCATCCAGGCCGGAAGCACTTGCCAGAATGTAACCTCCTAGGAATCTTCCTTGGCCTATGGTGAGAGACCTCTAGCTTTCTTTTCTGCTTGAGGAAGGCTCGTTAGGAGACTGAGGTCTGTTCAGTGGGGTCAATTCCGTGGACCTTCCGAAGTGCTAGTCACGGGTGGAAAACGATATTCTGTTCTGCTGGCTTCTGGCCCTGCCTCCGTAGGCTGTCTGATCTCCCTTCCTTTGTGCGCTAATATGAGTGTTTCAGTCAAGCAAGTTTCACCCACATTATAGGACAGGGCATGTAAAACACCCTCTCACTCTTTGTGTGTGTGTGTGTGTGTGTGTGTGTATACATACGTATAGTCCCTAAGGGGTGCAAACAGTTTGCGCTCCACTACTAAACCAAAGGTTGGTGGTTCGAACCCACCCAGCAGCACCATGGAAGAAAGGACTGGCAATCTGCTTCCATAAAGATGCCAGCCAAGAAAACTCTCTGGAGCAGTTCTACTCTGTAACACATGGGGTCATCATGAGTCGGAATCGACTTGATGGCAACAGGTTTGGTTTTTCGTTATATATATATATGGGGCAGGGGAGCCCTGGTGGTGCAATGGTTAAGAGCTCGGCTGCTAACCAAAAGGTCGGCAGTTCGAATCCACCAGCCGCAGCCGCTCCTTGGAAACCCCATTGGGTAGTTTTACTCTGTCCTATAGGGTCGCTATGAGTCGGAATCGACTCGACGGCCATGAGTTTTATATATGTGTGTGTGTGTGTGTTTAATGACACATTGTCTCTTTTACTAGCAAGGAAACCACAATTTGCACCCACCTCCCACCATAGTATGTGGTATTTGGAGCTTGACTATGGCGTCGAAAGGAGTGAGGAGTATGGCTAAGAAGGAGCTCTGTCATTTTTCAGCTTCTTTCCCAGACCAAGAGCGGCCACTTTTCCTCTGAAAATGCTGTCTCCTGATCTTCATCCTAAATACAGACAAAATCTTGTTTCTTCCTTTAGATCCACCTGTATTTGCCAAAATGGCTCAACTCCTGAACAGCATACTCACCGTGATCAAGGTGTTCCAGAAACATGCCAAAGAGAATGGGGACTGCGCCTCGCTGTGCAAGAAGGAGCTGAAGCAGCTACTCTTGGCTGAGTTTGGAGACATCCTCCGGGTAAGGTGGGCTCAGGGTAGGCCCCGGCCTCATGGAATCGAGTGTGAGTGACTCTGCTACCTGCATCCAAAACACTCACCAGGGCTTAGTGTTTTTTGCTTTATATGGTCATGCTCCACCTTCACCCTGTAACAAAAAGAATTTCCAGCAGCTGCTCAGTAGTTCTCTTCCAGCTCATGCACGTGCATGTGTGAGTGTGCACACACACATACACATAGACACACATGCACACACACACACACATAGACACACATGCACACACATACACATAGACACACATGCACACACACACATAGACACACATGCACACACACATACACATAGACACACACGCACACACACACATAGACACACACGCACACACACACATAGACACACACGCACGCACACACAGACACACATGCACACACACACACATAGACACACATGCACACATACACATAGACACACACACAGACACACATGCACACACACAGAGACACACACAGACAGACACACACGCACACACATAGACACACACGCACGCACACACATAGACACACATGCACACACACACAGAGACACACACAGACACACACGCACACACATAGACACACACGCACGCACACACAGAGACACACATGCACACACACACAGAGACACACACAGACAGACACACACGCACACACATAGACACACACGCACGCACACACAGAGACACACACACAGACACACACGCACACACATAGACACACATGCGCACACACACATAGACACACGCACGCACACACATAGACACACATGCACACACACACAGAGACACACATGCACACACAAACAGAGACACACACAGACACACACGCACACACATAGACACACACGCACGCACACACAGAGACACACACACACAGACACACACGCACACACATAGACATACATGCGCACACACACATAGACACACATGCACACACACACATACACACAGACACACATGCACACACACCCTTCTTGTAGCTGAGTTTGAACAGGAAGGAGCATAACTTTAAAGTAACTTGGAATCATTTCTCAAAAGGAAATCTAAGACTGATATCTTGATTGCTATATTTTAGAGCCATCTATACATCTTATTATGTATCATTCATTCAATAAAGAGTCACTGAGCACATACTCTATACTAGCACCATCCTAGGCACTGGATTAATAGACGGTCTTCCCCTCCCTCCAAGATCTCAGTGTAGTGAGAAAGACATAGGAAAACCAACAATTAAGATATACCATGTGATGGGATGGGATAACTTCCTCAAATGGCTCAAATTAATTATTAACAGAGCTGATTTTAAATGGACATATCTACACCTTATGATCATGCTCCCACTGGTCCAGCAAGGGATGAGGTTCTGAGGATCAGCTGATCAAAGACTAGAACCAAGCCCAAGTCTTCAGATTAAAGGTTTCTCAACCAAGGAAGCCCATACAGAACTGAATGGACTGGGGCATGGACATTGGCACATATCTTACTATTCACAAGAGAACATCTGATCTGAGTCTTTGTTTTATCTTCTTACAGAGACCAAATGACCCAGAGACTGTGGAAACCATCCTGAGCATCTTGGATCGAGACAGAAATGGACGTGTTGATTTTCATGAATACCTCTTGTTGGTGTTCCAATTGGTCCAAGCCTGCTATCGTAAGCTAGATATCGAGTCATATGGAGACAGAACCTCCCGACAAGAAGAAGGGCAGGAGGGAGCACAAGACCATAAGTTCCCAAGAAACAGAGACAGACAACACAGACATAGGCAAGAGGAAGAAAGGCAGGATTCCCATCATGGTCAGTCTGAAAGACAAGATAGGGACTCCTGCCATGATCAGTCTGAAAAACAAGATAGGAACTCCCGCCATGGTCAGTCTGAGGGACAAGACAGGGACTCCCACCATGGTCAGTCTGAGAGACAAGACCAGGACTTCCATCATGGTCAGTCTGAAAGACAAGATAGGGACTCCAGCTTAAATCAGTCTGAGAGACAAGGCCAGGACTCTAGCTATGGTCAGAAATTGAGTCATAAGTCCAGCAACGGCCAGCCTAAAAGACAAGGATATCTCTTTGCCGTAAATCAGTGTGAAAAACCAGTTCAGGATTCTCATCACAATCAGTCTGAAAGGCTTGGACTACGATCAAGCTGTGGCCAGACTAGAAGACTTGGACAGGACACTTGCTCTAGCCGTACAGAACAACAGGAATCAGGCTCTATTTATGGACAGTCTGGAAGGCTGGCTCAGGAATCAGGCTGTGGTCAGAGAGACAGGCAAGGACTGGATTCTCAATATGGTCAGACAGACAGACAAGGCCAGGGTTATCACTATGGTCAGAGAGAGACGGGGGAAACTGAAATACAAGGGCAAAATAGGTATTTCCAAGGAAGTGAGGGAATAAGAAGAGACACACATGTTGAGCAATCAGGAAGGTCACGGAGACTAAATCAACAGACTCAAGGACAAGAAGTGAATCCAAACCAGAGGCAGGGGTCCCAGAAAAGACTCCAGGCATGGGAAAGGCAGCTTGAGGATACTCAACACCACCAACACAATCTCTTGGCAGAAATCCAGCAAGAAAGGTCACTCTGCCACAAAAGGAGAGACTGGCAATCAAGTGGCAGTGAGCAGGACCACAGACAGGCCCAGACCCAGCAGAGCCATAGCGAGGGGAAGAGCCACCGGACAGAGGAGAGGCAGAGTCATCAAAGCTGGGGTAGACAGAGCCATGAGGGCCAGGAAAGTCCATGTGAGGCACAGGACGGGCAAACCCGTGAAGAGGAACAAAGCTGTCAGACAAGGGACAAGCAAACCCGTGAAGATAAGCAGAATCATCAGAGACAGGACAGGCAAACCCATGAAGATGAGCAGAACCGTCAGAGACAGATCAAGCAAATCCATGAAGATGAGCAGAACCGTCAGACACAAGACAGGCAAACCCATGAAAATAAGCAGAACTGTCAGAGACAGGATAGGCAAACCCATGAAGATGAGCAGAACCATCAGAGACGAGACAGGCAAACCGATGAAGAGGATCAAAACCTTCGACGACAACAGAATACACAAACCTATGACGGGGAAGAGAGGTATGAAAGGTCCCAGAATCAACAATCCCATGGGACCCAGCAAGGTTGTTCTAACAGAGAAACTTTCCACATGAATGAAGGTGGCCTGAGCCGAGGCTCACAGGGAAGACGTAGTGACCCAGCTCTCCATCCAACCCAAGGCAATGGGAGGCCCCAGAGAAGAGAACAGGGTGGAGGTCATCCTACCAAGGCAGCTATTTCTTCCAACCCCCTTTATGACTACGTACAAGAACAGAGATCCCATCAGTACTAGGCTGCACGATCACCAATGCTAAAGCAACACGAAGCCAAGGAAGAAACCTGCATGTCAAGTTCATCTTTACTTCTCTCTAAGAGCTTGACAACGTATGTCTGCTCTCTATCCTCCACTTTATCTACATGCAGTGATGCTTTTGAGGACCAATATTCACTTTTAGGGCATGTCAGTTCTTTGAGCAACAATTCTAGGGTTTTCTGGTTAGGTGAAATCTGAGTGGTAAATTGGGTGAAATAATCAGATCCTAATTTTGATCCATTTGAGGACTTAATCATTTCCTGGTTTGCCCTCTGTGTAGGTGGGCCTGATTGGATCATTGCAAGGCAGAACACTTCTCCTAAAAGCTCAGAAACAGGAAAGGTATTCTGAAGACTTGTGTTACAACCAGGGGGCAGGAAACTTGAGCTTGGATGCGATTTGCCTCCTATGGATGAAGCATAGAGAATCGCAAGGCACACGGTCTAGACTGAGAGGAAATACAGCGAGAGGCTGCTAGAGGAGCCAGAGACCACAGGCTCTAAATGGTCATTAAGTCTTACCAATTCTAAATCCTCCATATCTCTTCCCACTTCTTCACCTCCACTGCCTTAATTTCCCTTCTCTTCGGTGGCTTCCAAGTGAAGTTAGAATAAAAGTCAGACTCCTTTGTATGGCACACAAGCCCCTTCACTATCTGACCCAAACGACCTTCCAAGCCAAGTCTCAAGAGACACTCTAGTGACACCAAGGACTTGACCTTTCCTTAATACACTGCCATCTTGTGTTAATTCATATCATTGAATATACTACTCCATCAGCCTGGGACACCTCTTCTCCCTTTTCTGCCTGGAAAAACCTAGGCATTCTCTGGGTCACAACTAAAGCATCCCATCTTCTGAGCAGCATTCCTGGACACTCCAAGCACTCCTTCCTTTAAGTTCCCACTCACTCCTGTTACATCACTTGTCACACACTTCACTGTAATTCTCTCCCCTACCAAACTGAGAATAAGACCATAGCTTACTCAGCCTTGTACTACTCAGCACTTAGGCAGCCACTGATGTCTAGTGGCAACCACTGTTTGCTGGATAGGTGGACGAATGGAGGAGACAAGTCTGGCTTCAAAATAAATTGTCAGTTTGTCGTACTATGGTAGCTTGTATGTTGCTGTGATGCTGGAAGCTATTTCCCCGGTATTTCAAATATCAACAGGTTTGCCCAGGGTGGTGAGGTTTCAGTGAAGCTTCCAGATTAAGACAGACCAGGAAGAAAGGCAGGAGATCTGCTTCCAAAAATTGTTATTATTAGGTGTCATCAAGTCTATTTTGGTTCATAGCAACCCTATGTACAACAGAATGAAACACTGCCCAGTCCTGTGCCATCCTCATGATCGTTGTTATGTTTGAGCCCATTGTTGCAGCCACTGTGTCAATCCATCTCATTGAAGGTCCTCCTCTTTTTTGCTGACCAACCATGATGTCCTTCTCCAGGGACTGGTCCCTCCTGATAACATGTCCAAAGTACCTGAGACCATCATCGCTTCTAAGGAGCATTCTGGCTGTACTTCTTCCAAGATAGATTTATTTCTTCTTCTAGAAACTCATGGTATAGTCAATATTCTTCACCAACATCACAATTCAAAGGCATCAATTCTTCTTCGATCTTTCTGATTCATGTTCAGCTTTCACATGCATATGAGGCGGTTGAAAATATCATGGCTTGGGTCGGGTGCATCGTAGTCCTCAAAGTGACATCTTTGCTTTTCAACACTTTAAAGAGGTCTCTTGCGGCAGATTTTCCCAGTGCAATACTTCCAAAAATTATCCAGTGAAAACTTTCTGAATCACAACAGAACACTGTCAGACTCACTTGCTTTGGACATGCCATGAAGAGGGATCAATTGCTAAAGAAAGACATTGTGTTTGGTGAAGTAGGGGTCAGTGAGAGGGTAGGAGATCCTCGGTGAGATGGATCGGCGCAACAGATACAATGATGCATTCAAACATGCTAGCGATTGTGAGGATGTGCAGGACCAGGCAATGTTTTGTTCTGTTGGACGTAAGGTCGCCATGAGTCAGGGTTACTCAGTGGCCGCTAACAACAATAATTATACGTAAAACACAGTAACAGACAAGAGAAGTGAAACAATCTGAGTCAACCAAGGAAACAACAACATTTTTACATAGTTTAAATGGAAAGGGATTTAAAGCCAGGATTGTAAGGGCTGAACTACTGGAAACCAGCAAGCAATCCCTGGAACTATTGAGTTCAAAAATACATTACCAAAGCTATAATCCAGGAATCAGCAAGATGGAATCCAGAAGCTGCTGCCATTGCTGCCAAAATTGCCTGCCAACATCCACATCTCCACAACCTTGTTTGCCAAAAGAAACAGCCAAAACCACAATACAATGGCCTCCGGCTTACTCCCACCTTCCATACATTATGCAAACACATCTAATTGGAAAAACATTCATATCCATAATCATAACTACAAGGGAGTCTTTAGAAAATACAGAAACCCCCCAAAAACAAACCCACTGCCGTCAAGTTGAATTCCTACTCACAGGGACCCTACAGGAGAGAGTAGAACTGCCCCATAGGGTTTCCAAGGCTGTAAATCTTTATGGAAGCAGACTGCTACA
>NW_004444186.1:409243-443058 GCF_000243295.1 Trichechus manatus latirostris
AGGGTTTCCAAGGCTGTAAATCTTTATGGAAGCAGACTGCTACACCTTCTCCCGCAGAGTAGCTGGTGGGTTCAAACTGCCGACCTTTTGGTCAGTAGCCAAGCACTTAACCACCAAACCACCAGGGCCCCTCAGAAAATATAGAAGGAAGTGAAAATGGATACTGTCGGCCATCAGATCATATTCACCATTGTTGTTGTTAGTTGCCGACAAGTCAGCTCCAACTCACGGCAGCCTGACGTACAACAGAATGAAACGTTGCCCGGTCCTGCAACACCTTCACCGTCATTGGTGTGTTTGAATCCATTGTTGTGGCCACTGCTTCAATCTGTCTTATCGAGGGTCTCCCTCATTTTCACTGAAGCTCCACTTTATAAAACATGATGACCTTTTCTAGCGATTGATTTTTCCTGATGATGAGTTCAAAGTTAGCAAGCCAAAGTCTTACCACCCTAGCTTCTAAGGAGCATTCTGGGTGTATTTCTTCTAAGATTGATTTCTTTGTTCCTCTGGAGGTCCACGGTATACTCGATATTCTTCACCATAGGAAGGATATAATAACTTACAATAACAGCCCCTTTCCTAAAGAGATTACAATCTAGTAAGAAAGATGTGTACAGCAAACAACCATGATACAAGGCGAAACATCATTAAAAAATTGCTGTTGTGAAAGGGCCACATAAAGCAGACACTCCATCAGCCTGAGACCAGAAGAACTAGATGGTGCCTGTCTACCACCAACGACCGCCCTGACAGGGAACACAACAGAGAGTCCCTGATGGAGCAGGAGAAAGGTCAGGTGCAAAACTCAAATTCTAGTAAGAAGACGAGACTTAACGGTCTGACTGAGACTGGAGGAACCCCAGAAGAAATGGCCCCCAGACTCTCTGTTAGCCCAAAACTAAAAACATTCCGGAGGCCAACTCTTCACACAAAGATTAGACTGGACTATGGGACTTAAAATGATACTCATGAAGAGTGTGCTTCTTAGCTCAGGTAGATACATGAGACTAGATGGGCAGCTCCCGTCTGGAGGTGAGATGAGAAGACAGAGGGGTCAGCAGCTGGTTGAATGGACACAGGAAATCTGGGGTGGAAAGGAGGAGTGTGCTGTCAGAGTATAGGGAAAGCAACTAGGGTCACATAACAATGTATGTATAAATTTTTGTATGAGAGACTAACTTGAATTGTAAACTTTCACTTAAAGCACAACAATTAAAAATTGCTCTTGTGTCACCAAGAAGGAAGTAGCTCTGCCTGGGAGGATTGAGAAAGACTTTCATAGAGAAAAGACATCTAAGTCAGGCCCAGGACCATGATCCCAGGGGAAGGGGCTATGAGCAGGGCTGTAGCATTGTCCTGGGGCTCAAGCTCAATGGGGATGCCCATATGGTGGCTGCTGTTCAAATGGCATATTTGTTCAGGGGTAAGATGAATCTTCTTCACAAATTTTCTTCCTAACTTAGACCTTCCTCAGTAAGCTAAATCAAAGGGTAGAGAATAAATCCAAAGGTGTCAGGCCTCAAAATCTGGAAGCTGCTCAGGGTTCACAGAGGCTCTCAGTGGATCAGTGGGGCAGTGAAGGGCGGGAGGGATTCAGGCATTCTAGGTGAGGGAACAGCATGGGAACGAAATTGAGAGGGAAGCCCAGGAATGCTCAGTGAAGCAGAAGGCACACCTCTGAAGCACTGAAGAGAGAAAGTAGGCCAGGGTGTCGAAGATGAAAGGATGAATTGAACAAGATCATGGAGGACTTCCAAATCCACCAAAAAGTTTGGATTTTTTTCGTTCATCAGTAGGAACCACATAAGTTTTCTGAGCAGAAAATGAGAAGAAAAGAGGAAAGTCTGGCTGGGGAGAGGTTTGGGATGAAGAGAAAGAGATGGATAGTCCCTGGGTGGCGCAAACAGTTGACACGCTCAGCTGCTAAGCAAAAAGTTGGAGGTTTGAGTCCACCCAGAGGGACCTCAGAAGAAAGGTCTGGCAATGTACCTCCAAAATATCAGCCATTGGAAACCACCCTGACATACACAGGATTACCATGAGTTGGAATCAACTCAAGGGCAACTGGTTTTAGCTTGTCCATCACAGATAACATAACCCCACTGTCTTAGTCATCTAGTGCTGCTATGACAGAAATACCACAAGTGGATGGCTTTAACAAAGAGAAATTTATTCTCTCACAGTCAAGTAGGCTAGAAGTCCAAATTCAGAGTGTCAGCTCCAGGGGATGTCTTTCTCTCTCTGTCAGCTCTGAAGGAAGGTCCTGGTCATCAAACTTCCCCTGGACTAGGAGCTTCTCAGGCACAGGGACCCTGGGTCCAAAGGACACACTCTGCTCCCAGTGCTGCTTTCTTGGTGGTATGAGGTCTCCCCTCTCTGCTTGATTCCCTTTCGTTTTATCTCTTGTAAGATAAAAGGTGGTGCAGGCCAAACTCCAAGGAAACTCCCTTTACATAGGATCAGGGATGTGACCTTAGTAAGTGTGTTACAATCCCACCCTAATCCTCTTTAACATAAAATTACAATCACAAAATGACAACCACACAATACTGGGAATCATGGCCTAACAAAATTGATACATTTTTAAAAAAATTTTTTTATTGTACTTTAGTTGAAGGTGTACAGAGCAAATAGTTTCTCATTAAACAGTTAGTACACATATTGTTTCATGACATTGGTTAACAACTCCGAGACATGTCAACACTGTCCCTTCTCGACCTTGGGTTCCCTATTACCAGCTTTCGTGTCGCCTCCTGCCTTCTAGTCTTTGTTCCTGGGCTATTGTGCCCCATTAGTCTTGTTTTGTTTTATGGGGCTGTCGAATCTTTGGCTTAACAGTGAACCTCGGGAGTGACTTCATTGCTGAGCTAAAAGGATATCTGGGAGCCATACTCTCGGGGTTTCACCAGTCTCTGTCAGGCCAATAAGTCTGGTCATTTTTTGTGAGTTAGAATTTTGTTCTACATTTTTCTCCAGCTCTGTCTGGGACCCTCTATTGTGATCCCTGTCAGAGCAGTCAATGGTGGTAGCCGGGCACCATCTAGCTGTACTGAACTCAGTCTGGTGGAGGCTTGGTAGTTGTGGTCCATTAGTCGTTTGGACTAATCTTTCCCTTGTATCTTGTTTTCTTCATTCTCCCTTGCTCCTGAAGGGGTGAGACCAGTGGAGTATCTTAGATGGCTGCTCATAGGCTTTTAACCCCAGACGCTACTCACCAAGGTAGAATGTAGAACATTTTCTTTATAAACTATGTTATGCCAATTGAGCTAGATGTTCCCCGAGACCATGGTCCCCACAGCCCTCAGCCCAGCAATTCGGTCCCTCAAGGAGTTTGGATGTGTCTATGTGCAGCTTCCATGACCTTGCCTTTTACAAGTTGTGCTGGCTTCCCCAGTATTGTGTACTGTCTTACCCTTCACCAAAGTTACCACTTATCTATTGGAGTTGACACATATTTTTGGGGGACACAATTCAATCCATGACACCCACACAGATCCTGGAACATGGCAGACTAGAGGGTGATCCAGGGCTCTAAGGCCAAAAGCTAAAGGTCAGAAAGGAAAGGTCCAAGGTGTGGGATGTGGAAGGAGGGAGGAGAAAAGTCCTGATTTGCTGCAGACTGGCAAGAAGTGGATGCAGTAGCTGGCAAGAAGGACAGATCATTGGATCTAAGCCACAGAGCAACCTTCTTAAATTTTCCCAACTGAAAAAGTCCAAACAGAATACTGAGAGAATCATGCAAACTGTGAAGTTAAATCACAGTCCTTCCTCCAAACATACCTAAGTCAGAAGGACTTCACTCCCTTGCAGAAAGTTGATCTTCTTATTTCACTGCAGCCAGTCTTCATCTCCCTGGGGCTCACTCCTCAGTCACCTTCTCCTCTTCTGTAACTATAGGTTATCTTATCCAATCCCGTGGCTTTAAACACCATCTCTATTTTAAAGACTCTCGAGTCTTTATCAACCCTGCATCTCCCCTGAACTCCAGATGTGTATATCCAACTATCTACTTGGTATCTCTGCTCTGATGTCAAACAGCATCTCACACTTAGAATTTCCAAAACAGAACTCTGGACTTACTCTTGACTCAAACGTGTTTTCCCTCAATTTTCCCCATTTCAGTCCATTGGCACCATCATTCACACTGTTCAAGCCCAAAAGCTTGGAGATATTTTTCCAACTGTTATAATCATTTCCTCTCCTCCAAATCCAACTCATCGGCAAATCCTTTTGCTTCTCTCTTAAAACACAGCAGAGCCCCAATTCCCCCATTCTCCTCATCTCCACTTCTATCACACAAGTCCAAGCCACCATCATCTTTCTCCTAGAATAGAGCAATGGTGTCCTGGTGGTGTGCTCCACCTCTTTTAAAAATGTAAACCACATGACATCACTCCGTTGATTAGAATTCTCAGGAGATTCCCACAACACTGAGAGTAAAATCCAATACCCTTCCCAGGAACTCCCTACAGCACGGGGCCCTGCCAGACCTCTCCTTGCACCAGTCTCTTCTACGTTCGCTGTTGTCCAACCACTCTGACCTTGTTTCCATGCTTCTAGCAGGACGAGCTGGTTTCCACCTTGAGGCCCTTGACCCAGCTATTTGTTTCACCTAGAATGTTTTTCTCCCTGATCTTTGCGTGGCTGGCTCCTCATGTAATTCAGGTCCCAGCTAAAACGTCACCTCCTCAGAGAATCTTTCTCTGTTGGACATTTTATCTAAAAGAGCATCCCCGATCTTTCTGATCACGTACTCCTCTTTTTTGTGGCTGTTGTTCTTCTGAGCACTTTACACTACTTCTTGTCTAGTTTTTGTGCTCCTAGTTTATTGTCTTTCTCCCCCCACCAGAATTTAAGGCCCATGAGAAGAAACCCTTTTGTTGGTCTTATTTGCCTCTGTAACTTCTGCATCTAGAACAGTGGCTGGTTACGGGGCATACTTAGTATCATAGCTTCCGGCTACACTTCCAATCCAGTTTCCCACAATGCCCCAGTACACAACCTAGATTCCAACCTAAGTGGACAACTTCCCAGGCGCTATACCTTTGCCTTCCCATTTCGTCCACATAACTGCTCTCCTGATATCCATTTGCCAAAATCTTACCCATTCTACCGACTAGCAGGACCTTCTGGACCTATCAGCAGTAGAAAGCTTATTACATTACACTGAAGTCAGTTATGAACCCATCTTTTTCCCACACCAAACTCTGAGGTCCTAGAAGGCTGAAACTGCATCTCATTCACAGTTGTGTCTTCAGCACTGGGGGCAGTGACTGGCCAGCTACAGTCACATGCACCCCCTAACTTCTGCATATACATCTGATCACATACGTGTCCGTGGTCCCATAAGGTTATAATAGAGTTCAGAAGTCCAGATCAGAGAAGGAGACATAACAGACTTAACCAGACGCAGTGAATGCAGCAGCTTCCCACACGCAACACGCATATCTCATGTCTCTTGTATACAAAGCGAATGCTCTGCCAGGTGTATAATGGTACGGGACATATATAACCTATAATACATATGTCTTGATAGTCATAATAAATGCCTGTTACTGGCTTACGTAAGTACTGTACTTTCTATTATTATTTTAATGTGAACTTTCCCTATTTACAGATTAAAAGTTTACTGTATAACAGTGTATGCTTCCACTCATAGGCAGCAGCATCCAATCTTGTGTGTTGTGCGTCTCTTGAATGTTGTAGCATAACCTCTCTGTTTAATTTTCTTTCACAAATACTACCGTGAAGTGCATCATGGCTCATAAGTGCAGCAGAACCAGTGCTAGCGATAGAAGCACCAAGAGGCAAAGGAGAAGTATGGATCTGGAAGTGAAACAATAGGTTATTAAACAACACAAAGGTGGAAAATCAGGGAATGTTATTGCTCGCGATTTAGGCATGTTTGTGCAACGTCCAAATCACATAACATCCTATTTCAGAGAAAGTATCATAGATGTTAAGCAACGCATGACCGTATCTGGCAAAAGGCTGGAATTTAGTATAAAAAGACCTGCATTTGAGACCTAGCTCCACTACTTACTAATTTTATGATCTTAGGCAAAGTTCTTCATCTCTTTAAACCTCAGTTTCTTCATCTGTAAAATGGAGGTAAAATTTCCAATTGTTGTTTTAAAATTAATTGAGATAATATATATATAAGTGATTAATAATCTGATATCTTCTTGTTTATTTGTTATTTATCTTTTCTTACATTGCTTTTAATAGAAGCTTAATAAACGCTTATTGAAAATGCCAAGTTGTCAGCTCCTCCAAGAAGGCTTCCTTGATTCCCCTTCTTCCTGAACAAAAGTAACCTTCCTTTGTCTCCAAGTATTGTCTTTGGAAACTTCTCTGACCATCATCATACCTACAGTAGTGTAGGTATCAGTGAACATTCCGCACTCCCGATTACATCAGAAGTTCCTTCAGAAAAAGCTTCACGCCTTATTCCTTACGTCATTGTTATCACCCAGAGTACCCCAGAGTAAGTATTTGGGAGTGCTTGTCGAATAAAATTCAACCGAATGGACACTCTCCATTACATCACAAGTCTTCCCCTACATGCCTGGCACCACACTCTGTGTCCATTGTCCTGCTTTCATCCATCCCATGCTCCCCCACCACACAGGACCCAACCTTTCTCAGATTTACTGTGCCCTCCCCTAACAAGCCTCATTTAATAAGAACTCCTGATGGGAAGTAGATTCCCCTCAGCACTACCAACATCCTCCATGATTTGCAGGATCCCAGATTGTGGCCATTCTATTTTCTTCCTCATTAGACACTTTCCCCCTCCTTTTCCCTTAGAATCCAAACCCAACAATTCATATCCCTCAACTCCTTGAAAATCTAGTTCAAAACTTTCCTCTTCTAACCATCCTTCAGTGACAAGTCCTTCTCTGCTCTGTTGACTTCATATACTCAGGCTACCCTGTGTGCATTTTGCTTTCTGATGCCAGGGTATACAAGCGTTTTTCTGTTGCTTCAATTAAGTAGCTCACCCTTTCCACCAAAGCTATAAGATCATTAAGAAGGTCCTTGGGTCTCCTATTTCTTTGAGAACCAGCACAAAATGAATTTGCAACCATTGTTGTTGGCTGACTTATCAGGAGACTTACTCAAGTCGCGTTGGAGCCTCATTTGAATTGAACGTTTATTGAGTACCTACTGTCTGCCAAAATATAATCGCTTAAAAAAACAGCTTGCATTCTTAAAAGGAAAAGAGGCTAAGAATATCTATTAAACGGATAGCACCAGGCTAAAGCAGACAGCACTGTACTGGGAGTCAGGAAAGTTGAATTCTAGTCCTGTCCCTGCCATTAACGCCACATATGACCTTAGGTAATTTATGTCCCCATAATGTGTTCCAGTTTTCTCATCCTTAAAACGAGGGGTTGGCACAAGACAATCTATAATATCTCCTTCATGTCTGTAGTTCTATGGTTTTGTAACTAAATGTCTTGGTCAATTAGCCAGTCTTTTGAATTACAGTAAACATTCCAGAGGCTGAAAAGCACCTTGGAGGCAAGCTGGAAGCAAATATCACATGGGATTCTAGTGCCACCTACTGGTCACTGGATTCCCCCTGTCCTCGGGAGCTGTCTAGACAAAATGGCAAACACTGTCGGTAAGGGAAGAGATCACAGTATGGTGCTGTCACCTCAGTGAACAAGTAGGACTTTTGTGATTACCAGTTTCTCTTACAGCAGCTATGGCTGTGAAACATGACATATTCTTGACTTTTTAGAAACAACACCAAAAGCATGAACCATAAAAGAAACAAATTGGTAAGGTGGACTTCATTAATCCCAAAAACTTCTGCTTCACAAAAGACACTGCTAGGAGATGAACAGACAAGGAGAAAATATTTGCAAAATAAAGCTCCGATAGAGAACTTGCACCCAAGATACACAGAGAACTCTTAAAACTCAACAATAAGAAAACAAACAACCCAATTTTTTAAATGCAAAAGATCTAAACAGACACCTCACCAAAGGAGATACACAAATGTTAAATAAGCCCATAAAAAAATGCTCAACATCATATGTCATCAGGGAATTGCAAATTAAAACGACGAGATGCCACTACACATCTGGTAGAAAGACTAAAATCCAAAGCACCGATAACGCCAAATCCTGACAAGGATGGGAACATCAGCTCTCACTCATTGCTGGTGGGAATGCACTGTCTGACAGCTTCTCACGAAGCTGAACACAGGCACACTATATGACCCCACAACTGTGCTCTAGGTATTTACCCAAATGAATTGAAAATTTATGCCCACACAAACACCTGCACTCGAATGTTTACAGCAGCTTTATCCATAACTGCCCAAAATTGGAGGCAACACAGATGTCCTTCAGTGGGTGAATGGATAAACCAATGGTAGCCCATGCATACCGTGGAGTATTATTCAGCTCTAAAAAGAAATAAGCTATCAAGCTACCCAAAGACATGGAGGACTCTTAAATGCATCCTGAAAAGCAAAATAAGCCGGTCTGAAAAAGCTGCGTATTGTATGATTCCAACTACGTGGCACTCTGGAAAAGGAAAAACCATAAAGAGAGTATACAGATTAGTGGCTGCCAGGGGTCCGGGAGAGGAGGGGAATGAGGTATAGGGGAAGCACGAGAATTTTAAGGGCAATGAAGCTATTCCACAAGGTACTGTAATGATGGATACAGGACATTATGCATTTGCCAAAACCCATAGAATTATACAACACAGAGTAAACCCTGATGTAAACACTAGGTTTTAGTTAATAATAACATATCATTATTGGTTCATCAATCGTGACAAACATTACAATTCCCATATTAATGTGACATGTGAATAATAGGGGAAACTGTGTACAGGGGGTGAGGGGGCATAGGGGAGCTCTCTGGACTTTCTGATGATTTTTCTGCAAGCCTAAATAAAACTGCTGTAAAAAATAAGTACTAGAGTACTAGGCAGCATGCTTGTCCACTTTCCACTTTTGTCCTTTTGAATATATGCCAAATAAAACTTTCTATTTACTTTTAAAATAATACAGAGTACTAATTAAAAGAAAAAAGTGACACATCCTGGTTGTTGCCTGATCAGAGGCCCCCGGGAACCGGCTTTTTTTTTTTTTTTTGTAAAGATATATGTAACACAACATTGGCCAATTGAAAGCTTTTCACATGTACAATTTAGTGACACCAATCCCATTAACCAGATCGTGTAACCATCGCCAATATCTGCTGGAACTGGCTTTTTTTGGTATCACAGCCCCAAATCCAATACTGCAGGCTTTGCTTGCCACTATATGAGACACATACGCTTCCAGTTCATTCAGTAAATTCAATCTCGTTTAATAAATAGCTATGGAGCGTTTTACTAGATCCCCTAACGGTGCTAAGAGGTGTCATATGCCTTGGAGTTAAGAGCAGCGGTTGGGGGATTGGATAGAAGACTCCAGTCTTGACCCAGTTACTTAACTGGCTGTGTGACTTGAGTCTCAGTTTCCTCCTTTCAAACTTCTGATAATAATATCATCTACCAGGTTGCTATGAGGATTTGTGGAGTGCCTGGCACGTTCTAGGCACTAGAGAACTGTGAAGACACAGCTCATGCCCTAAAAGAGTTTGGGATTAGGGAGGGGTAGACGTAGGCGCCGAGTCATGTGTATAAGTAACAACGATTCAATGCACAACATTTATTGGTCACCTCCTGCACACCAAGGGCTGTAACAGAAGGTGGTAAGGCAGTGAGAAAGGAAGCACCGTGGAGGTTCAAAGGAGAGGCAGATCACACTCAGGTGGGGCCTAACGAGTGTCTTCAGAGTAGAGGAGGCATCTGTCCTGGACCTTAAAGAATGATTAGGATTTAAACAGGCAGTTGGGTTTCTTCAATAAATATTGTAGTCATTCTTCAAATCTCGGTTCAAATTTCATCTTCATAAACCATCCCCTATTCCTACCTTAAACCAAACCAAACCAAACTTGTTGCGGTCGAGTCTATTCCGATTCATAGTGACCCTATGGAACAGAGTAGAACTGCCCCACAGGGTTTCCAAGGAACAGCTGGTGGATTCGAACTGCTGACCTTTTGGTTAGCAGCCGAGCACTTAACCACTGCGCCACCAGGGTTTCCACTCCTACCTTATTTATTTTTCTACCCTACCTCTATGTTCCTACTGTTCTTATTCTTCTATTGTGGCATTCTAATTTATTCTGCTAATTTTAAAGTTCATAATTTGCAAGCCTGTCTTTCATACTGGATCATAAACTCTCTAAAGTCAAGAAAAGCATTATCTTGTTCATTTTTATGATCCTACAGTGCAGTGCTTACTAATACAACAGCACCTTAAAAAACCGTTGCCGTCAAGTCGATTGTTACTCATAGCGACCCTATAGGACGGAGTAGAACTGCCTCATTGGGTTTCCCAGGCTGTAATCTTTACGGGGATCCCTGGTGGTGCAGTGGTTAAGAGCTTGGCTTCGAACCAAAAGGTCGGCCATTCGAATCCACCAGCTGATCCTTGGAAACCCTGTGGGGCAGTTCTGCTCTGTCCTATAGGGTCACTATGAGTCGGAATCGACTCGACGGCAACAGATAATCTTTACGGAAGCAGACTGACACTTCTTTCTCCCCCAGCGCAGCTGGTGGCTTCGAACCGGCGGCCTTTCAGTCAGCAGCTGAGCACTTTAACCACTGCACCTAATATTGAGGGCTGCAGTTGGAAAGTCTTAGCTTCATTCATTCATCTATCCAACGAACTCAGATGACTACAATTTGCTGGACACTGTGCTGGGCATTAAGGGGGCAGAGGCATGGTGTTTGCCATCAAGGACTCACAATCCATGAGGCAGGGAGACAATCATAATTCCATGTGATCAGTTCAAAAGGAGAGAACAACTGTTTACAAACAAAAGTAGAAAACAACCATCACGGGCGTTCTCGGAGCCCGTA
Source organism: Trichechus manatus latirostris (assembly GCF_000243295.1). Taxonomy (NCBI): domain Eukaryota; kingdom Metazoa; phylum Chordata; class Mammalia; order Sirenia; family Trichechidae; genus Trichechus; species Trichechus manatus. The sequence continues at coordinate 420,185 of NW_004444186.1, forward strand.
GTGGGTGCTGGGACCAGTGCTGAGTACTCACGTGCCTGAGTCCGCGTCATCCTCATGTGAGTCCTATGAAGTCGGGTACTTCTTATTATCTCCAATTTTACAGATGATAAAGCTGAGGCATAGAGAGATTAAAAGCTTACCCAAAGTCATAGATCTTGTAAATAGCAAGAACAGACTTCAAATCTAGGCCTGACTTCAAAAGTCCATGTTTTTAAATACCTTTATTGCCTCCCAAGTCCATGAAAAGAGCCTATCCAAGGGGTATTGTAATTCATGGAGCCAAATTCAGTATGTTAGTGAGTCAGTAAGTCTTTGCTAGAACAGACTATAGACAAGACACAATGCTGGGTACTGTGGAGGAAACACACTTATGAATCAATGAACCAAGACAACCCTACCCTCAAGGAGCTCACAGTCTACTGAGAGATGTTGTATAAATAAATCAATACTTTTAATTCAAAGAATACTTTGATAAGCCTATAACCAAGCACAAGAGCCATGGGAGCCCAGGGGAAGAAAAATTACATCTGATTAGAATCCTAGTGGGATTCTTGGAGTCCCTGGGTGGCACAAATGGCTGAACGCTTGGCTACTAACCAAAAGGTTGGTGGTTTGAATCCACTTAGAGGCACCTTGGAAGAAAGTCCTGGTGATCTACTTCCAAAAGATCATAGCCATCGAAAACCCCATGGAGCACAGTTCTACTCCGAAACACGTGGGGTTGCCGTGAGTTGGAATAGACTCAATGGCAACTGGTTTTAGTGGGATTCTTGGTGGAAAAAGCATTTGGCCTGGGCCTTTAAGATGAGTAGACTTTAGAGAAGCAAATGTGGGTGAGGAGATGGAATGAAGGCCACCAGGCTTAACAGCAGTGAGTATGAGAGATCTGACTGGGGTTTTTAATTGATTGTATCACAATAGGAGAGCAGCAAATTGTGATGGATTTAAGACAAAATTAAAACAGCCTAAAGCAACCTTAGGTTAAATTAATAGAAGTCGTGTCCAGGTAGGAAGGAAATGGAGCTCTCTGCCCTGCACTGCTCAGCCTAGATATTATGAGGGGCCTTGCAATATGGAGTTCCTCCAGAGGCGTGTGATGAGGACTTCTTTCCTTGAGAAAACTTACAGGGTTTTAGAGGATTTGCAAGTATCTGAAGGCTGTCACATGGAATAAGGAGCAATTCTGTGCTGCTTAGGAGAATAAGGTTAGAACCAATAGGTACAAGTCAAAAGAAAGGTGATTTTTATCCCATCTAAGGAGAAATTTCCTGATCGGTATTACAGACCCAGGACAAAGTCCACCACTTCAGAAGGTGATTAGGCAGGGGTAGAGGTAGTACTAGTTAAGAAAAGGCTGCGTGACCTCCAGTCAGGAATGCCGCAATGGATGCAATTGGAGCTGGATAATTTCTAAGTTGAACTAGATGATCCAACCCTATGATTCCATGATTTAATGGCGTCACCTAGCACAACCTCCCGCATAACCCAGAAATCTCTGCCTTGGCAGCCCTTGCCAAATTGTCTCCCAGCCTCTGCCAGAACCTTGTTTTAAAACAACAAAGCGCTGGAATATTTTCAAACATGTCCTACTCCCACCTACGATGTAGCCAGATGAGAAGTAAAGGAAGCCATACGTCACATTTAATCCCCCTATGTGTCTGAGCAGAGCGCTGAGAGGCTCGTGAATCACACTACGACTGCCCTGCAGGATAGGACCAACGGTCGCTGCAGCCACCGCTCACGTGTCCACTTCGGAAAAAGCAGAGGGTGAGAATGAAGACCACACATGGTAGGGCCCCCTGCACAGCAGTTCACTGTGGCTCTAGATTCTGTAAGGTCACCCAAGCCCTCTGGGAAATATGTACACTTCCAACCCTCTCAACCTCATCAGAGAGCTAGTCCCACATACTTACAAACCAAAACAGCCTAACTCTTCTCTCTTCATTTGTCGTTGAAGTTAAAAGGAAGGGTCCCCGATCTTTAGAAAAATTCCTTCCAAAGAAAGGTAGGAATTTCCATAAGACTAGAAGCTAAATTCAGGAGATATAAGAGGCGAGAGTTTGAAGTAAGACTCAAAACCACCGAAGATCTCGTCTCTTTAGGATTTATTCCCTCAAAAGAAAAAGAAAAAAAAAGAACCAGAAAGCTTAACAGCCACCTCCCCAAGAGAAGCAATACGATTTACCACCATAATTTGATTAAATAAAACCCTAGAAGGAAACCATCACGAAACTAGAGTAAGGAAAGGAGGGTCAGATTCCTTGACCAACTGGGTCTCTGTCAGCTCAAAGTGTCTTGGCTGTTGATGACTAACCTTTGTTCATTCATTCATTTATTAATTCATTTGTTCATTCAACAAATTTTGAGTGTCTACTATTTTCCCAGCACCATTATAGGCACCAGGAATTTAGGAGTTTTAAAAAATAGACAAAAAAAAAATGATCTTCATAGAGTTTGTTTATATCCTAATGGAGAGAGAACGATAATAAGAAATGAATACATATTACATCAAATAATGGCAAGTGCTATGGGGAAAAAAATAAAACAATGAAGGAAGATAAGGACTGATGAGGATCATGATTTTAAATAAGGTGGTCAGGGTACCCCCCGAGAAGGTAACATTGGAGCAAAGATCTGAAGAAGGCAAGGAAATGAAGCAAATGATTACTTGTGAGAAGAACAGCCACTGCAAAGGCCCTGAGGCAGAAGCGTACCAGGTGTGCTCACGGGATAGCAAAGAGGCAAGTGGATACACAGTGAGAGTGAGTCAAGGTCAGAGAAACAACTCTACAGATCTGCTAATCATGCGGGGCCTGGTAGGCTTAAGGACCTTGCATGTTCCTCAGAGCTGGCTGGGAGCCATCAGATGGTTTTGAGCCTCAATTATTTTCAGTTTCCTACACACACAAAGGAGCCCTGGTGGTGCAGCTCAAATCCACCAGCCGCTCCTTGGAAACCCTATGGGGCACTTCTACTCTGTCCTATAGGGTCACTATGAGTCAGAACCGACTTGACAGCACCTAACAACAATACCACCCCCACCACACACAGGATTTTTTCTCTTATGTGCTTGGAGACTGCAGATAGACTAGATGGTATTGACTCAAATGGCATCCCATGTCTGTGCAGGCTGCCCTCTGACTGGGGGTCCTGCTCAAATGTCCAGAAGTCCCGTCACCTGGGAACACAGTCACTTGGTTAACAGGCATGAGCCGGTATCTATTGTGTGGTTACCTAAGAATCACAACAGCCCACTAAGCTAACTGGGGGTCAGAAAAGAAACAAAACACAGTTTGTCTTCAAGGAGTTTATAATCTAGTTAGAGACCCAAACACAGAGAGAGAGAGACTTTGGGACAATTGCAAAACAACCTAGTGATGGTACAAAATTTCATAACACCACCCTATACACGTACAAATGTATACATTCTCATATGCAAATCTCAAATCAACCCTTCTAAGTATTTATTGCTAAGAACACTTTTGTTGTTGTTTTAGGTGCCATTGAGTTGGTTCCAACGCATAGCGACCCTATTTACAACAGAACGAAACACTGCCCAGTCCTGTGCCATCCTCACAATCATTGCTATGTTTGAGCCCATAGTTGCAGCCACTGTGTCCACCCTCGTTGAGGGTCTTCCTCTTTTTCACTGACCCTCTACCAAGCATGATGTCTTTCTCTAGGGACTGGTCCCTCCTAATGACATGTCCAAAGGATGTGAGACGATGGTCTCGGGGCACATCTAGCTCAATTGGTATAACATAGTTTATAAAGAAAATGTTCTACATCCTACTTCGGTGAGCAGTGTCTAGGGTCTCAAAAGCTTATGAGCGGCCATCTAAGATACTCCACTGTTCTCACCCCATCGGGAGCAAGGGAGAATGAAGAAAACCAAAGACACAAGGGAAAGATTAGTCCAAAGGACTAATGGACCACAACTACCACGGCCTCCACCAGTCTGAGTCCAGCACAACTAGATGGTGCCCGGCTACCACCACTGACTGCTCTGACAGGGATCACAACAGAGGCTCCTGGACAGAGGTAAAGGAAACTGCAGAACAAAATTCTAACTCACAAAAAAAAAGACCAGACTTACTGGCCAGACAGAGACTGGAGAAACCCCAAGAGTATGGCCCCCGGACAACCTTTTAGCTCAGTAATGAAGTCACTCCTGAGGTTTACCATTCAACCAAAGATTAAGACAGGCCCATAAAACAAAATGAGACTAGAAGGGGCACACCAGCCCAGGGACAAGGACTGGAAGACAGGAGGGACAGGAAAGCTGGTAATAGGGAAACCAAGGTCAAGAAGGGAGAGTGTGGACATGTCATGGGGTTGGTAACCAATGTCACAAAACTATATGTGTACTAATTGTTTAATGAGAAGCTAGTTTGTTCTGTAAACCTTCATCTAAAGTACCATTAAAAAAAACAAAGTATGTGAGACGAAGTCTCGCCATGTTCGCTTCCAAGGAGCACACTGGCTGTACTTCTTCCAAGACAGACTTGTTCATTCTTCTGGCAGTCCATGGTATATTCAATGTTCTTCCCAAATACCTTACAGGTGAAGAAATTGATGAGCTTTAGTGACTTCCTCAAGATAGCCCAGCTAATAAACTAGTAGCAGAGCCAGGACTTGAACTCAGATCTTTAGAGTCTAAGTCCAAGACTCTTGGCACTGCCCACAACTGGGCTGTCTTTAACATGGAACTAAACGTATAAGAAGTAATCAGAATCAGGTAAAATTAATCAGATATTCACAGGAGGAGGAGGTTTGAATCAAATCTTGAGTATGGAATGGATGTGGATTGGTGTCCTGAAGAGGGACAGAGATCCTGGTCCTCAGGAGTACTTCGAATGGAGATACAGATGAACACCTACCAAGTTAAGTGCACGGAATAGCGAATAGATTAGGTGTCTATAAGAAAGAATCAAGGTTCCTGAGTGGCACAAAAGGTTTGTACTGGGCTACTAACCTAAAGGTTGGTGGTTTGAATCCAACCAGCAGTACCTCAGGAGAAAGGCCTGCAATCTGCTTCCGCAAAGATTACAGCCAAGAAAACCCTATGAAACAGTTCTACTCTCTAACACATGGGGTTGCCATGAGTCAGAATGGACTTGACTTTGAAGATGCCTGAATCCTATCCCTATAAATTCTAATTTCATAGGTCTGTGGTGTGACCCGGGCTATCTGGATTCTTAAAAGTTCCCCCAGGAGTTCTAGTGCACAGCCAAAGGTGAGAACCACTGCCCTACACCCCTCGCCCTGGTCAGTCTCACCCACTCTTGACCCTTCAATGACCCCATTACTATTACTGACTTCCAAGTCTGCATCCTCAGCCCAGATTTCTCCCCTGAGTTCCAGACCTATGTATCCTACTGACTACTGGACCTCTTAACCTAAGTGTCTCACAGGCACTCAAACTCAACATGCTTAAAATGGAACTCCTCCTTCCATGTCCCTCTCCCTATAAAGAGTCCCACTCTCTGTCCAGCTGCTCAAGCCAAAAACTTAGACCTCCTCTTGATTCCTTCCTCGTCCTCACCTTCTGCATCCAATATGTCAGCAAGTTCAGTGGGTTTCTGCTTCTTAAAATCTTTCCAGTTTGATTTTCTCCAATCCAACAGCAAACACTTTAGTTCAGATCTCTGTACCTCATCTATTTTACTGCAATGGATTCCTAAGTGACTTCCATATCTCCTACCTTACCTTCTTCCAATCTATTCCCAATTCTACTGCCACAGTGACTTTCTAAAACGCAAATCTGATGGTGTCATCTCCTGTCTCAAATCCTATAATAGCTTCCCATAGTCTGTGGGATAAAGTCTAAATTCCTTACGGTTGCCCACAAAGTCTTTCGTGATCTACCCTCCTTAGCTCTCTCAACCTCACCTCGCATCCCTCCCTGCCTACACCCAACTAGTCCTACAGGATTCAGCATAAGCACCACCTACTCTAAGCTGCCCTCCCTGAGTCCCTTGTCTGGGTGAGGTACCCCTTCACTGTCCTCCCATAATACCTTCCATCACAGTCCTTATTATTCTGGATTAAAATAATGGGCTGACCTGGCTGGCTCCCTGATCACATTAGAAGCTCATCAAGGGCCAGAACCATGTGTTATTCCTCTTTGTAGTCCAGTTTTTTGCACATCACAAGTGTTTGATTAAGGTTTGTTGAATGAATGAATGGTGGGTGAGGAAGGCTAGCTGGCAAAGAGTACTGAACTCTTGACTGACAATTGTACATTTGGCAATCGGTAGTCACTGTAAGTTTCTTTTTTTATAAAATTTGTTTTATTTTTGTTTTTCTTGTTATTGTTGAGACTATACACAGCAGAACATACACCAATTCAACAGTTCCTACGTGTACAATTCAGTGACATTGATTACGTTCTTTGAGTTGTGCAACCATTTTTACCCTCCTTTTCTGAGTTGTTCCTCCCCCACTAACATAAACTCCGTGTCCCCCTCTGTAAGGTTCTGAATCAAAAGAATGGCATAATGAAATTAGTACTTCAGGATGAATATTTTGATAATAGATTATATGGTATAGACCGGTCACCACCTGTGGGATGTTGGGCAAATCACTAAATCTTGTAAGCCCCAGCTCCTTCATCTAAAAAAATTGGAATATCATTACTATGGTGCCTAATTGATAAGGTGGTTGCAAGCATAAAACGAAATAAAATTTATTAAAGTTTTCCGAAGCTGTAAATTTATAGCCATAAATCACTACACAAATGTAAGAAATTATAATGATGTAAATAACAAGAAGTATGGCCACCGAAGAGTTTTAGTAGAACCCTAGGTGTCAGGGTGTCGTGGAAAAGAGCACAGGCTGAATAACAGTTCCACCCCTTCCCTGTCGTGTGACCGTGGCCAGGTCACTTGGCTCTTCCAACCTCAGTTTCCTCATCCACAAAAATGTGAACACCACACTCATAGGTTAATTATGTTATTTTTGTGTCTAGTTTAGAGCATGACAAATGGAAGGCATTCAATAAATTATAGTTTCCCTTCCCTTCTGAGCAACCACCATGCACTTCATCATGGTGAGATGTTATCCCGCATCTCTGGCACAGAGGAAAGTAGGCCAAGTGGGCAAGTGCACTTACTGAGACTTGTACTGGTACTGAAGTAGCAAGACAGGTGGGCAGGAAACTCATGGCAACCGAGTGACAACCACAAGGAGATAATGGGCTAAACGATGCCACCTTAGATGAATGAATGACTTCAAAGATTAACAGTGGATAGGAGGGGGTGACAAAATCATTTTGGAACCCAGTTTCCAAGCTGGCCAAGTCCATGGGAGGAAATGGGCTGGCTGGTGTGGGATCTGGAGTGAGGTCAAGGGAGAAGAATCTCTCACTCACATCCCTCCTCTCCCTTGTGCTCATGAGTCATCCTGTGGCCTCAGGCTAGTCTTTCCAAACTCTGCCTTCATCTCGTCCTCTGGAAAATGGGCATCATGCTCATATAAGCACAGGGGAAAACTGAAATGGTTTGGGCTCCTGACAGCAAAAAGCTGCCGAGATGCCAGATCCTAATGATCTGAGATGAATAGTCTAAAACCCAGTCCTGGATTTCCTGGGATCATGGTAAGAAAGGCCAGTGGAACGACAAAATCCAGCAAAAAAGTCAGCAGGTGGGTGTTCGACAAGGTTTAATGAAGAAACTTTTCCCTGAATCCTTACACATACTACAAAGATTTAATGCAGAAATATTAAGTTATCAGAATGAACACCCCATGCTAACAGAAGCTGGTTCTTAGCTTCTACATAAACCTTCTAGGGGTGAACCTTCTGAATAGGACATGCTTGGGAGTCTGTCAGGTCACATTCCCTCAGGAGTACTCTATGGGTAGGAGTCCTGGTGGTGCAACGGTTAAGTGCTTGGCTACAGGCTGAAAGGTTGGCGGTTCAAACCCACCCAGAGAGGCTTCAGAAGACAGGCCTGGCGATCTGCTTCCGAAAGGTCACAGCCTTGACAACCCTATGGAGCAGTTCTATTCTGCACACCTGGGTCACCATAAATTGGAATCAACTTGACTAACAGCAACATTCAATGAATATCTTCTCCTAGATAAAGGAAAGAGAACACAAAACTCAGATTATTCACAGTGGGTTCAAGGAGCGTAATGTTCCAGTCCATGAGACGCTCTGTGAAAGCAGGAGTTGGTGAAGGCCCCCAGCCAGTTCCACACACAGGACTCTCTTCCTAACCTCACCTCTCCATTCATGGATCTGTTGTCAGGATTCTACATTGAGATGTTAAGGGAAGGGGAAAACACGGAGAACGGGAGAAAAGGGTCAAGCACCTTAAAATTCTCTTCTATAAGTTTTTCCTATAAATTCAAAGCACTTCACAATCTATGACGTCATTTGTTCTAGCACTACCCCTAGGAGTGGGGGAGGAAGCAGGAGTCATTATCCTCATTTTATAGGATAACTGGGGCCTGGAGAGTAGAGGTGACTCACCCACCTGAGGTCACAGAGAATATCAGTGTCTGAGCTGAGCCTATGGCAGAAACCCTCAACTCTCAATTTTCTGCATGGCTGGCCAGAATCTACTAAAAATTGAACAATTCCTAAAGAAGATATATTCTTACACCCTGGCACTACCTTGTACAAAAAAAGACCCAAGTCCACAGTTTTGAGAGGAAATTTGGTGGGGATAGCACAAGGCCACTGTTAGGTTGAAAAATCATTGATGCGAATAATTTCAAGATGTTGTTCAAATACAGTACAACCTACTTGATCTGTACGCCTGAGATCTCTGTGGCAACTTATGTCCTAACACATACTCTGTCATCAAAACTCACTCATTACATTACAGTTGGCTTAGTGGGCCAAGGCAAAAAAGAAACTTCCAGTTCAGAAGATATCTAGTTCATTTTTGGCCTTGGGTACATGCTCACCTCTAGAAGGTCCATGTAGTAAGGAAGATATTTCACCATGCTTCTGACAAGAACGGTGAAGGGATACTTTCTTCCCCCATAGGGCTTCAGAAGGTGGCATGAAGTCTTGTGCCCCGTGAAGAGACAGAGAAAGAAGGAAGGGCACCACGTGCTGCCTGTCGGAATGGGACATGCTAGAGTCTATCAGGTCTCATGGGTATTCTACGGAACATCACTGTTAGAAGGCAGCTGGGGTGGAGGGGGTGGGGAGGGAGCTGGTGGTCCACGAGTTTCAGAAATGCTTTACACTACAGTCCCCCTTTGGAAACTCACAACACATGTCAAAGGCTTTGAGAAACACTGCTATACAAGAATGATAAATCAATAAATCACCTGTTTCTATTTGTTTAGCCCAGAGTACCCAAATTTAGTTAATTTAGAGCTCCTCTTTCAAGTACCGGAATATCTAGGAAGATCTCACGAAACTAGTGCTTTAACGAGATACCCTCTATGGAGGATGAGAGGATATCATAAAGCCATCTCCAAGTAAAAGAGAGCTATCCTGAGCTTCTCATGTGGCCTGTGATCAGCACCATCAAGACCCACCCACCACCCAGGCCTCATCTAATAAATGCCTGGAACATGGATCACTCATTCAGGTCCAACTTCTTCTGGAGAGCAAAGAAGAAGATGGTACATAAAAAAGGACAGAAGGGGGAGAGGGCTGACTGAGCGGTTCCACTCTTGATCCATCAAACTCCTGACACCAAAATCAAAATTCACATTCGAAGACAAAACACAAATTCCGTATCTATCCTGCTACCTTCCAGACCTTCAAGGTATTATTTCCTTAGCTCTAAATCTGCATGGTCCCCATGCCAACAGATTGGTGCCAATAAGCAGACCACCTCTGGCCAACCTAGCAAGTCTGAACCCCGCTGGGTGACCTCTGGCAAGCAAGTTCACCTCCCACCGGCCCGGTTTCCACACCTGGAATGTGGAGGCGGCAGCCCTTCCATGAAATGGTGGCTGGATGGGGAACAACTAATGAAAAGAGGATCATAAAACCCTCTGCAATACACTCACTGTCCCATAAAAAGTTAATGATTATAATCGAGCTGTGGCTAGAAGTCTGCAAAGTGGGCACATGACGCCCCTCAGTCACTGTGCTGGTATCTGATAACAGGACGCTGTCTGCCCTGGCGCCTCCATCAGCTGTGCAAACTGGCCCTGGCTTAGTCTGGTTTCTTCCCACAGAGTTGCCAGGGGAAAGACATCACTGAAGTCGAGTTGTCTTGGTCTAATCATCACCAGCTCTCCCTGAAGACAAGCGCCTCCCAGCCTCCTAACAAAGATCAAGAACCTCTGCATGTCTATGGCTGAGAGATGCCAGACATCTCAGGAACCTCCTCCATGAACCTGGCCCCTGCTGCTGAGGCCGCCCCACTGTAAAGCATGTCATCGTTCTAACCACATCAGAGGGGACAACAGTACTGGCTGAACTATGCTGGGGTCAGAGGTAAAGGGAAGATCTTTTAAGTGATACCTTCCATATCAAAGAGACATAGAGTGACTGGTCTGGCTGGTCTGCTATCTTTTTCTCAAAATATCTTTGCCGATTCCTACTCTACACCTCTCCTCACGCTGTCTGCAATGCCTCCTTGTTCCACTTGCCTGCCTGAAAAAATCCACTCATCCATGTAGGCAGCAAAGAATTAAAGAAGTACTGAATGACGGTGAAGGGTATGAGTTTTAGAGTCAGACAGACCTGCGTTCAAATACCAGCTCTGCCACTTGCCAACTTCTTTGACCTTGGGCAGTCATTTAACATCTCAGAGTCTCAGTTTCCCCATCTACAAAATGGGGCTAGTCATGCTGCCCACACAGGATTGCTGTAAGAACGAAATAAGAGACAGCAGCTGCTATTGTGTCTGGCTTACGGTGATGGTGATGATGATCACAACAGCCAAAAATAGACTCCCCCCTACCATGTCTTATAAGCCAAATCTCTCCCAGCTAAGCTGGAGATGCAGGGCAGAGGACTGTCAGGGCCATTTCTGTGTTCTTAGTACCTGGGCCAATACCCATTGAGTTTGATTAGACAGAATCGCTCATATGAAGGTGGATGCAGAAGATTAGGAGGAAATATGGCAGATGCTTGGATTAGAAAGATGACCCCTCCTTCACTAGCCATTATCCAAATATGGGCAACAGCAGTCCACTTAACCTGCAGCCTCCAGCAGAGGCAATTTCTGCTTATTCAAGTCTTCATTTGCATAATAATAGCAGAGGAAGCTCCACCTGGGCTCAGGTGATGATACTCTTGGCATTGATTTTAAGATACAGATATGAAACCAGCCACGTAGCAGAAATTTATTTTCCCCAACCTTTGTTTTTAATCTCAAAAAAAAAAAAAAACACTGACCTCACAGGTTTATCAAGAACAAGGGTATTAGATCTAATGTCACTACTCTTGCCCTTCCCATCCTCACTGCCACCCCTTGCATCCTGACAATGCAGCCACCCATTCAGTACTCCCAGTAAGATTTTAGAAGATAAATATTTGCCCTCCCTTCTCCTGCGCGGTCCACTGGGACTTCTCTCAAGTGTTCCTTCTCCACCTCTCCTTCTCCGTCATTGCTGTTAGTTGCCATCAAGTTGATTCCGACTATTGGTGACCCGGTGTGTTACAGTTAGAACTGCTCCATAGGATTTTCTTGGCTGTAATATGATAGGGAGCAGATCACCAGGCTTTGTCTTCCATGGCACAAACCATTTGCGCCACAATCCAGGAGTGACTTCTCCTTCTTCTGAATTCTTACAGGGCTACTTTCTGGTCACGGCACTTATATAGGGTCTTGCATACGGCACATAAATGCAATCCATTTATTCTTTCCTTCAACAAATATTTCCTGAGTGCTTGCTCTATTCCAGACACTGGGGATACAGCAGAGAACAAAACAAACATGGAACTTCGTTCATGGAAACTGCATCCTGTGACACTCAATTCCTCCCTAAATGAACGGACCAAGGAGACACAGCCCTTTATCAAATAGTGACAAACTCTCCACTATTGTTGGCCAAGGCAGCTCTCTTTTTTTCAAAATATACTTTGCCTTTTCCTATTCCTCACCCTTCCTCACACGGTCTGTGTGCAAGCATCCATGTTCCACTTGGCCTGTCTCACATCTACGCATCCTACCCAGATTAAGCCCCACCTCCTCCCTGAAGTCCCCCCAAACTACCTCAGCCAGCAATGGTCCCTTCCTTCTTGAACTGATAGTGAACTTGTAGATTATGACTGGACTTCACAACTACATCCTACCCTCTGAATGCCTGGCATCCTGTCTTTTCCAATGCGCTACTCTCTCTCACCTGGTGCCAGACTTTCCACATAACAGGTTCTTAATGAAAGTTTTTGATTAGCTGACTAGCCAGACACTGTGAATACTCAAGGGACAGACAAGGGTATATAAATCAGTATTTTAGGGCTTACAGTCAGGGACTTTCAAACAGATTTTTGTTCGGTTGTTTTGTTTTTATCGTGTGAAAATATAGACACCAAAACATTCGCCCACACAACTTCCACATTTTCAATTCAGTGACATTCAGGACTTTTTCCACGTGGTGCCACCATAATTGTGGTCCTTTTCCAAAATATTCCACCACCATTAGCGTAAACACAGTGTCCCCCAAACAAAAACTTCCCCTTCTCCCCCTCTCTCCCATCCCTAGTAACCGTTAATAATCTTTGGTTTCTATATATTTGATTATTTCCTATAAGTGAGATCATACAGAGTTTTGCACCTTGAAAAGCGTAACCAAAGGGACTCCAATCAGGGATTTTGATATATGTTGGCCCTTAAAGAAGGAATTACACTAATGTCAGGAAAACTGATGTTTGTCCTCTGAGAAGGTGTAATCATTGCCCGCTTAGACCATGTGGTTCACTTCAAAGACCCAATCTGTGCTGTCAGACGCACTTCTTCTCGTACTTTAGGAAATGCTTTCAAAAGCTATGGTTCGAGATGAGCCTTTGATGGTGCACCCTCTCCCCAGAGCTGACTGCGAGCCAGCTGAGAGCCAAGAGCTAGGCTGGGCTTTATCGGATACCCAGGGACGCCACACTCACAGCACCCTTCACCTACAGATAAGGAAAAATCTCAAAGAAAAACATGGGAAAAGTTCCAATTTACACGTGTGGCAGAATAGCTAAGAAGCTAAAACTAATGCTTATTGGGCAACTACTTTAGTGAGTTGCGAGGTTTAAAAAAATATTACAGGCTATTTAACACTTTAAAACATGTATTGAGCTCTGAACGCCCAGCCAGGTGCAATATAAGGTGAGTAAATAAAACACATTCTTGTCTTCTAGCAGCATTGACTCCCGGCAATGCGCCTGGTTCCCACTCTTCCACAGTTTAGAATGAAAATTTTAATTCCAGACAATATTCTGTTAGTTACCTTCTCTTTGTTTCATCTCCTTTCCCTTGGAATTAAACTTTCATTTTTTTTTAATTCGATTGTTTAATTTTTGAGTAGTAATGCATTGGAAAAAAAAGCCAAACCCATTGCTCTCGAGTTGATTCCAACTCATAGCGACCCTGTAGGACTGAGCAGAACTGCCCCATAGGGTTTCCAAGGAGCCGCTGGTGGATTTAAACTGCTGACCTTTTGGTGAGCAGCCATAGCTCTTAACCACTGCACCCCACGTGGTTCAGATATCAAAAGTATGAAAAGGTATATGCTAACAAGGTACTTCCCCAACCCCTCCCTACAGGCAGTTACTCTTAGTAGTCTTCCGAGTTTTCTTAGAACATTTTTTAGCAAGAACTAATATGTAGTCTTATTTGGGGAATTTAACCTTCCTTATCACAACACTTCCCACTCCAAACCATCAGAGGACAGGCTGGGAGTGCTGTCCAGTAAGGGGTCCAATGCCCTGCACTGTGCCCAGGCATACAAGGCTCAATAAGTGCTTGTTGACCAAAAAGACATCTATTGTGGGAAGAATCCAGGCAGAGACAGCCTGCCTTCTGCTTCTGCACGAGTGCTATGAACTCAGTCAGATCCCGACTTGACGTAAAGGGACAAGGACTTTGACTGGTTCCCCCAAAGCCTCCTCAATCTTCATCCTATTTCCCTATCTGCCTTTGGAGTGGTTCTGAGGGTAGGGTTGTCCTTGTCGCTGTTGTTCAGTCACCCCTGATTCGTGGTGACCCTGTGCACAATGGGATCCGCCCACCGTGAAGGTGGAGGAAGGAAAGGGAAGTAAAAAGAGAAGAACGTAGGAAATGAGGAAGAGAGAAAACTCAAGGAAGGATGCTGGTGCCAGGGGAGGGCTGCAGAGAAGTATGGACCCCTCTGAAGGGGAAGGGTCGAAACGAAAACCATCAGAAAATTCTGAGGATTTCCCCCACCCCTGCTCCTCCTCCATCCCTACCTCGGGCATTGGGTGGGACTTGGGGTACTGAAACACCTCCCCAAGATTAAGACTCGACAACTATATCACAACCCAAGGTCATTACTGAACGCCTGGGTCTGGGAAAAACATTGCAGACCAGACCGCACATGCCTGGCTGTGCTGGGGGTGGGGGTCTTTTCCACACTTGGGAGTCTACCCCTTCCCCCAGCCCGAAGCATCTCTTGAGTGTAGGCCTTAGCTTCCCACTTCCTTTATGGTATATCTTATTGTCAGAAGCAAAACTTCTCTCTCTCTCTCAAAAAAAAATTGGGTTTTATTTTTTAGGTACAAGTCCTCCTATCTTATCCCAACAGAGTGCCTTACCATTCTTCTAGAAACAGATCTAATTCCAGGAAGAGCTCTTCTACCTCGATGGGCTGTAGCCTTTCTTTTCCATGGCAGCTGTGAACCTTTTTATAGCAGACACCACAAAATCCCTATGGTCCAGTCAAACCACAAAAATGCCTGCTTCCTTCCTGCCTGGTATTCAACAAATTATAAAAATTAAATTCATTTGTCCTAGTCAGTGTGTCTTTTGACAAATCTCAAAGCGCTGTGAAGCTGAGAGGCTGCTTGTTGAGGTGCATTGTCAGAACAAGGAAGCTAAATTATTTAAAATCTATGACCAGTTCAATGTCAAAGAAAGCCAGAAGCCATGTGCTACTCTGGTGACAGGCAGGAGCGCGGAGAACGTGGAAGTGCCCAGTCACCCCGCACGGCACGACGTAAGATTAAAGCATCTGCTCACTCTCAGAGGTATAATTACCACCGGGGTGGGGGTGTAATCAAAGCAAGGATAATCTCCCTCGAGAGAAGATAAAAATTAAGAATTTTTAATGATAATAATAATTAGCCCTTTTATACCTAAGAATTGCGAAATGCTTTACAAGCTGTAATTATCATAGCTCCCCTCTGAGGAAGGGATTCATATCTGACAGATCCTCACCCAACAGAGGGGTGAAGTGATGGGCACAGGCGAAGGCAGAGCGGGGTGGAGTGCTGTCCCCTCAATCACTTGTCCTGCAAGTGGTGAAACTGGAAAGAGGCCCCAGAAGGGCTGACTCCCATCATGGTGTGAACCCTCATGCCAAGCCGTCACCCAAACCCATAGAACTCCATCCCAGCTCAAGTGATTCATCTCCTTCTGAGCTGGTGGCCATTTAAGCTGCCATATGCAAGAAAATTATAGATATCAGCAAGGATTTTACTAAGCGCCCAGTAGAAATAGAAGATATAGCATTGCCTTCAAGGAACTGAAAATCTAACTGAGAAGACAAAGCAAGCATCCATTAAATTAGAGAAGAACATGAAAATTACACATTAACTAGTGCTAGGTAGTGTGGTGCTCATGAGGCATGCTGTGGGAAAAAAAATTTTTTTAATTGGAAGACTATTTTATGTAAGGGGAAGGGAAGGCTTTGGGGAAGAGATGAAACTTGTATGGGGCTCAAGTTCTGACAGAAGTGGGGTGCCAGGGGATGGGTCAGTAATAAGAGGAGATAAGAGGAAAACTTGAACAACTGAACATATAATTTTAAAGAAAAAGTCTTCATTGGAGAGGCATTAATAGAACTTACCGAAGAATCTTACTTATCTCAAAGCCATCTAAAATCATCCTATTTTGGACAACATCATGGCTCATCTTGGGTTCTGGAGAAGCCCATTAGGCTGAAGATGCCACTGGAAACTTCTCTGCTTTATTTAAATTCCCACTTTGGCAGTTATCCAATAAGGCCGAGTCAGGGTCTGATCCGGGTAGAAAGCCACAGAATGTCAAAGCTGCTGTGTTCTTTTTCTATGTTCTGAGAGGAGGAAATGGGAAACGAGCTCTTGAATGAGATGAAGACCAGGAAAATCCAATCTTTTTTTAGATCTGTATTTATTTGCTTGTTAATCCAGCAGATTCCCACCTTTCAAGATTTCAGCACGGATAGGGGCTTTGTGATGGGTGTGATATTAAAGTATCTGAGTAATACGTCATTTTCTCTGTAATGAAGAGCCCAAGTCTCAATGCCAGGTAACAGTATGATACTTTAGCTGCGCTCTAGACCCACCGGCCTAAACCCTTGATAAAGAAGGGCGCTGTTGCAGATGGAATAAGGGCACCTGGGGTCGTTCCTGGGAGAGTCAGTAATGTCCTCTGGCCCTCAATGCCTCAATCTCCAGACTTAGGAAAAAAAGATAATGAGCCTTTTTGTCTATAAAGAATTCGGAGATCTGCAGATTAGAAAAACACCATCCTTTTTTTGATGAACCACAATGAGTGGAAACCTCCAGATTTCAAGAATTCCCAATTGGTCTTAGATAAAAATGGGCTGAACCAATTTGTCAGAACTTGAGAATTTTCTACATTCTCTGGTATTTACCAGTCTTTCAAGAAACGGAAAACAATGAAAATTATTTCTTTGTCCAAACCTCATGACAGGGGCTCCTTTTCAAATTATATTCAACTTTCTTAAATAACAACACTGTAAAATTAAAAGAACATTTTGTAGGGGCGCTTTGTTGAGGTGAGTATCAAACCTGACTTTAGAAAGGAAAAGCAACAGCATTTGAATCTATTTACAACCTCCCTGATGACAGACCAAGAGCGGGCAGCAAGAAAAGGCTGATTCTCCTCGGTTTGTGAGGATTGTAAAATATTCCCCTTTAGGCTGTACTGATTCTAAACCAGAGCAGGTAAGAAAGCCATCACCATATTTAAGATCTAGCTTCATTCTGAAGAGGAAAGTGTTTTTCTGTTACGAAGGATGTAATTTCAGGCTTTTTTTTCCAAGGTTCTTCAGAAGCATCTTCCTTTGGGGTTTACCTGTCTATTTGTTCTGCTTGCTCAGCCACGATTTTAGAATTATTAATGGTATTTTCCCTTTATTCTCATAGAACCTAACAACTGGGTATACTGACTATAGAAAGGTAATAGAGTCATGCAATTGCATCCCACCACCTGGGATGAGGTGACCCAGACATCACACACAGGTGGATAAAAACAAAAGCAGACCTCAGGCAGAGCTTGTCCAGAAAATTCCTTGCGGGATTCCCATAGAAAAGACTAACGCCCCCTGTGAGAGATGGGGGTTCCGTGATGATCTGTGGTTGCCATGTGCACATTTCTCATGGTACTCCCATCCTGGGGCCCAGAGATTAGGAGAATCATAGAGAACTCTAAATAGAAGGGAGGGAGAGACCTCCACTCCTACACTAAGAAGCCACCACATCAAGTTTACTAAGTGATCCTAAGAAATGGTGACAGTTGTAGGAAAACAGACTTTAGTGCTGAAGTTTCCAAGGAGGCAGGGGACAGATTTACAATGGCATTCCATCTCCTATCACTTCTACTTTCCGCTTTACCCCATATCTGGGGTGGCAGCAAGTGAAGAGGTGAATTGAATTCAACTCCATTATTATCTGGACAAAAAAAAATGTAGCAATCTGCTTCTGTAGAGATTTACAGCCTCGGAAACCCTATAGGGTCACTACGCACCAGAATCGACTCAACAGCAGTGGGTTTTGGGTTTATCATTTGGACAAATCTGCAGACAAAGAAAAAGCCATCAAGATCTAGGTTCCAAGTCTTCACATTCCATTAAAAGACCCTACAGAGTCTCCCTAAATTCAGAAAAGCAGCAGTTGCCTCTGATTGGACCCAAGAGGAGCCAGAAATGCCGAGAAGCCACTGAACCATGCAATGGTCTTCATAAACCTGCCGTGAACCAAAGTTTCATATAGTCTGAGATGTAAGGGTGGGAGTTGCTGACAACCAGGAATAAAATCCAGTTCCTTACAATCAAACGCACTGAGATTTGCAAATGATGAGCGAGGTTGAGAAACCCATGACAGAAATAATGGGCTGGAACAGCCGATTACCTTAATGCGCTTCCAGGAGGAGAAGCAGACTTAAGTGTTCAGGTGTCATAACCATTAGTAACTTATGATGATTAGATCTACAATAATGCATTACACCAGCTCTTTTTCTCCAGGGGCCTCAATATGCTAATGAAAAAAGAAAAGAGCACACTCCATTTAGATGTGATACCCCTAAGAATAAATTTTCAGTGTTCAAGTTTCCTTATGAATAGTTTGATGAAAATATATTTTTAAAGCACCCTTCAAACGTGTTTACTAAAGAGGCAATCCTTGAATCTGTAAGAAAACCTTCCTAAAATGCAAGAATACAGATGTAAATTTTTCCCACCTGCATTTTTAGAAAAGAAACTAAATCAATTCCTTTTTCGTTGTCCTAGAATTGCCTCAGGTAGGGGTCATGAGCAGCTCCCCGAGGACGGAGAAATTACTTAGTTCTGATCAGTTTATGTCAAAGTTTCTGCTTAAACCCAACCTTGAACTTGTATCTTTTATAAAATAAATGGCTTAAAGGTTGCTACTTTGTAATGAAGTCATAATCAGTAAAGATTCTGAACATCAAATTTGTCTTATTTAATTTTCCAATTTTGAATTAAAGAAAATTAGAGATTTTGCCAAATACTCTCCTCTTTCATGTTAGGTGGGGCCGATACCCTGTCGGGAGGCAAGTCTGTGAACCTTGTGCCAAATAGCTACGTAAGCAACTTGTGAGATAAACAAGCCATTTGTGGAGACAGAGGTGGAGCTGGGCTTGGTTAGGAATGAATCAGGCCAATCCACAGAGTGGGTGTCTCCTTCCCAAGTTGCTCTCCAGGGCACAATTAAAACTCTTATAAAAGGCCTTGCTCCCAGTTACCCACTACACTTGCCAGCGGTATCAGCAAGCACTCGACTTCCTCTTCTGGTGAAGTGGGTGAGTCTCATTTGGTATGATTCTTCATCTTCTAGCTATGGGAGATGTTGTGCCAGAAGGGATCAGTATCTTACAGGGATGTCTAACTCCCACTAACTCCATTCCATCTTCTTATGGTTGAAGCCATTACTTGAATGGAGATGCATCCTTCCCCCAAGGCTCTGAACTCTGTATCATTTGCTTGTCAGGGATTGGGGGAAGATCACGTGTGGCTCTGCTGAGGCTCATCTTCCAAAAAATTGCTCTCTCAAGAGTTTGTCAGTCCTCTGTTCTCTTTTTGTATTGGCTCTACCCAAAATGGGCCATCTTCATATAGTTATGGCATCTAAGGTATTGGAGTTGAGAAGTATATAAAGAAGCCAGCCAGCTGCATCACTAAACTCACCCAGCCTGTGAAGCCTTCCATGTATTCTTTTACCATTGATCTTCTGATGGCTAAATTCTGTTTTTTATAATGTCAAGGTTCAAAAGGTTTATTTGGGTTTAACAAAAGCTAACCACAACACCAACAGTATTCAAAGCTCTTCAGGTTCAGTTTGACCTGTTGACTCCAGCAGCCGGTCGGGACGGACCTCTCAGGTGCTTCTGACAATTGAATATCTGCAATATATCTGAGTTAAGGCATGTAAGATGCACTCTGTTTTCTGCAATGGTGTATCTGTGTTTTGGCTAGGAAGAAGTGGGGTTTAATTAGAAGGTTGGTGTCCTATGAGTTACACGTCTAGATCTCTCGCGGACTGTAATGTTGGGGGATAATACACATTCCCTTCTTATTGTTCTAGTGGTTCCCATATGTTCTGCTGCCACATTCAGCTGTGCACGACTTCTACCCACTTTATGATACTCTCAAATCTTCCCTCTCCTTTTGCCTTTCACCAACCCTCTTGGCTCAAATTTAGAGGAATCTGCTTGTGAGTTAAGAACGTACCAAATTTAAGTTTTCTTACTACTCTCTTTACCAACTGCTCTGAAATGCTCTGGGGAGCTCGAAGATAAAAACCAAAAATCCAAACCCATGCCTTCGAGTTGATTCCGACTCATAGCAACCCTACAGGACAGAGTACAACTGCCCCGTGGGGTTTCCAAGGCTGCAAATCTTTACGGAAGCCAACTGCCACATCTTTCTCCCAGGGTGTAGCTGGTGGGTTTGAACTGCTGACCTTTCGGTTACAGCTGGTCACTTATCCATGCACCACCAGTGCTTCTTAGCTAGGAGATAGAGAAGGAAAACATACGCATAATTTGGACTGGGTAGATAATCAAAAGCTGTCTAAATAGTCGGACAGGATAGTCTGAAAATGATTCTCTGACTTGAAATTTCTCAGGGTATCTCTTCCCCTTCCTGAGTGCAATATTTACAGACAAAATGCTTTGAAAATGCAGGTTGAAGACTACCGTTGTGAAATCAAATTATTCAGGGATCTGAATGAAACAGCACGGATGAAGCCTTCTTAAGAGCAGAAACAAGGTTTTGATTCTAGACCCTATTGTATTGTTCTAGGTTTACTTGAACTTGAAGGGAGAAGAAAAATGTCTGCACTTCTGAGAAGCATCTTTGACATCACTGAAATTTTCAATCAATGTGCTTCAAATGATTGTAATGGGGCAGGACTACACAAGAAAGACTTAAAGGAACTCCTTGAAAGGGAATTTGGTGATGTCCTCCGGGTAAGAGCTAACAAGAAAAGGAAATCTCTCTATTGATTTAGGGCTATGAAATTTCTTCTCAGGAGAGATCAGGGCAAGGAGCAGGGACTTTCTTCTATTCATTTTAAACCATGACAGGTCTAACCCTACATTCTTCATTCATGAGTCTAAAAGCACTTAATTGGCCTTGTAGTCTGAGTACTATAGAAACTGCTAGCCAATATTTGATGCACTTAATGGCAATGTGAATGAACTATTCATGGGTAGTTATCATCAAAGATACTGAATCAAACTAGACTCGGGAGGAATTTAATTCCAAATTTCAAGAACTGAAATCAGCCTGTTCCCTACTAAAATGGTGTTACCATATATGTTTTGTTCTGTTTTCAAACACAGGAAAGAAATCAAATCAGAGGTACTGGCTATTTCAGATAGAAATGGCTCCCGTAAATCTTCGTAAATTTCCACTGTATTTCTCTCTTGAGAATGAGACTATTCTAATTCACCCAAGTCAAGAGAACTTGTGTCCTTTTGATCAGCACTAAATTACAAGATGCAAGAATTTCAAAAAATGCAAGCTTTAAAATGAGGTGTTCACATTTTACGTGGGAAAGACAAGACGTGATACACACTGGGCATTTATCTATTTGTGTGATTGAAAGTTGTTCAAGTCTTGTAGTTATGAATAGTACATTGTAATTTTTTCCCATCTTTTTCATAGAGGCCACATGACCCTGAGACGGTAGCTCTGGCCCTGGAACTTCTGGATCGCGACTTCAATGGGCTTATCGATTTCCATGAATACCTCCTGTTAATTTTCAGGATAGCCCAAGCTTGTTATTACGCTCTCGGCCAGGCCACCGGGCTCGAAGAGGAGAAAGGAGCAAAGTATGAGGGAAAGGGAAACCCACTGAATGATCGCAGGCAAGAAGACCAGAGGAGATTCGAGCGCCGGGACAGACCGGTGGAAGAAGAACGCAGGCATAAGAGGCAGGAGCGGGCGAGGGAGCTGGTGGAGGAAGAGCTGCAGACGGACAAGCAGCGCCGCGACGAGGCGCAGAGGCTGCAAAGGCTAGAATGGCTTGAGCGGGAAGAAGAGCGCCGCGAGGAGATAGAGCAGCTGCCGAGGCGCAAGGGTCGGGAGCCAGAGGACGAGCAACTGCAAAGGCGGGAGAGGCAGGGGCAGCGCGAGCCACTGCGCCTCGAGGAGGAGCTGCAACGGAGACGCGAGCCCCTGGAGCGCCAAGAGGAGGAGGAGCAGCTGCAAAGGCGGGAACGGAGGGAACTGCAGAGGGAGCGCCAGGACGAAGAGGAGCAGCTGCAGAGGGAGCGCCAGCAGGAAGCAGAGCGAAGGCAAAGGCGGGAGGGAAACGAGCTGAGGCTGGAGGAGCAGCTGCAGAGGCGCGAGCAGCGGGAGAGGCGCGAGCAGGAGCTGGCGGAGCAGGAGGAGCCGGAGCTGGCCGAGAGCCGCACCCCGCGCTGGCAGTGGCAGCTAGAAAGCGAGGCCGACGCCCGGCAGAGCAAAGCCTACTCCAGGCCCCGGGGGCAGGAGGAACAGAGGCGCCGCCTGGAGCAGGAAGAGGAGCAGAGACGGCGCCAGGAGCGCGAGCGGCAGCTGCGCCGGGAGCAGGACGACGCCCAGCGACAGGCGCAGCCCGGGCAGCTCCGGCAGGAGCAGCGCCGCGACTTCCAGTGGCAGCAGGAGGAAGAGAGACAGAGGCGCCGCCAGAGGCTGTCCACCAGGCCCTCGCTGAAGGGGCAGCGGAAGAGAGAGTTGAGGGCGGACGAAAGCCAGAAGCGGGAACTACTGCTCCGTGAGGAGGAGCAGCGCTGCCAGCGGCGCCAGAGGGCGCAGGAGCCGCAGTTCCGCGAGGAGGAGGAGCAGCTCCAGCGCCAGGAGCGGGACAGACAGGACCTCGAAGAGGAGCTGTTGCAGAGAGAGGAGCGGGAGAAGAGAAGGCTCCAGGAGCGGGAGAGACAATATCGGGAGGAGCAGCAGCTGGAGCAAGAGGAGGAGCGGCTGCAGAGAGAGGAACGGGAGAGACAATATCGGGAGGAGGAGCAGCTGGAGCAGGAGGAGGAGCGGCTGCAGAG
>NW_004444186.1:443158-445862 GCF_000243295.1 Trichechus manatus latirostris
AGAAGAGCTGCGCCAGGAACGAGAGGAGCAGCAGCTGCGCGGCCAAGAGCGCGAGCAACAGCTTCGCCAAGAGCGCGACAGAAGGTTCCGCGAGGTAGAAGAGCTGCGCCTAGAACGCGCGGAGCAACAGCTTCGCGAAGAGCGCGACAGACAGTTGCGCGAGGAACAGCAGCTCCGCCAGGAACGAAAGGAAGAAAAGCTGCGCCGCCAGGAACTGGACGGTGCCTTCTCCCAGGACGAACAACTGAACCGCGCAGAGCAAGAGGAAGAACAGAGGCGCTGGCGGCAAAGAGGCAGCAAGTTCCTCGAGGAAGAAGAGCGCCTCCACCAGGAGCGAGAGGAAGAAAAGCGACGCCGGCGGGAGCAGGACAGGCAGTTCCTTCAGGAGGAAGAGCAGCTGCGGCGCGAGGAGCAGGAAGAGTTGAGGCGCCGGCAGGAGCGAGACAGGCAGTACCGGGCGGAGGAACAGTTTGCCAGGGATACGAGGCGTCAGCAGGAACAAGAACCGCGGCAAGAAGAAGAGCAGAGACGCCGTCAGGAGCGCGAGAGGAAACTCCGAGGGGAAGACAAGGGCAAGCGTCAGTTCGTCGATCCCGTGGTGCGCTCCAGCCCTCTCTATGAGTACATCCAAGAGCAGAGATCTCAGTACCGCCCTTAAGAGATGCTGCCAGTATCCTGACACCGGCCAAAGCTTGGAGCAAAGGAAAATGAGAAACACTGGGTACCAAATGATGATTCCAGTGTTTCTGGTTGTGGGGAAACTCTGACGTTAGAATGTCTTTCCTTCCAAAATTTTAAACTACACTCATTTCCTGTATTGTATTCCTGCCTTTTATTTTTGCTTAAGTAGTTCTTTATTGCGGCAGGTCTTTCTCTTTGGTGCAAATGTGGTGTGCATTTTTAAAAACAGATCGTTTAATTTGAGGAGTTTTGTTTGAGAAACATGCTTTCAAAAACAAGAATAATATGAGGAACAGAGATTCACAACAATTGAGTCTTTTTTAAGTGGATTGAATACCAATTTCAAAATTCTATTTTTCATGCTCAGTTTGATTTTTTTTTTCTTGCACCTAAATTACATTCATCTTTACTTCCAGTTAGCTTCTCATCTGTTGTGGCATAATTACTACAGATTCTGTGAGGTGACTGAATTTTTACAACCACCCTTGAATAGTGCAGGGGGAATGACTTCTCCAGAAAATTCCTGTGAAATCAGCCTGTAACTGGAGGAAATCTCTATTAAAAGTAAGGTAGTTTAGCTTAAAGACTTAAAATTTGAATTCTTTTTTTTTTTTTTTTTTTAATCTTTAACTCCATCAGTACTTGAAATCTCATGAAGCAAAAGCAAGGTGTTTCTCAAACAACCCTAGAATTCAAATTTTAAAACTGTGTCTGCTGTAGTCTGTAGTGCTCAGTTTTCTTCCTCCAATCTTTGATGGGGTTGAGAATATTACTACCTTTCTTAATTTTAGCTGAAAGGGAACCTGCTCAAGATCCTGTAAACATTTGTCTTCTAGGGCCAATAAGAGATCACAGAAAGTCTGTTGGGGGAGGGAAAGAGGAAGATGTGTGAAGAGAGGGCAAGTTCCTGGAGGCCCTTTGGTAAGATCCATCAGCCCACAATCCTTTAAGCTCTTTTGATCCTACCTTAGAGACATTCTTGTTGAAATCATTGCACTGTGTGAAAAATTAATAAATGATTGCAAACAATTTCTTTTGTCTGTTTTAACTATGCGTCAAATCATAACTCAAGATCTAATGGTCTGGAAAGTGACTTAAGTTCCCATTCACTTAAGGGTATTTTGTTACCATTATTTATGTTCAAACATGAAATTCCCCAACCTTTTTTCCCAGTTAGGGTCAACCCTATATAACTTGCATCCCCAAACTAGGATTCTCTTTCCAAGTCTTTTCATTCTTGACCCCACAGCTTTATGTGCCCTTTCTTGCGGTGACTCTGTGGTCATGACAAATGATGATGCTCCCAGTGTTTGTTCATATTTCCTTCTGAAGTCACTCCTGAGGTTCACAATTCAGCCAAAGATTAGATGGACCTATAAAACAACATATAGTTCAACCATGTATATGAGACTAAATGGGTACACCAGCCCAAAAGCAAAGAGGAGAAGGCAGGAGGGGACAGGAAAATTGGAATGGAAATAGGGAAACAGGTCAAGAAGGAGCCCTGGTGGCGCGGGGGTTAAGAGCTCGGCTGCTAACCAAAAGGTCGGCAGTTTGAATCCACCAGCTGCTCCTTGGAAACCCCATGGAGCAATTCTACTCTGTCCTATAGGGTTGCTACGAGTCGGAATTGACTTGACGGCAACAGGTTATTTGGGAGGTCAAGAAGGAGAGAGTGTTGACAGATCACAGGGTTGGTAACCAATGTCACAAAACAATATGGGCACTAATTGTGTAATGAGAGACTAATTTGCTCTGTAAACTTTTACCTAAAGCACAATATATATACACACACACACATACATATATAGAGAGCCTTGGTGGCACAGTGGTTAAGCGCTTGGCTGCTAACCAAAAGGTTGGCAGTTCAAATCCACTAGCAGCTCCTTGGAAACCCTATGGGGCAGTTCTACTCTGTCCTATAGGGTCGCTATGAGTCAGAATTGACTAGACAGCAACAGATTCAGGGTTTTTTTTTTGTTTGTTTACATATATATGTATATATACACATATATACAAATAT
>NW_004444186.1:445962-447153 GCF_000243295.1 Trichechus manatus latirostris
GAGGAGGAGCGGCTGCAGAGAGAGGAACGGGAGAGACAATATCGGGAGGAGGAGCAGCTGGAGCAGGAGGAGGAGCGGCTGCAGAGGGAAAGGGGGCGCCAGGAGCGGGAGAGACAATATCGGGAGGATGAGGAGCTGCAACTGGAGGAGGAGTGGCTGCAGAGAGAGGAACGAAAGAAGAGAAGGCGCCAGGAGCAGATGAGACAATATAGGGAGAAGCAGCAGCTGGAGCAGGAGGAGGAGCGGCCGCAGAGGGAAAGAAGGCGCCAGGAGCGCGGCAGGCAGTATAGGGAGGAGGAGGAGCTGCAGCGCCAGGACAGGAAGCGGCAATTCCGTGATGAAGATCAGCGCCGTGATCTGAAAAGGCAACTAGGAAAGGAAAATGAGGCTGGCAAAAACAGGGTTTACTCCAAAAGCGGAAAGAATGAAGAAAAAGCCCGACAGTCGGAAGATTCCCAGGTCCGCGAGAGACAATTCCAGCAGGATCGGCGATCCCAGCAGGATGAACTGGAAGAGGAGCGCTCTTTCCAGGAGCGAGAGGAAGAGAGGAGGCGTAGGCAGCAGCGCGACCGTCAACTCCAAACTGCAGATCCGCTGGAGGGAGAGGAGCAAGAGGAAGCCAAAAGGCCAGACGGGATGTTCCGCGAAGAAGAGCAGCTGCTGAGAGAGGTAAGAGAAGACAGGAGACGCCGCCAGGAAGGAGACAGGAGGTTCCCTGAAGAAAGCTTCCAGCAGGCCCGTGATAGACGATTCCAGGAGGAGAAACAGCTGCGCCGCCAGGAGCGCGACAGGAAGTTCCGCGAGGAAGAGCAGGCGCGCCGCCCGCTGCGCGACAGGCAATTCCGCCAGGAGGAACAACATTTGGGCCAGGAACTGGAGGAAGAACAGCTGCGCCGCCAGGAGCGCGACAGAAACCTCCGCGGGGAGCAGCAGCTGCGCCGCCAGCAGCGCGACAGAAAGTTCCACGAAGACGATCAGCTCCGCAGCCAAGAGCGCGAGCAACTTCGCCAAGAGCGCGACAGAAAGTCCCGCGAGGTAGAAGAGCCGCGCCAGCAACGCAAGGATGAACTCCTGCGCCAAAAACGCGACAGACAGGTCCGCGAGGACGAGCAGCTGCGCCGCCAAGAGCGCGACAGAAAGTTCCGCGAGGAAGAAGAGCTGCGCCTCCAGCAGCGCGACAGACAGCTCCGC
>NW_004444186.1:448662-449290 GCF_000243295.1 Trichechus manatus latirostris
TCCGCGAGGACGAGCAGCTGCGCCGCCAAGAGCGCGACAGAAAGTTCCGCGAGGAAGAAGAGCTGCGCCTCCAGCAGCGCGACAGACAGCTCCGCGAGGACGAGCAGCTGCGCCGCCAGGAGCGCGAGCAACAACTTCGCCAAGGGCGCGACAGAAAGTCCCGGGAAGACGAGCAGCTGCGCCGCCAAGAGCGTGACAGACAGTTCCGCGAGGACCAAGAGCTGCGCCAGGAACGCAAGGATGAACTCCTGCGCCAAGAGCGCGACAGAAAGTCCCGCGAGGACGAGCAGCTGCGCCGCCAAGAGCGCGACAGAAAGTTGCTCGAGGAAGAAGAGCTCCGCCGGGAACGCGACGAGCAGCAGCTGCGCGGCCAAGAGTGCGAGCAACAGCTTCGCCAAGAGCGCGACAGAACGTTTCGCGAAGTAGACGAGCTGCGCCTAGAACACGAGGACAAGCAGCTGCGCCGCCAAGAGCGCGACAGAAAGTTGAGCGAGGAAGAAGAGCTGCGCCAGGAACGCGAGGAGCAGCAGCTGCGCCGCCAGGAGCGCGACAGACAGTTCCGCCAGGTAGAAGAGCTGCGCCTCCAGCAGCGCGACACACAGCTCCGCGAGGACGAGCAGCTGCGCCG
>NW_004444186.1:449390-505120 GCF_000243295.1 Trichechus manatus latirostris
ATATATATATGGTAAGTTTTTTTAAAAAAAAAGATTCCTTCTGAGCAGGCAGCAGCTTTTTGGTCTCCTGTGTCTAATGAACCAATGGTAGAAAATGGTCTGCAAGTCCAGTTCAGCATTATAGACATTGCTGAGGACCTGTCAGTTAACCCATGAGGTGACTGAGTCAGAAGGTGCTTAATACTGATCAGGCCAAAAGTACCAACACATCCTCTAATGATCTAAACACTCCTGGGTCCCCTGCTGGAGATACAGTTACTATTCACAGCTCAGTAACTAGGAATAAGTTCTAAGAAGGCCCTAATCGTTCCTAATTGTGCAGGATTAAAAGATACCCTAAAGTTAGAGTCACTCAGTATGTTGGTCAAGGTGGAGACAAGGAAGCTAACCCTATAGCTCCTGGGTATCATTCTGACAGAGTAAGGTTGTATTTTCTGCCTGGGGCACCATCCTCTCTCTCACTTTAAAACAAACAGCGGAGGTTCACCAAAGGCAGAGCTGGGCAATCCCCTGACACTGTCTCGGAAACTTCTCTCTTTCCAATGATTTCTAAGTGCAAAACTGTTTTTCTCCTAAAGCAGGTTTGCTTTTCCTTACTTAAGGATATTCACAGAAACCCTGGAAAAGCCTCACTGGTGTTCTCCAGCATCCTTTCAATGGGTTCTTCTTTCAGGGCATCCTGATAAACGCCAGCCCCAGGACACTCCTGAAATACACACTCATCAGCTAAGCTACTGTTCGACAATAATAATTATAGTAAAAACAATTCAAACC
Organism: Trichechus manatus latirostris; assembly: GCF_000243295.1. NCBI lineage: Eukaryota > Metazoa > Chordata > Mammalia > Sirenia > Trichechidae > Trichechus > Trichechus manatus. The sequence continues at coordinate 450,165 of NW_004444186.1, forward strand.
CTTCAGAGTTCTTGTAGCAACTTTACAAGGTGAAGAAAGAGCCAGTTTCCAAAGAGGAAAGTATTGTTTGATCACAGTTGTAACAACATGTAGTTTAAAAATAAAAACGTGTCAGCCAGCCCATGCTCTCTGGCTGTTCTTTTAGCAGGCTGGCAGAAGGACTTGGAAGCCAACCCTCTAACTGCTCCACCAGGATAATGTACGTGCATGGGCAGAACCTTGAGGCTATTGGGTAATTGGCTGCTTAACTGTAAATTGGGAGCTCTATATAAACAGCTCTTTTTTTTTTATTTTTAATTATTGTACTTTCGATGAAGGTTTACAGAACAAACTAGCTTCTCATTAAACAATTAGTACACATTGTACCAACCCCACAACATGTTGACACCCTCCCTTCTTGACCTTGAGTTCCTGATCACCAGCTTTCCTGTCCCCTCCTGCCTTCTAGTCCTTGCCCCTGGGCTGGTGTGCCCCTTCTAGTCTTGTTTTATGAGCCTGTCTACCCTTTGGCTGACGGGTGAACTTCAGGAGTGGCTTCATTGCTGAGCTAAAAGGGTGTTCAGGGGCCAGACTCTCAGGGTTTCTCCAGTCTCTGTCAGACCAGTAAGTCTGGTCTTGTTTTGTGAGTTAGAATTTCGTTCTTCATTTTCCTCCAGCTCTGTCCGGGACCCTCTGTTGTGACCCCTGTCAGAGCCGGGCACCATCTAGCTGTGCCGGACCCAGTCTTCTATAAACATCATCTTGGCTGCTGCTGGGGAATGGGGTTCAGTGCACTTCGTGGTGAAAAAGCTGGTCTCCCTATAAGGCGAGGTTATGTTGCTGGGGAAACCCATCTGTATTGTGATGATCTTTGTCCTTTGATATTGTACAAGCCGCAGGAGGTTGCTCGGACACTCTTTTTTTGTTATATCTGCCATAGTTTCTATAGTGCAGTGGAAAGAACGTTACAAGGAACCAGAAGATGGGGGTTAATCATTCATTCAACAAATATTGAGCCTCTGCTATGGGCCAGGCATTGTTACAGTCAATATACATACAGTGGTGAACTAGACATTCTAGGTCCCTGACCTTCCCAGCCTCCATTCTAGTCATTCTGTCTTGTTCCTTCACTTTACTAGCTGTGTCCTTGTGCAAACCGCTTAAGTTTTCTAGGCTTCCATTTTTTCATATTTCAAACTATGAGGCAGGAATAGATATCCCCAAGGATATTCCCAGGACTGAAAAACATGTTTATTTTAATTCTAACATTCAGCTTGTTCAACTGAAACTCTCAAAGCAACACAAGTAACCCCTCACCCCAACTTCTACCTCTAGCTAACAGAAAACAGGGAGAAGAACGAACTGATGAAGGTGATCATCACAGTCTACAGCCAGCTTCAAAGATCTTTCCTTTCTAGTCAACCAACCCTGAACTTCCCTCCATAGGTCTCCCGAATTCCCCCCAGAACTCCTTATCATCCCAGGTTTGTTCGTTGAGGGAGACAACTCTAAACTTACCCATTTTCTGTAACCCTGGTACTACAAGAGCCCACTGCCCTCTTGATTCCTAAACTTCACAGATGCATTTAATGATTCCCATTCTTTTCAGACGAGAAAACAAAGCCCTGGAACTTGATCCCACTCAAACTAAAATTTCAGTGGCCCTTGGTTAAGTATGAACCCATCCCTGCTACATCTTCTGCACTAATTACACGTTGCGAATATTTGCATTCAGTCATAGTAATTATGAGTTTTTTCAGCGAGTGTCCCATGACTGTAATCTGCTGAAGATTACCATCTGTGCAATATGTAATAAGCACTTGTTTCCCTTACTACGAAGCGTTGACAGTCACATACAGTAAGTTGGAACAAACCCAAAAGGTAGATTTAAGAGTAGGTTATCACTTTCTGAACACTTGGGGCTCCCAGAGCAAACACTCAAAGTACAAAAGCTTTTTAAAATTTGGATTTCTATCTGTCATCACTCACCCTTTAAAAAAAAGAAAGAAAGAAAAAAGCGCTACATTTCCTGCAAGATAAATTCCAAGGTCCTCAGTTTGGAACCTAAGGCCCTTCACAGTCTAGCTCCAACCCACCTTTGAAATCCTGGCCCTCACGTTACCCTCCAGAACAAACCATGTATTCAAGCTAGACTGGTCTATTTGGTGTCAGAATGCCTTATGACTTCAAAGGCTTACTGACATAATTTTAGCTATTTGAAACACTTCTCTCCCTCTTGTATACCTGGACAATTTCTACTCCGTTTATAAGACTGTCTTAGTTATCTAGTGCTGCCATAAGAGAAATACCACAACTGGATGGTTTTAACAAAGAGAAATTTATTCTCTCACTGTTTTGGAGGCTATAGATGTCTAAATTCAGGGTGCCACCTCCAGGGGAAGGCTTTCTCTCTGTGTCGGCTCTGGGGGAAGATCCTTGTCATCAATCTTCCCCTGGTCTAGGAGCTTCTCAGCACAGGGACCTCAGGGCCAAAGGACACGTTCTGCTCCTGGCACTGCTGTCTTGGTGGTAGGAGGTCACCCTGTCTCTCTGCTTAATTCTCTCTTTTGTATCTCAAAAGAGATTGACTCAAGATACAAGCTAATCTTGTAAATTGAGTCCTGCCTCATTAACATAACTGCCTTTGATCCTACCTCATTAACATCATAGAGGTAGGATTTACAACACAGAGGAAAATCATATCAGATGACAAAATGGTGGACAGTCACACAATACTGGGAAAAATGGCCTAGTCAAGTTGACACACATTTTTGGGGAATACAATTCAATCCATAACAAAGACTCAGATAGCGTCCCACCTCCTCCCTAAAATCTTTCCTAATCATTCTGACACGCAGTGATGTCTCTCTTCATTGAGGTTCTAAAACATTTGTTGTCCCTACTACCCACTAACTGAGGACAATATTCTGCCTTAGTTTGCTGTATACATGCTTCATCTTCCCAACGAGATTATGAATACCTTAAAAACAGAGACTACAATTTGAACAGACTACAACCTTATTTTGTATACTCCTTCCGTTAGAGACAATAAGCAGTAGAGCTCTATGAAATTCTGATGAGATATGTAGACTCTCTCCCTAGAAAAATACACACACTCACAACATTTTGCCTAGAATTTCAGAAAATTCTTAGTGCCTATGAAGCCTTCTTAACTTCATGCTAAGAAACCTGGCCCAAGGAGCTGTGAGAATTAAGTGCACAATGTAGGCAGGTATTCAATAAGTATTTGTCAAATGAATGGATGAATTAATAAATGATCATCGATAGCATCTGGACAGATTAGGTGTTCTGTGAATGTTCATCTTCCTCCTCTAAGTGCTTCGAATGTAAGTGTTCAGTGAATATTTATTGTGTGGTTGATACATTCCTATTGCAATGCACATCATTCATTCATTCAGTCAACCAATCTTTATTATCTCTGTGCCAGGCATTTGTTAAACACTGGGAATACAATGTTAAATAAGATAGGCATGATAATGACAATGTGTGATAAGCATGCCTCCAGGCAAGAGACCTTCCCTCTCAGGGCCGATAGGGTGTATCTATATATTCCCTCAGTGGAGGGAGAAGGCAGTAAAATTGACTACTTTTTTTACAGCTGGTCATTTTTTGGATATTTATAGTCCTTACCACCCACAATGCCACAAGGAGGATTTAGGCCAATGCCACAGAGTGAATTTTCCTCTACCTATTCTCAAGATAGAGCCCTTGTGGTACAGTGGTTAAGAACTACAGTTGCTAACCAAAGGTTGGCAGTTCGAATCCACCAGCCACTCCTTGGAAACCCTATGGGGCAGTTCTACTCTGTCCTGTAGGGTCGCTATGAGTCGGAATCGACTCGATGGCAACAGGTTTTCGTTTTTATTCTGACTATGTCCTATGTAAGTTCCCCAAGCTAAATGCACACTGAAACATAGTAAAGTTTTAAAATATTATGCATAAACGAGTTCAGGTTTATGAACCCAAAGCTAAGCAAAGTTGAGAGAAGTGGGAGGTCCTAAGGAGCGATACAACAGGCCTGACTGCCTTAGCCAACAGAGGATGTTGTGAGGATCCTACCTCATTCCATCACTCACCTCCCTCTCTCTTTCTACAGTCTTCTCCCCAGTTAAGGCCAGGACACAAAAACTGATCTGGGTTTGAAGACTGGCAAGAGTGACAATTCAGGCTCAAATAAGATTACGTTCACTTTGTTTTACTAGTGTTTCAGCCAGCAGAAAATGCAAAGGATACCCCCAAAATCAAGGATCTATGATGGTGCAAATGGACATAGCTCCCCAGTTTCTCTCTTATTCCTCATGAGGTACATCTAAAGTTTGGGGGTTTCAGCAGTCCTTGCAAAGTGAGAGATCTGTCAGACCAAGAGAACCCAGAGCCACAGGATCACTGTCCTTTATCATTTTAGGCTGGATAAGAGGTGGCAAAGGAGTTCATCATCTTATATCATCCTGACATAATGACCAGGCTCTGGGTTCAAAAAAAATTTCTTATGTCACAGCTTCATAACCAAGTGATTTCTGGGTTGTTTGGTTTGGTTTGGCTTTGGTTCTGCACCATTAGGCCTACCTGAGGTGCTGCAGCAAACCTGGTCATGGCTGACTACATCTCCCCTAAACCCTTTTCTGTCCAGGGCCTCTACAGCCCATCTGTGAAATATGCCATTCCTCTCTTCTGAATATGAAGTCCTAAGTCCTTTCTTGTATCTTGAAAAAATCCTCAGTCTTGGGCACCATGATTTCTTCTCCCTCAATTTATTCTGGTTCTGCCTGGGAGTTGGGGTGAGCTCTGGTCTTTGTATCTCAGTGCCCTTAGTGGGATGAGAGTGTAGAGATGGGTCCAGAGAAAGGTGAGTTATGGTCTCATGAATTGTAGTGGGGGAAAGGGCAGCGAGAGCAATGGTAAGGTTTCCATTCCAGACTACGGCTGGCTTTCTCATAAGCATTTGAATTCAAACACAACTTATTACCATAAGGACTATTTTCCTTTTGAAAGTCACCTTGTCTGGTATAGGTATATGAGTCAATTTTATTCCTCCTATTAGCATGTTTTACCCTATTTCTTAAGAAATAATAATCCTGGTCTTATTATGCTAACAGTGCATGCACTTCCCCCTTTTCCTGACGCACCTTCTAAAGTTTCTTCACATTAGCTCATAACATCAAGGCACTTCTCTCCACTACCCAGGTTTCACCCCTGACCATGAGGTGGAAGGGGGTGGGTAGAGACAGGCAAGAGAGACAGGCTTCAGGCCATCCTGCTAAAAGTGCTATGGTTGGAGAATCACAGGGTTTTATGGATTGAATTTTGTCCCAAGAAAAGATAAGATGGAGTTCTAATCCCTGGGACCTGTGAACATGACCTTGTTTGTAAATAGGGTCTTTGAAGGCGTTATCAATTAAGTTAACATGAAGTCATACTGGAATAGAGTGAGTCCTAATCCAATCTGAGTGATGTCCCTATAAGAGAGGAGAAGAGACACAGAGAGACAGAAGGACAGCCACGTGAACATGCATCTACAAGCCAAAGAAGACCTGGGACCACCAGAAGCTGGAAGAGTCAAGAAAAGACCTTCCCTTAGAGGGTTCGGAGGGGACATGACTCAAACATGTGATCTGGACTTCTAGTCTCTAGAACGGAGACAATAAATTTCTGCTGTTTAAAGCCACCCACTCTGTGGTACTCTGTTATGACAGCCCTAAAGATCTAACACAAACATCTAACTCCATTTAGCAGGGTCAGGAAAGACTTCCCAAGAGAATGATGTTTAAGCTGGAGCCTGAGGATAGGTAGGAAGTTAACCTGGTGAGGAGGAAGAGATAAGAGTTTTCCAGGAAGGGAGAAGTTCATATTCAAAGGCCTAGGGGCAAGGGAGAGCAATGTGGATTCAAGGATGTCAAAATTAAATCAGACTAGAGCCTAGAAATACAAGGGGGTAAATGACAAGAGATGAGACTGGAGAGGTTATGAGAGTCTTGTAAGTCATATGAAGTTAATTCTGAGGGGAACAAAGAAACATTGTTTTAATCGGAGGAGTGATGAACCAGACTGTCTTAGTTATCTACTGCTGCTATAAGAGAAACACCACAAGTGGATGGCTTTAACAAACAGTTTATTTTCTCACAGTTTAGGAGGCTAGAAGTCTGAATTCAGGATGCCAGCTCTAGAGGAAGCCATTCTGTCTCTGTCAGGTCTGGGGGAAGGTCCTTGCCATCAATCTTCCCCTGGTCTAAGAGCTTCTCAGCGCAGGGACTCCAGGTCCAAAGGACACACTCCCCTCCTGGTTCTTCATTCTTGGTGGCATGAGGTCCCCATCTTCTCTGCTTGATTCTCTCTTTTATAACTCAAAAGAGATTGACTCAAAATACAACATAATCCTGTAGATTGAGTCCTGCCACATTAATATAACTGCCTCTAATCCTGCCTCATTAACATCATAGAGGTTAAGATTTACAACACATAGGATAATCACATCAGATCACAAAATGGTGGATAACACACAATACTGGGAATCATAGCCTAGCCAAGTCGATACACATTTTAGGGGGATACAACTCAATCTATAACATCCCACGCTTTGGCTCCCCAAAATTCATGTCCTCACGTGTAAAACGCTTTCACCCCATCATATCATACCAAAAGTCTTAAATCAACTCCAAGTTCAAATTCCATCCTGGGGCAAAATTCCTCTTCATCTGTGAAATCTCGAATACAAGTTATCTGCTTCCAAAGTACAATGGTGGAACAGGCACAAGCTAGACATTTCCATTACAAATGGGAGAAATTGGAGGGAAGGAAGGATAACAGGCACCAGGCAAGTCAGCGGAACACATTACATTAGCTCTCAAGCCTTGAAAATAAACCTCTGTTCTTTGAGCCCATTTAGGCAATGGCCCTGCCCTCCAGACTCCGGGTGCTGGCCACACTCTCTGGATTCTTGATGGATGCCCCGGGCCCTGGGCTTCAGCTCCGCCTTCCAGGCCCACTGGAATGGCAACTCTGCTCCCTCGGATTTGGGTAGCCTCATTCTCCTAGTCCATCTGAGTGGCAACTCCACCCTCTTAGCCCCAGCAGGCCCCGTTCTTCTGCCCATTGGGCATGGCAGCCCTGCCCCCTCTGCTTTGGGCGGCAGTTCTGGCCCCATCCTGCTGGCACTCATGAAAAGCAGCCTCACGGTCCAGAACTGAGTTGGTGAAGATCTGACTCTTTGAAACCTAGGAGGTTGTGACCCCACCCTTTGAGACTCCAGAGGTCATGGCTCTACCCTTTGAGACTGAGGCAGCTCTGCTTCCTGTCTTCCTTGTCTCTTCAGCTTCTACTTCCTGGTTCCTTGGTCTCTTGGCCCCTTGAGCCTCACTGCCCACGTCTGTCCTGCTGGGGCAAAAGTTCCAAAGCTCTTTAGCGCCACCAGTAAATTCGGCCAGAAGGCACTCAGCTCTCTTGCTCCATGGGTCCGCTAGCCTAGCTCCACCGATAAGTGCTCAGAGGCACCCCACTTCGCCAGGAAGCCTCCTGTGCAAAGGCACTTGGCTCTCTCGTTCCATGGGTCAGCTCTATCGCTGTCTCATGCTGGTCTCCTGGCTCTGCTGCTGCCGTTTCTCTGCTGCTGCTTCTTGCCATCTGTGACTTCTCCATTGTAACAGCTCTCCTCCCTTCCTTCTGAGCCCTCACCAGAATTGTCTTTGATGTCCATACTTCCACCAACAGTCTCTTCCAGGTAATCTAGGCTTTTACTATTAAGCATTTGAAAACGCTTCCAGCCTCTACCCATTACTCAATTCCAAAACCACTTCCACATTATAGGTATCTGTCAGAGCAGCACCCTACTCTCCTGGTACCAAATTCTTTCTTAGTAGATTGAGTCCTGCCTCATTAATATAACTGCCTCTAATCCTGCCTCATTAACATCATAGAGGTTAGGATTTACAACACATAGGATAATCACAACAGATCACAAAATGGTGGACAGGACACAATACTGGGAATCATGACCTAGTCAAGTTGATACACATTTTCGGGGGACACGATTCAATCCAGAACATAGATTGGTAGTTTATAAGAATCACTCTGGCTTTGGTGTGTAGAATGGGTTGGAGAAGGTCAAGATGGAAGCAGGGAGAACATTAGAAGGATATTGCAGCAGTCCCTGTAAGAGACAATGATGGCCTGAGCTAGGATAGTGGTAGTGGCGATGGAGAGAAGTGGGTATGTTTGAGAGGTATCTGTGAATTAGAATGAACAGAAGTTGGTGATATGTTAAAAGGATGGTGGAAAGTGGAAGATAAATTATGATATCAGGTTTGTAGTTTACAAAACTGGGTGAAGAGTGGTGCCATTATTGACAAGGAAGCACAAGGGTACATTGGATTTGTAGTGAGGAGAGATGACAAGTTCAGTTTTACTTACGTTGAGGTTGAGGTGCTTTTGAGGCTTCCAGGAAGTGATATTGAGTTGGCAGCTGGTTATACGAGTTTGGAGCTCAGGCAATAAGTTTGACTTATACATAAATGGGGAATATCAGCCTATCAGTAGTAATTGAAGCCATAGGAGTAGATGAGATTATTCAGGGCATAAAGAAAGAGAAAGACAAAAATTAGATTAAGACAGAACCCTTAGGAACAGCAACATTTATGGGAAAAGCAAAAGAAAATACTAAAAAGAGAATTAAAATGAGCAATTAGAGAGGCAGGAAAAAAGCCAGGAGTCTGTGGTGTCACAAAAGCTAGCGAAGAACATCTGGCAAGAAAGAGGAAGTGTTTGTTGTCATAAAATGTTTCTGAGAAGCCAAGCAAGATAAGGGCTGAAAAGTAGCCACTAGATTTGATAAAATGGTGGTAAGTGATGACCTTGTATATATTAATAAAATGGGTTAAGGAGTACAGAGGAAAAGTAGAAATAAAGAAGGCAAATCTTTCAAGAACATTGACTATGAAGGGGAGGGGAAACGTCAGTGAGGTTGTGGGCACAAGCTAGGATTTTATAAAATGAGAGAGACTTGAAGAGAAACTTTATTGGGAAGGAACAAATAAAGAGAAATCGAAGTATAGAAAAGAGAGGGAATAATCAACGTAGCAAGCTTCCTGAGAAGGCAGTGGAGGATAGGATCCAAAAAGAGGAATTAGGCTTAGATGGACACCTTCTCTGGCGTAACGGAAAAAAAACATGGATGTAGATAGATGCAAGTAAGTTTATAGTTTGGTGGAAGAAAGTTTAGGGATTATGGTCTGACAACTTTTAATTTCTTTATGAAGTAAGAGGCAAGATCATCTTCTAAGAGTGAGGAGAGAGGCAGAGGGAGTCACATAACTGAAGAGAGTAGAGATGGTTTAAGATAACTGTTGTAGCGCACAGAGGCGCTTAACAGTCACATGTGGCCAGTGGCTACCATATTCCATATTACAACTCACAGCAACCATATAGGACAGAGTAGAACTGCCCCATAGGGTTTCCAAGGAGCGGCTGCTGGATTCAAACTGCCAACCTTTTGGTTAGCAGCTGAGCTCTTAACCACTATGCCACCAGGGCTCTGGCTACCATATTAGACAGTGCAAATATCTGAAGTTCTGTTGAATAGTGTTGTTCTAGAAGATTTTGTCACCTTTTTTTTTTATAATAATTATTATTACTCTATTGAATTTTTAATTTCAGGTATTATTTTTATCTAAAAATACTTTTTTGTCCACTGATTGTCTACTTTTAGAGCATCCTGGCCTGTTTTGTGTAACCTCCTAGAAGATATCAGACTTTTTTAACTTCTCTTTTGTTTCCCGAATTTTATGTATTTCCTCTGGGGTCACTTTTTCTGTTTATCTTGTTCTTTCTCTTTTATGCTGCTCATTTATCCATACGCCTAAATATTCTAAGTTGCACATTTATGTTAATAAAAAGGTCTGGGTCTCTCCTAATTTGTATAAATAGGTCTTTTTCCTACTAAGTTGCTTCCGTGAGTAGGAATTTATGGCAGGTGAGGAAGAGAAGCCTGTCCATCTGCCAGGAAATGGCTGTTAGGCTGCAGATTTACCAAATGCCGTAATGGAGAGAGTTTTTGTTGGAGTACTAACATTTATACTAAAGCCTTAGGTTTCAGAGTCTGTTAGATAGTCAACAAATAGTGATAGAGCACCAACTAGAGTCTGGGTACTTGTCTAGTTTCTGAAAATAAAGAGGAAAACAAGGCATTCAGTGGACTGTTCTCAAGGAGCTGACATTTAGCATTTCTAGGAAGTTTGTTCAGTTTCTATAGGGAAGAGCCATTGGAGTTTTGCTAGGAGGGTTAAGTAGTAAATGTCCAGATTCCTATGTTCTCTGCTCTAAGGTGAAGGAGAGAGACAGACATGAATACTGAGACAGAAGTTCTTTATACAAACCTTCAATTCCTTCCCCTGTTTAAAGTCTCACTTCTCACACCACCTCCATCATATCTGCTGATTCTGAGCCCAGAGCTTTTCCAAGTTCTGATGGTCCGAGTCTCCCCCACCCCCTCTTGCCATGCCCTCACAGCACATTCCCGGCTGTGCCTTTCTCCACTTGTTTCAGCCATGAACATTCTACCAGCCACTTTTCACCTTCCATAGATTTATTGTAATCTTTCGCTCTGTTGTGATTCTCCTGAGTTGTGTTCATAATTGTAGTTTATTCTTTTGTTGTTTGTTTTTATCCCTATACTTTTATTTTAGGGGATCCCAGGAGGGACATTAAGAATATACATTTGCTCAGTCCACCATCTTGTACAAAAATTCATATTACTTTTATGATAAGTAAAAAGATGATTAAAACATAAATCTAAGTTGAAGCCCTCTTTTTGCTTGCCAAATTTTACAGTATTATAGAGAATCATTAAAACTTGTTTTATTTAGCCATTCTTTTCCAAAGTGGCCATCATATGGATTTTAGTTAAAGTCTTTACTCAAGACTTCAGTCACGACCTTTAAAGAGTAACAGGCTCTTAAACATAGTTCTATATTAATCAACTTCCTTTTGTTGCCCTCTCTTCCTTTCTGCACCATCTCCATACAAAATTGGGGTGAGAGGAGACTACCTCAGAGGGGTGGTTAGAGGGATTTGTTCAGAAGGAAAACGAAGCCTCTTTTCCTTGATGATGGTGGAATTGTTTCCAGCTCATTGTACAGTAGCCTCAATACTTTTTTAAAACAGTAGAGGGCCACCTCCTTTCTCCTTCTACCATCCCTCTAAATCACTTCCCACCCAGAAGTATAGTATTAATTAAACAGCCTTGGGGAAGGTCTGAAAAAGTAGACATGCCTGTAAAAGGGCTAGTGAACCAGCTCTTCCATTGTTCAGAGAGACAAGGCGAGATCCAATTTTGATTTTCTAAATTAGAACTATAACCTAAAACCGCAGACACGAGAGTTGAAAGAGTCCTGTGTCCTTCACTGTAAGTCACTCCAGTATCACTTCTTCCCATGGCAGGACTCCTTCTATAACCTAGTCAATGGAAATGATTCGGCTTCTATTTGAACAGTTCTTGTGCCAGGGAGCAAATGATTTTAGGAGCAGTCCATACTATTGTCAGATAGTTCTACTCCTTAAAAAGTTCTTAATAGAAACTAAAGTCTGCTTTTCAGAAAGTTCCAGCCATTGACTCTAGCTTTATTCTCTGGCATTACTCAGAATAAAGAGCTTGAGACAATGGAAAAACCATTAGTTCAGAGACATATATTCTTGAGACGTTTCAATTCTGAATCCTGGCTCTCCCATTTACTAGCTGCATGACCACAGGCAAGTTACCTAACAGTCAAGAGCCTCAACTTCCTTACCTGTTAAAGAAGGATAATAACCACCTAAAACAACGGTGCGAATTAAGTAAGGTAACCACTGTAAGGCTCCTGACATGTCGCAAGTGTTCAGTGAACATTAGTTCTTTTCTCTTCCCCACACCATTCCTCTTCCTCATAACAACCCTTCAAATATTTGAATACAGCTAATATGCCTTCCCCTAAGTCTTCCTCTTTCCAGCCTTGAACATACCCAGTTCCTTTCAACCATTTCTCATGAGACTGGTCCGTAAGCTCCAGGGCAGGGGTGGATCTTAACTTCACACACTCCAGTGCCTGGCACATTGTGTGAAAGATAGTTGCTGCTCAAGGGATGTTGACTGATCAGAATTAAGATGACCTTCACGTACCAATCCCAGTTCTCAGAAGGAATGTTCTCTTTTTTGGGAGAATGCTGAGAAATTGTTTATAGGTGGAAATTATCAATGTGGGTCCTCCCCTCACAACATTCAGTTCTTGTACTAGCCTTGATTATCAGGAAGCACAGAACAAGGTTTTTGCTCAAAAGCAATGCTAGGTTTTCTCATGTAATTACCCCCTTCCCCACCCCTTCTTTACCTAGCTCTTTGTCTTTCACGCTTGTTTTCATGAATCTATTGTTTTCTATTTCTTACATCATTTTAAAAGCAGGCAAAGTAGTTTTTTTTAAAAAATTGTATTTTTAAATATCTAAGACATCAACCAAATTTAATTCTCCTGCTAATTAAATATTCTCTACTAAGAGGAACCCATATCCAGGAGCTAGTCAAAACATTTGCCAGTTTAAGACGCTTCACCAAATAAGACATTCAGATGGCTAACAGACACATGAGAAAATGCTCATGATCATTAGCCATTAGAAAAATGCAAATCAAAACTAAAATGAGATACCATGTCACCCTGACAACACTGGCACTAATTAAAAAAAAAAAACTAGAAAATAACAAATGTTGGAGAGGTTGTGGGGAGACTGGAAATCTTACGCACTGCTGGTGGGAATGTAAAATGGTACAACCACTTTGGAAAATGATATGGAGCTTCCTTAAAAAGCTAGAAATAGAAATACCATATGATCCACCAATCCCATTCCTAGGAATATACCCTAGAGAAACAAGAACCGTCACACAAATCGACATATGCACACCTATGTTCATTGCAGCATTATTCACAATAGCAACCTAAATGCCTATCAACAGATGAATGGATAAACAAAGTATGGTACATACACACAATGGAATACTACACTACGATAAAGAACAACAATGAATCTTCTAAACTTTTTACAACATGGATGAATCTGGAGGGCATTATGCCAAGTGAAATAAATCAATCACAAAAGGCCACATTTTGTATGAGACCACTATTATAAGAACTCAAGAAAAGGTTTACAAACAGAAAAAAACATTCTTTGATGGTTATGAGTGTGGAGACGGAGGAGGAGGGGAAGCCACTAATTAGATAGTAGGCAAGGGTCAACTTCGGTGAAGGGAAGGACAACACACAATACAGGAAAAGTCAGCACAACTTGACAAAGGCAAAGGCATAGAAGTTTCCTTGACACATCCAAACACGTTGACAAACCAAGTTGCTGGGGCTGAGGGCTGGGGACCATGATCTTGGGGGACATCTAGTTCACAAAGTAAATGTTCCACATCCCACTTTGGTGAGTAGCATCTGGGGTCTTAAAAGCTTGTGAGCAACCATCTAAAATACATCTGTTGGCCCCATCCCATTTGGAGCAAAGGAGAATGGAGAAAACCAGAGACACAAGGAAAATATTAACTCAGAGGACTAAAGGACAACATGAACCAGAGTCTTCACGAGTCTCAGCCCAGAAGAACTAGATGGTGCCCAGCTACCACCACCGCCCACTCTAACAGGGATCACAACAGAGTTCCAGATAAAGTAGGATAAAAATGTAGAACAAAACTCAAATTCACAAAAAAAGACTAGACTTACTGGTCTAAGATTAGAGTAACCCCCGAGGCTACGGCCCTTGGATACTCTGCTTACTCAGAACTGAAACCATTCCCAAAGCCCACTTTTCAGACAAAGACCGGATAGACCTATAAAACAAACAACAACACACGTGAGGAATGTGCTTCTTAGTTCAATCAAATATACAAGACCAAATGGGCAACTCCTGTCCAAAAGCAAGATGAGAAGGCAGGAAGGGACAGGAAAACTGGACAAATGGACCCAGGGAACCTCGGGTGGAAAGGGGGAGAGTACTGCCACATTGTCACAAAACAATATGAGTATAAATTTTTGAATGAGAAACTAATTTTAGCTGTAAACTTTCACCTAAAGCACAGGGAAAAAAAAGAAATAGAAAGGTTAAAAATATTTCATCAGTTTACATATTGTGTTATATATATTTTTACCAAAAAAAAAAAAAAAGGCAGCTCTTCAGGTTGCTTCTGCACAACTAAATACCTCGTAAAATTTGTTTCCTTGGTTTGGAGGTTTAGGGTCATGGTTTCAAAGGACATCCCAATCAGCTAGCTTCATACTGTTTCTCAGCACTTTTGTTCTACCTCCTAGATCATTGCGACCATCCAAGGTACAACAATTGGTCTCCATTCAGCTGAAGCAAAAGAGGAAGAAGAAGAGTCAGGAATCAGAGGAGGATATGTCTGGTTGCCTCCATGAACAACAGCCTCCTTTGACATGAGACCAGAAGAACAGGATGGTGACCGGCTACCATTACTGAACGTTTTGATCAAAACTTCTATAGAAGAATCCTGATCTAAAGGGAGAAAATGGAGACCAGAATTTCAAATTCTCACGGAATCCAGATTTTCTGGAGCTATGGAGGCTGGATGAACCCCTGAAACTATAGCCCTGAGATAATTGTTAAACCTTAAACCCAAAATATCCCCTGAAGTCTTCTTAAAACCAAACAGTAGTTTAGCTTGACTAGTAAAGAATGTCTGCCTTGAGCATTGTGCTCTTTTAAAGAATTATCTATGTGAGATTAAACTGATTATGGCAACTCAAAAGGTTGGATGGGAAGCTTAGGGGGCAATGAGTTTAAGATAATGGTGGTGGAATAATGTGGAAAAGGATAGCGAGAATGGTAGCACAACTTGAAGAATGTAATCAATGTCACTGAATTGTACATGTAGAAATTGTTGAAATGGTGTATCTTTGGCTGTGTGTACTTTCACCAAAATTAAAAGATTTAAAAAAAAAAAATCTGCCAGTTTAGCATGTCAGACTCACTCCTACCTCTCTTCAGCTTGATTGTCCCCATGTCTTCGTTTTCCCTTTACCGAGAGAATACGGTAATACGGATGCTTGTTTATAAGATTCTCAGACTATAAAAGTGCCTTTAGAAAGCAGATTGAAATTACATTTTAGAAATAGCACATCTTAGGTAAGCAAGACTCTGCACACCCTGCAAGAAAATTTTTTTTTGCCATTCTGCCCCTGGACGAGGAGAGCAGAACACTGAAACACCTGAATCAACTAGTATCTCCACTTTTGTCACATGGCTAAATGGGCTCCGTATTTTTAAACACATGACTAACACTCATATATCAGGGCCAGGTCAAGTACAGTCCACCCTACAGGCAGAGAGAGGAATCAGATGACTTCTGAGTTGCCTGCCAACCCTGTGATTTGTCAAACAGAAATGTAATTGTGTCTTTAGGTTTAAAAAAAAAAAAAAAGTCAACACTGCCCTGAAAATCCCTCAAAACTATAATCTGCAAAAGTCATTACATGTGACAAGATCCCCCTTCTCTTTCCTCTGGATGGAGTCTGAAGCCAAGACTTAACTGAAGCTACCTAAAGAAGGAATAAAAATAAGACAGCCTGAGAGCAGAGAAGGCGGGAGACTGGGCTTGGTGGTGATGAATCAGGTCATTAGCCCCAAGGGGTGTCTCCTTCCTAACATATGCAATTAGGGGCTCAATAAAAGGTTTCAGAGCCAGCTGTCAGCTCCCAGCCCAGCGCCCCACATCCCACTTGCTCTCACTCCTGAACAAGGTAAGTCTCATAGACCTCTGATTGAGCACACTTACCATCTCAGCTGCTGCTTTTGGCTTCCATGTGATACTGGAGAAGGATTCTGGAGGAAACACACTATAGTCTAGGTTTACCCTAATTAATGATACTAAACTGGGAACTCCAGCCCCCCAAATGCGTTCCTTGGTTACGAAACTTCTTTGGACATTTTTTAAAAAAATATATAAATCCTTTGAATGACATAGACATAAATACTATTTAACAAGACATGGGGCTCAGACCTATATTAAAAGGAAAATACAGAGCCACTTAAATGATAGGTAAAGACTGAGGGGTCAGGACTCTATTTGTTTGATCAGGGAGTTGACTGAGCCATGTCTTCTTAGTAAAACGTGTTGCTTCTGCCTGCACACATAGTGTCGCTTTTGTGGGATTACTTTTCTTTCCTCTAGAAGTTTTACTGGGAGCCCTGGTTGCACAGTGGTTAAGAGCTCAGGCTGCTAACCAAAAAATCAGTAGTTCGAATCCACCAGCCACTCCTTGGAAACCATATGGGGCAATTCTACTCTGTCCTATAGGGTCGCTATGAGTCTGAATCAGCTATGAGCTGAATCGACTTGATGGCAATGGGAAGAAGCTCTACCAACAACTTTAAAAGTTATACTCTCCTTAGCATAGGAAGATAGACTGAGCCAAGTGGGAGGAAAGCAGGTGGACACTCTCAGATGGCCCCATCTGTTGGCTTCATGTGTGCATTTCAGTTCTTATTCTTGAGTTCTTTTGTCACCGTCCTTTGTAATAAAGATTTCTCTGAACACATGAGCTTCACTGTTTTTTCACAAGGTGAAGTGTCTTTTCTAATACATACGTGTGCTAGATCTGCTCTTCCTGCAACGTCTGATGCAAGAGTGAATCTGGAGTTCTGATACAATATTTTAAGATACTAAATAGAGCAGGTGATGGGAGTGGAGCTGGGAAAGGGACAGAAAGAAGGATCTTGAGTTTCTAAAGATGCCTCGGCTCCTGAGAAGTGTCCTCTGTGTAATCGAGACATTCCACAAGTATGCCAGGGAGGATGGCAACGGGGTGACACTGACCTGCAGAGAGCTGAAACAACTCCTCCAGGGCGAGTTTGGGGACATCCTTCAGGTGAGGTGCTCGTGGAGCTGCAGAAACCCTTCCCCACTTGCCCTTTCTCCAGAATTCAAGTACAATGGGCAAAAGTGAGCTCTACCCATCTCATACTTGGTTACCAGCTCTCAGCACTTGCTGACTTTCGAACACCTTTTTTCAGTCTCAGTTTCTCACTCTGCACAGTTTCTTAGTCAATCTAAGAGAGAAAATGAGGTCTTCCTCACTGGGACTCCAGCAGAGTAGACTTCTTAGAGGAGTCATGAGCCATTATGCATCTAAACACAACTCACAAGTGGTATAAACGCTCCTTCGTGGGCAAAGCTCTCTGTAGTAGTCTCCTAGGGTTGCAGTAACAAATTACCACAAACTGGGTGGCTGAAAACAACAGAAATACATTCTTTCACAGTTCTGGAGGCTAGAAGTTTGAAATGAAGGCGTCAGCGGGGCCATGCTCTTCCTGAAGGCTCTAGGGACGAATCCTTCCTTGCCCCTTCTGGCAGTTGACAGCAATCTTTGGCATTCCTTGGCTTGTAGCTGTACCACTCCAATTTCTAGATCTAGCATCCACCCAAATCCAGTTTGACCTCAACTTAAATAGTTACATCTCCCAAAACCCTATTTCCAAGTAAGGTCATATTCTGAGGTTCCAGGTGGATATGAAAGTTTTGGGGTAAACTATTCAACTCAATACACTATCTTAGGAAAAACAGCATTAGAGCCAATAAACTCTTACCATTATAGGAAATTTCACCAATCAATAAGGAATGAGGTCAAGGAAAGGATTCTTGGGAGATATGCAGACACTCAAGAGACTTTACCACACACGAATACTCTGATTTCTCACTATGTTTTCATGCAGCCACATGTCATTCATGCTATGGAGAAAAACGTGAACCTTCTGGATATTGGCAGTGACGGCACCATCAGTTTTGATGAATTTGTCCTTGCAACCTGTAACTTGTTGAACCACTGTTATCTTGACATACAATCATTAAATTCAGAGCCAAGACAGGTATCTAAACCAGAGAGGAAAAACCCAGATGATGTGGATCCTCAGGCAACCATCAGAAACGTTCAGCTAACAGAGGAAACTCCACCTACTCAAGATAAAGTGGTGCTTCCTTCAGGAATGGCACAATCATCTCAGCTCAACCCTGAAGAAAAGAAACGGGTTGAACACAATAGGGTGGACCCACAGGAAGACTTCAAGACTCATAACCTGCCAAGAGAAGCATCAGAGCACAATGACTCTGAGAACCAACACCTGGAAGGAGATGAACAGATCCAGGAAGTGGCCCAGGATGTACAAGCAGCAGGAGACAATGGGGCCCAACTTGAGCCAAACAAGGCAATGACAACATCAGAAGAGACCAGCAGTCCCACAAAGGGGGAGGGACAGGATAAGGAGATTCCCAGGGAGGCAGAAAAACCAGCCTGGGAACAAAAAGGCACCAAAACAAGAGCCCAGTTGGGACAACAAGGAGGGAACTTGGGAACCCAAAGTTCTCCAGCAGAAGAAACAGTACAGAGGCCATATGAAGATCATAAAGTTGCAACAGAAAAGAGTGTTCAAGAACATTCTAAAATACAAGGCCATCCCTGCAAGCAGAAAACGAGTCCAGTTCAGAGCATGCTGACCTGCCAGAACAAGCTGCTGAAGGTAAACCATCTCAGACGCAGAAATTAACTGATCCTGAGGATGACGGTAGAACACCTGAGACTTAAGAACCCGGAAAAGATGCCCACAGGAAACCATATGAATCAGAGAAATCAAACGAATCTGGATGGTAGAGTATCTGAGGTCCAAGAACTAGAAGGGGTGATACTGATAGGACACCCCTAGAGACAAAGAATTCAGCTGGGCCTGGTGATGATGGTAGAACATCTGAGACCCAAGAACCACCAGCACAAGAAAAAGAACGAGAAACAACAGACATACCAGTCCAAGGTGATAGCAGACGTATTTCAGAAACACGTGATGTTAGGACTGGAAGGAAACTGGGGAGAGGCCCTGAGACCCATGGAACAACAGAGTGGAAGGAAAGAGAAAAACTCAGACACCAGCCTTGGAAGTCCAAACGCAGGATGGGAAGTATCAGAAACTCCAGGGACCATCAAAAGAAAGGGATGCTGCAAAAGGGTCTGAGACACAAGATCTAGGCTCAGAAGGAACAGATCAGAGTCATCCTGAAACTGAAGGAGCAGCAGCCCCAGGAGAAGACATACAATACACTGAGAAAGGCACAGCAGAAGTACTTGTGGGCAGCAAAAACGCCCCTGTGGCAGAAGGGACAGCAGGAGCAAGGGAAAGAACACAGGAGTCAGCACCACTTGAAAGCCAGTCTGGAGGGAAAAAGAGGAGGATCACTAAGACTGAAGACAAGCCAGTCAAGGAGGATGACAGCTACCAGGGGGAAGACCCTGCGCCACCAACCACACAGAATGATGAAGGGTCCTCTAAAACTCCCAACAGCCTTGCTCCAGAGGAAGGTGACAGCAGCTTAGAGACAGGTGACCTGCCTGTACAAGGGGATCCCCAGAGTCAGGTAGACCCACAGGGAGAGTCTACGCAAGGAGGCTGCAATAATGACTTGGATGCCCCGAAGCAGGCAGCATCAGCTGAGAAATACAGAGCTCAGGAGGCAGCGGTGCTGCCAGTCAGAGGAAAGGCTGAGCAGCTCACAGACGAACAGGAACAGTCCCCAGAGGAGAACACAAGAGTCAGGACTCAGGAACCAAAGGGCCAGGCCCAGCTGTGGAGCTTAATGGACACCCAGAGGCACAGCAGTCCACGGCAGGAGGTGATAATGGAAAGTCTGTGGAGACCGAGATCCCAGGAGCGCTGGTTGCAGACTACGATGACCAACCTTCTGTAATGCAACAACCTGCAAAGGGAGACGGCAGGAAAAAACTGAAGGTCCAAGGCCCAGGTACCAAAGAAGAAGAAGGTGGAGGACCAGAGACCCAGGAGACTCCATTAAAAAGTCTGGATGAGGACACCTCAGCCTCCCCTGAGACACACCCTGAGGAACCTGCAACATGGAAGGAGGAGGAAGAAAATCCCCAGGAGCTGGCAGAAGGTGATGACCAGCAACATCCAACAAGAGAGGGGGCTATTCTTCAGTCCCCCAGCTAGGCCTTGAAGAGAGAATGCAGAGGGACCAACAGCCCTGTTCTGTGGAGAAGGGTTCAGTCCATCCCAGCCCACTGTATATGTATCTGCAGGAGAAGATTCCACAGCAAATAGACATAGCCCACCAGGAGCCTCAAAACCAAGCTCAGCTAGTCCAGGCATCAGGCCCAGAGCTCAGCACTAACCAGTCAAGGGCATCCCTCACCAGCGAGATCTCCAACTGTCTTACCATTTTTTACCACAGCCAAGCATTACGACAGTACACCAGGGAACTCTCACCTGATGAGGCTCCTGCTGACCCATAGCAGACGTCAGCTCCCCAGGCCCTGGAAGACAAGCAGGGTCACCCTCAAAGAGAGGAACCAGTACCACAAAGGGAAGCAAGCACCACAAAGCAATGAATCATTATCATTATTCCAGAAGAAGGAAATTCATAATCTCAATGTGCCTCAGACATCTTTTCCTCCCAGCTACCCTCAACACTCACACATAACATTCAGATACAGATTAATAATCCTTTAAATCCCCTTCTTTAACTTCTACAAGAGAAAATAATATTCAGCAGTGGGAACTACCATCAAAGAAATGTCACATCAAACAAATACAATCAGTAGAAATCTTACTATATGATTCTACTTCCGAGCGCCAGAATGGGTTTTCTCATGAGACAATCTCACTAAAAACAGAAAAATCCCTTCTATATCTTCAGCAGACACCAATCTCTTCACTTGACTCTTTGGCTTCTAAAAATGTGGCACTAGGAAGTTATGACACTCTACAATATTACCTTATAATAAAAAATGTTATTAATTCATAAATACAGATTATTCTGCCTCATTACACTTCCTACAAGGACTCCAAGTTTTTCCAAAAATTTATTCCTCAAAATAACTTCAGATACAGGCATAACTTAAAATAATTATGATTTTCTAGTACTTCATTAAATTCATGCCTCTTTTGCTCATTTCCAGGTACTAATAAATCTATGCCACGGATGCATTCATTCAGCAAACTTTTATTAAATCTCACTAATTACACAACCCTTTCATAGCTTCTAGCTCAAATAAGCAATCAGAATAATTATGAGAGTGAGAGAATATAAATCTAAAGTATGCTCGATTCTATCCAGTAAGGCTTCTGGATGTTTATTCATGTGGTTTTCTGAGGGCACTGTATTAAAACTGATAATAAAATAACCTGGTGATCAATTTCTTCTGTTGATTTTTTTTTTTTATTTCCTTCATTCTCCATCCAGCCTTGGGGACATTGACCAGAAACAAAAACAATCTTAGTGATGTTTGTTTTCTTAAAAGACGATGATTGAAGGATGATGTTCTCTGAGCTTAGTAATGATCCAGAAAAGCAATAAAATAGTGATCACTAAAGACAAAAACAACACAACATCCCATCTCGCATTGCACTCAGCCTTCAAGGCTCAATTTCCTTCCACTTCAACTGTCACCTTTTCCAGAACCTAGAACCCTCATATATTCCCCTTCTCGCCAACATTTTCTGCTCTTTTCTTTCTATCTTCAAACAGAAATGAATGTTGTTGTTGTCGAGTCAATTTCTACTCATAGGACCCTATAGCAACCCTATTGGACAGAGTAGAACTGCCTCCATAGGGTTTGCTAGGCTATAATCTTTACGAGAGCAGATCATCAGGGCTTTTCTCCCACGGAACTGCTGGTGGATTCCAATCACTGACTTTTCAGTTAGCAGCTGAGCGCATAACCATTGCACCACCAGGGTTCCTCGTGAATGAATATCCCTATCTAAAAAAAATGCTATTAAATAAGCAAGAGACATGAGAAAATTCACAAAACAGACAAAACATACTAGAGCATAAACTAATCAGTCCTTTTGGCAAGCAATTTGGCAATATGTATCAAGGACCATAAAAATGACCAAGAACATGAACGATAAATTCACGGAAGAATCTTTCCAGTGCAATAAACATGTGAGATTCTCACTGGAATTCAAGGAAATGCAAATTCAAATAGTATTTTTAATAATAAAATTAGTGGTTTAATAAGCGCATAGTGAGATTGACAGTGTGGGATACAGGAACTCTCAAATACAGCTCAGAGGAGTATAAATTAATACAACCTTCCTAGAAAGCAATTCCATAATATACAGCAAAGATATTCAAAATACGTCTCAGATGGTATTACAGATAGTACCCAACTTACCAGGTACCCAAGTTACGACAAACCCACCTACGACTCTTTTTTAACATTATTGTTAGTAATATGTACTACAAAGTGTTGCAGTGCAAAATTTGCTGATGTTATCGTTCTCATGCCAACCCCTAAAGACAACTAAGATCGGATTTATAAAGATACTGATAATAAAAGGCAATAATTAAAAAAAAAAAGTTAATCGACTTACATCGGAACCAACTTACGTCACAGTCATCAGAACAGAACCCCATCGTAAGTCGGACACTGCTTATATAAGGAAATAATCAGGTATACGTACAAAGATTCATCTACAAAGATATCAGTCATAGCATAAATAGCAAAAACAACAAATAAACTAAATGTCCATTATTACAGAAATGGTTAACTAAATTATGGTTACTAAACACCACGGGGTGTTAAAAAAACCATTAGAAATTATGAGGTAGAATATTATTGAATTGAATAATGAAGGATTTATTAGATATTGAGTTTTAAATGATTGTAAAATGGTGGGTAATGTATGATTTAATGATTAATAGATGGATAAACAGGCAGAGAGCGTGAGACCAAAGGATAACAGTAGTTCCCTCCAGGTAAGGCAACTCTTGTCATCGTCACTGCTGTTGAGGCAGCCCTCACTCACGGGGCCCCAAGCACAACAGAACAAAACGCTGCCCAGTCCTGTGCCACGTGATGATCAGTTGTGGATTGAATCGTTGTGATCCATAGTTTTCATTGGCTGGTTTCAGAACTACGTTGCCAGGCCTTTCTTCTTAGTCTGTGTTGGTCTGGAAGCTCCGCTGAAACCTGCTCAGCATCATAGCAACACAAGAGCCTCCACTGAGGTATGAGTAGTCGCTGGGCATGAAGTGCTTTGGCGGGGAAGCGAATCCAGGTCTACCACATGGAAAGCAAGAATTCTGCCCCTGAACCACCCCTGTCCTCTGTAAGTGATGTCTACTTCCTGTTTTGAGATTCTCTTCTCTTTTTCAAATTTTCTACAATGAAAATGTGATACTTTCGCAATTAGAAAAACAACAAATGCTATTTTTAATAAGTAATAATAAGCTTTGCCCCCAGACACCCTTTTAGCTCAGTAATGAAGTCACTCCTGAGGTTCACCCTTCAGCCAAAGATTAGACAGGCCCATAAACAAAACGAGATTAAAGGGGCATACCAGCCCAGGGACAAGGACCAGAAGGCAGGAGGGGACAGGAAAGCTGGTAATAGGGAACCCAAGACTGAGAAGGGAGAGTGTTGACAGATCGTGGAGTTGTTAACCAATGTCATGAAACAGTACTATACTAAATGTCTAATGAGAAGCTAGTTTGTTCTGTAAACCTTCATCTAAAGTACGATAAATAAAATAATAAGTTTTAACTCCAATCTCAGGAAAGAATCTAAAATAGAAAAAATAAACTTTCTTCACAAAGATGTTCACAACACCATTATTTATAATAATAAAAAGTAGAGAAAGGCAAATTTCTAATAATAGGGGAGTATGTTATGAAAACGCTCTTTGGTGGCTACTATATGGTCTCTAAAATGTGTGTTTAGGAAGCATCTGCAATCATATGGAAAACTCCTGTGGAAAAGCACGGTGCCATACTGTGCTTAGAGCATGATACCAACTATACTCAAAATATACATAAGTAGATTAAACCTTAAACCAAAAACATCCCCTGAAGTCTTCTTAAAACCATAATTCAACTTACATAGTAAACAATGTCTGCCTTGAGCAGTATGCTCTTTTAAGATCTATCTATATGCCCTGGTGGTGTAGTGGTTAAGAGCTCGGCTACTAACCAAAAGGTGGGCAGTGTGAATCCACCAGCTGCTCCTTGGAAACTCTATGGGGCAGTTGTACTCTGTCCCATAGGGTCACTATGAGTCAGAAAATGACTCGATGGACAACGGGTTTGGGTTTATATGGGATCAAATTGACAACAGCAACAGAAAGATTAGATACGAATCTTAGGGAGCAGTGAATTTATGTCAATGGAGAGGAACAATTCAGAAATGGAGGGTGAGAATGGTTGCACAACTCGAAGAATGTAATCAATGTCACTGAATTGTACATGTAGAAACTGTTGTATTGGTGTATGTTTTGCTGTGTATATTTTCAACAATAACAAAAAAAATTATTTAAATATATATGTGGGTATATATGCAGAAAAGATTATGAGAAGAAGTACACCAAAAATCAGCAACGTTTCTCTCTTGAAGATATAAGTGACTTTTTCCCTTCTTTTTAGATTTCCATATTTTTGAAACTTTCTATATTGAGCATTTCATTTTCTTAACTGAAAAAAATCAGAAAAAAGTAATAACAGTTTTTAAACTTTCTCTTTCCATCTAGCAACCATCCAATTTTTCTCTCCCTCTTTAGGCCCACCATTCCATCCCCAACACTGGGCAATGTTTTTTTGCCACCATCCTACAGAAATTCTTCCTTTGAGGGTGACACTGCCCTCCATCTGGCAAGCCTAAAGACCTCTAAGCTCCATGTGCTTGGACCTCTGTGGCAGCTGACACAGAAGACTGCCCCTCGTGAAATGCTCCTTCTCTGGGCTTCCACATCACTGCATTATCCTGGCCCTCCCCACCCCTCTTGTGGATCCTTCTTGTCCAGTTCCCAAGGTTATGGGCGCTTTCCCAGGGCTCTTCCTTTTCTGTACTTTCTCCCTCTTAGAACCCATCCTAGGTCCCAGTTACAACCATCTGTTCTCATCTATACACAGATGAGTCTCAAATTTATCTTGTTCAGACCTGATTGTGTACTTCAACCCAGTCTCTGCAAATACTCACAAGATATGGCCCCTGACATTGTAAACCACTCCCCAGTAAACTGGCTTGTATTCCAAACCTCCTTTCTTCTGTCATTCTCCTAGTATCCATTCTATCAGGCTTCCAAGGCACAAACTGGAATCATCATTTGCCTTTTCTCTCTTTTATTCTTCATATCTAATCCTTCATAGTATCTCATAAGCTCTTTCTTAAACCTGTTCTCCACATCCATCTTTTGTTTTCCATTTCTAGAATGAGAATATGTTCCTCCACCTAGAATAATGTTTCGCCCTCCCCTTTCACCAAATGTCTAAATCCTCACCATCCTATGGGATTCAACTCCAATACCACTTCATTCATTCATTCTAAATTTTTTATTGAAAATCCATGAAAGTGCCAGATACTAGGTAAGGCATTAGGGATACAGTAATTATCAAAACAGACAAACTCTCTTCTTTCTCGGAGCTTATATTTTAATGGGAGAAGAGAAACAAAAAGCAAAGTAAAACCTGGATAATTCAAAGTTAAGACAGGGTAACATAAAACCTGGATAATAATTCCAGGTAATAAGGCAGAAAAGCATGAAGGCAGAAGCAGGCAGAAGTGCTGCTGTAGACTACACCCACTCCTCACTCATTGACATGGTTAAGTTCCAAAGACCAGGTCATTATGCAAAAGTCGGCATTATGTGAAAATGGAGGATGATCACATCAGATCATAAAAAGGAGGATGACTACATCATTACATAACTGCCAAACTACATCATTATATAACTGCCAAGCCACTCAGAATCATGGCTCAGCCAAGTTGACACATAACCTTAACCATCACAGCAAGTGTTACTCTCACCTCGCACCTCAGCTTTTGTTACTGCCAGACGTATTCCATTAAAGTGCAAAATAGTGGGATAGTAGATTTTTTACTATTGTCATAAATGTGAAATGTCAGATAATGAGATAGTCGATAAGTGAGAAGTAGGTGTACTTTAAACCAGTTGCTACTGAGTTGATTCCAACTCATGATGACCTCATGTATGTCAGAGTAGAACTGTGCTCCACAGGGTTTTCAATAGCTGATTAGATAACCAGGCCATTCTTCTGAGGTGCCTCTGGGTGGACTTGAACCTCCAGCCTTTTGGTTAGCAGCTGAGCACATTAACTATCTGCACCACCCAGGAACTCCATAGACTACTTTAATCCTTCCTAATGCCCCAAACAGAATGGATCTTGTCATCCCCTCAGCTACATAGTCTTTATTCACGCCTTTTTAAAACTTTCTCCTTTGAGTTATAACAATGTGCTACAAATAAATGTACTTATCTTAATTCTTCTTTCAAACTATATATAAGCTCCTTGATGGCAAAGTTTACAATTTACACATCTTGCTATCCATTACAAAAGAGCCCAGATGTGTACTATGATTTCGGTAAATGTTTATTGAATAAATAAATGAATACCTACATCATTACAGCAGCCTCTGAGCTGGTCCCCCTGCTTCCAGGCTATTCTTCATTCAATCATTCATAAATTTTTCAAAATACTATTTTCATCTCTTCACCTCCCTTTGCTCAAGATCCCTCCATGTCAAGTCTAAACTGTTCAAACTCTCTATAATCGATCCCTCTAGTTAAAATTTACCACCAGTTTCTGTAGAAATGTTGCTGAGGGAATCAGGTTGGTCAACTAATTGTTTTTTAACCCTCACTCTGCTCATTAAAACCCTATCCTGAATTTGCAGGGACATTGTTGGGATCGAACTCATTAGTTCGTTTAAAAATAACTATTAAGCCCATCTCTTAATGTATACAAGTGGATCTTCTTGTGGCAGGCATTATGGTGAGACCTGGTCATGTCCTGGTGAATGGAACAGTCCTGGTCCCTGCTCTCATGAAGTATCCAGTACAGTCCTGCATAAGACAAAGTGAAGGAGCTCTGTAAACTGTAGAGCTATTCAAAGGCAAGTTGTTAGGTGTAGCATTATGACTTCCATCTCCATGCTTCTGTTCTTGTGGTTCACCCTTCCTAAAATGCTTTTCTGTTTCCTCTCTACTTTCTCAATTATACCTGTCCTGAAAGCCTAGACAGAATTCCTCCTCCTCCAGAAAGCTCACGCTGATCCTTCAGCTATTATATCATTCATAGCCTGCACCACCCAGATTAGTACTTTAATACTTGCTGGCTAGTGTTACTCACTAATTACTCTCTGAGTGTTATTTCACCAAACAATAGATTATAAGCCACTGGAAAGAGAAATAATTCTTATACTCCAATACCCCATATGTCCTTGAGCAAGTTACTTGACCTCTTTGGACCTCAATTTCTGCCTGTGTAAAATGTCATTATAATAGCTATTGTGAACAAGAAAAAAAGAGCTAGTATCCATAATATACAAAGAATTCCTATAAAACAATGAATAAAAGACAACCTAATTTCTAAAAAAAAAGACATGAACTGGCACTTCAGAAAACAAGATGTGAAAAAGTCAATAAATACATGAAAAGGTACTCAGTCTCACTAGATATCAGGTAAATGCAAATTAAAACGACATTGAGAAGTACTTATACCTACCAAACGTCTAAAATTAAAAAGACTGACAATATCAAGTATGTGCAAAGATATAGAGCAACTGGAACTCTCACACTAGTGGGAGGAACATAAATTGATATAAAACCATTTTGGAGAAGCACATGGTAGTATCTACTAGAGCTGACTAAGGTGCTCCTGACCTAAGCCATGATATTTTCAGTCACCTCATATGCATGCAAAAACTGGACAATGGATAAGGAAGACTGAAGAAGAATTGATGCCTTTGAATTATGGTGTTGGCGAAGAATATTAACTGTACCATGGGCTGTCAGAAGTATGAACAAAGTCTTTCTTGGAAGAAGTACAGCCAGTGTGCCCCTTGGAAGTGAGGATGGAAAGACTGTCTCACGTACTTTGGACATGCTCTCGGGAGGGATCAGTCCCTGCAGAAGGACGTCATGTTTGGTAAAGGACAGGGCCAGCAAAAAAGAGGAAGACCCTCAATGAGGTGGATTGACACAGTGGCTGCAACAATGGGCTCAAACATAGCAACAATTGTGGGAATTGGGCAGGACTGGGCAGTGTTTCATTCCATTGCGCATGGGGTCGCTGTGAGTCAGAACTAACTGGACAGCATCCAACAACAAGAACAATAACTAGAGCTGAAAATATGCAAACCCTACAACCAAGTAATTCCACCCCAGGTATATCATCAAAAGAAGTGCATGCGTACATACACCAAAAGGCATGTTCACGAATGTTCATAGCAGCATTGTTTGTAGCATCCCCAAAAAGAAAACAACCCAAATGTCCATCAACTGATAATGGACCAATAAATTGTGCTGAATTCATGTGCTATTATTATACAGCAATGAGACCGAAAGAACATCAGAAGCATGATGTTGAACAAGTCAGACACAAAAGAACCCATGCTGAATTATTCCATTTACATAAAGTTCAAAAAGAGACAAAATTAATCTATGATATTAGAAGTCAAGTTAGTGATTATAACCAGGGAGGAGGGAATGGGTAGAGAATGGGCAAGAGGGGAACTTCTGGGGCACCAATCCCAGAAAGAGATGATGTTCTATTTCCTGATTCATGTGGTGGTTTTGTGGGAGTGTCTACTCTGTGATAGTTCGTCAAGCTATACATTTATGATTTGTGTATGTTATGCCCAGCAAGAAAGTTTATTTAAAAAGAAAAAATGGAATAATATATATGAAAGTGCTCAGCAAATTGCCTCGCATGACTAAGTCCTCATATATAAGTGTTTACTATTTACCATTGGACCTAGAATAGTATTAAATACATGGGAGGCATTTTATTCATCTATTAATTCAACAATTGACCACTTACTGAAATGTGTATACAAGGTATATGTTGCTGTTAGCTGCTGTCAAGTCGGCTCAGGCTCACGGTGATCAAAACACTCAATTCCGACCTCACAGAAGCATACAATCTGATGAGGGCAGAGAATCATCTAAAAAATTAATACAAAAACAGTATGTAATTACAAATTGCAATAAGTGCTATGAAAATGAACCAACAGGAAGAGCTAATTTAACTTTAGGGGTCATAGAAGTCCTCTCTGAGGGAGTAGCATGTTTTCACGATTGATTACCGAATCCTACGACAACAGGATCAATGCCCCATGAAGCGTTTAGTATCTATCTTGAGGCATCTCCACTGGTTTGTCCGTCTATTCAAGGTTCATTACTCCTACTGGTGTTTACAAAAACGGTGAATAAAATTTCATATTTCTTTCATAAAATGTCAGCAGAGAAGTATCTAAGAAGTGAGGAAATGAGCAATGAAGGCGGAATGGAGTAGTGGTGAAGAGCACAGGCTCTGGAGCCGGGCTGTGGCCAGGTTAGAATCAATCCCAAGTCTGCTGCTCTCTTACAGGGTGTCCTTGGACAAGTTCCTTCACCTCTCTGGACTTCTGTTTCCTCACCTCTTAAAAATGGAGGTGATAACGAAACCTACTTCCCCAGGTTTTTGTGAGGATTCACTTCAATACTATACACCAGAGCTTGGCAAACTTTTTCCATAAAGGGCCAGAGACTAAATATCTTAGGCCTGGTGGGCCATACTGTCTCTGTGGCAACCCAGCTCTGCCATTGTAGCAAAGCAGTAATAGACAATACATATGTGAATGAGTGTGGCCGTGTTTCAATAAAACTTTATTCACAAAAAAGACAATGGACGAATGTGGCCCATGTAATTTGTCAATCCCTAATAAATCCTATGCAGTGCTTAAAACTGTGTCTGACACACAGTAGGAGCTCAACATAGACTGGTTCTTATTATGTGGCTTACACTATTGTAGGCTCACAAAATATTTGTTGACTAAATGAACATATTCAAAAAGAATTCAGAAAAATAAGGAAATTCATGAGATATCTGTTGTACAGTCTCTCCCATGAAATGTCTCTTCTAGTGTTCTATTTAAGAAATTATGTTGAGCTGCAGGATCGTTTGTCAGACTCAGGAAAGAAATTTTAAGTCATTTGTTCACTCAGTAACGATTTGTCCAGCACCTTTGGAGTGTCAGGCATTGTGCTAGTTCTAAAGTATATAAGAGTGAGCGATAGCTGGAAAGGTACCTGCCCTCATTGAGCCTACACTCTAATGGGAGAAACAGATATTGGCCAAATAACCACACATATTAATGTAAAAGCTTAACTTTGATAAATGCTGCAAAGGAAAAGCACATGGCTCCACAAGAGTTTCTGACAAGTGCTGGAGGGAAGACATTTCCCTGAGTGTCATGGATTGTATTGTGTCCCCCAAAAATATCTGTCAACTTGGCTGGGTCATGATTCCCAGTATTGTATGATTGTATACCATTTTGTAATCTGATGTGATTTCCTTATGTGTTGTAAACTCTGTCACTATGATGTAATAAGATGGATTAGCGGCAGTTATACTGATGAGGGCTACAAGATTAGATAGTGTCTTAAGCCAATCTCTTTTGAGATATAAAAGAGAGAAGCGAGCAGAGACACATGGGAACCTCATACCACCAAGAAAGCAGTGCCAGGAGCAGAGTGCGTCCTTTGGACCTGAGGTTCCTGCATAGAGAAGCTCCCAGACCAAGGGAAAACTGGTAACAAGGACCTTCCTCCAGAGTCAACAGGGAGAAAGTGTTTCCCTGGAGCTGACGCCCTGAATTTGGACTTGTAGCCTACTGGATTGTGAGAGAATAAATTTCTCTTCGTTAATGCCATCCATTTGTGGTATTTCTGTTATAGCAGCACTGGATGACTAAGACACTGAGAAAGTGCCCTTAGAGTTGAGGCCTGAGCATGAAAAGGAGTTGACCACACAAAAGTGTGAGAAAGAAGCATTCCAGAGGAGGGACAGAATGTCCCTGTGGTCCTGTGGTGGGAAGGAACATGGCAAATTTGAGGGCCTGAAAGGAGGCCAGTATGGCTGGAACACAGAGAGCAAGAGGGAGCTTGGGGAGAAATTAGTAGTGGCCAACCCATGCACGGCCTTGTAGGCCACTTTAAGGAGTTGTCTTTTTCTCTAGAGAGTAATTAATAATCATTGCAGTTTTAAGCAGGGAAGTAACATGATCACATTTGCATTTCTAAAAGATCCCTCTGATTTTAATACAGAGAAATGGATTGGAGGCAGTCAGAGTAGACACTGGTCACTTCTGCAGTAGCCCATGATGAGCTGATAGAACTCACCTAGGCAAACGGAAGTGGGCACAGGGATGGAGAGAAGTGGGTGAATTTAAGAATTATCTAGGAGGTAAAACTAATAGAATTTGTGGTCTGACAGAGATTGGAGAAGCCCCGAGAGTATGGCCCCCGGATACCCTTTTAACTCAGTACTGAAGTCACTCCTAAAGTTCACCCTTCAGCCAAAGATTAGACAGGTCCATAAAACAAACAATAATAACACACGTAGTTCAACCATGTATACGAGACTAAACGGGCACCCCAGCCCAGGGGCAAGGACAAGAAGGCAGGAGGGGACAGGAAAGTTGGACCAATGGAAATGGGGAACCCGAGGTCGAAAAGGGGAGAGTGCTGACACATTGCAGGGTGTGTCACAAAAGAATGTGTATTAATTGTTTAATGAGAAACTAATTTGTGCTGTAAACCTTCACCTAAAGCACACACACACACACACACACACACACACACACACACACACACACACACCCCTAATAAAATTCGGTAAGGCTTAGATATAGGAGGTGAGATTCAAGGCTTGTCCAACTGGATGGATGGCAGGACTGATCACATACAGGCATGTGAGGAGTGGGGAGTTCTTGGGGGCAGTTTGGGACATGTTAAGTTTGAAACGTCTGTGAGACAACCATGAGCAGACACTACGTACCAACTCAGTTGCCATCAAGTCAACTCCGACCCCATATGTGACAGAGTAGAACTATGCTCCATAGGGTTTTCAGTAGCTGATTTTTCAGAAACAGATAGCCAGGACTTTCTTCCAAGGCACCTACTGCGTAGACTCAAACCTCTAACCTTTCAGTTAGCAGCAGAGCTCCTTAACCATTTGCACCACCCAGGGACTCCAGACACCAAGTCGGAGGTGGACATTCGGGTCTGGAGTTCAGAGGGTAGGCCTATGCTGGAGGTACAAGTGTGTGTGTTACCTGTCTACAGGTGGTCACTGAAGCTGTGGGTGTGGATGAGATTACCTGGGGAGGAATTTAGAGCAAGAAGAGGAAAAGGCATGGGACAGAACCTTAAATAACTAACATTTTGTCATTTTAAATTTACCCTTCTTGACCTTTCTATAGTAACCAGTCTTAACAGTCTTCTGGGTTCTATTTGAGGACTCATCTTTTTAAAAAGTGGAAAAACTCTGCAGGCCCTCCAAAACAATAAAATTATGGCGGAAAATCTTGGAGTATAGAACCGCTAGAGAGAGATTGAAGAAGCCGCTATTACTTTAAAAAGGCTGAAGAGTGATTTGACAAGAGATGAGCTTAAATGTGCAGATGTCCATTCCCTTCCTGCCGATGGTGGTGGCGAATACTGGGCTTTTTACCATTTGGCTGGGGAACACTGCTTTCCTGGGGATCTTCCAGAACTGGGGGTGAGCCGCCAGTAGGTAAAGTCTGCGCGGAGACACAGGGATAGAATAACCACCTCTCGACCAGAGCTTCTTCACTTTTGTGGGACACTGGCTTGGGACTAGACAATCTGAGGAAGATGATGAATTTGCTCCCCAGGAAAGTGCAGCTACCCTCAGAATGTTGCATGAAATCTCAAGGAGTTCACCAATGAGTCCTGGATACAGGTTAAGGACCCCTTTCTAGAGATTCCTGAAGTGCAGAATGGGAGGTCAGCTCATATTCTGCGGAAAGAGTGAGTGAAGCCCAGAGAAGATCACACAGCCACTGAGGGCAGAGCAGGGCAAGTCCACGGGCTTCGGAGTTCCCAACCCCTAGCTCCTTCCAGAGCTCCATTTTGCCCTGCTGCACACAGGATGCCTCAGCTTCCTTCATGTTTGGATCCCTGGGACTACATTCAAGTTCTTTCTGGGTCCGTAAATCTAAATGGGACATAAACCAAAAGACAAGGCGCTCAGCTGCTAACTGAAAGGTTGGCGGTTCAAACCCACCCAGTGGCTCTGCAGGAGAAAGACCTGATGATCTGCTCCCATAAGTATCACAGCCTAGAAAACCTTATGGGGCGGGTCTACTCCGTCACATGGGGCCACCACAAGTTGGGGTCAACTTGAAAGCACCTAACAACAACAACGGTTTAAAGAGATACCATATTCATTGTCGTCAAGTCGATCCCGACTCATAGCAACCCTGTAGGACAGAGTAGAACTGCTTCACAGGTTTTCCAAGGAGCAGCTGGTGGATTCGAACTGCTGACCTTTTGGCTAGCAGCCAAGCTCTTAACCACTGGGCCAACGTTTGAAGAGAATGGCTGCACAGATGTAACCTTTTCTGTCCAGTTCAGCTTCCTTCACCCCGTTCCCCAGGAAATACCACGCTGAGTCAGTGATTGCAGCCAAGAGCTGCCGGGGATTTGGATGAATCAGTTGAAGAAGCCCAGGCTCTGAATGGTGTCCCCTGATCAAAGCCTTCAAATACGGCAGGTGGAGGTCAGTTTGTCAAGGCCCATCAGAATCACCTTGTAATTAAATCTAATCCCAGTTCTCCGTGCCCTGCTGATTCACACAAAAGTGCACACTGCTTTCAGCCATCACTGGCACTGATTATACCCAGTGTGGTAAGTCGAGGATTCTACTAATTAAGGGAAAGATCAGAGATGCGGCGAGCTTTCATCCAGGTGAGAAGGCTGCTTCAGTCTCAGTTTTCATAATGTCACACTGCCTGACACCTGTTCTTCTGGTTTTTGGAGTAGAAAGACCCACCCACCACCGCAGTATCGAGGGAGTACTAGCACCGTGCCCTCATGAAGGAGGAGAACCTCGATACGCCCGCTGGGGGCGTGGTGCTTATGGCAAATGGTGGATGAAATATAAATCCCCTCACTCTTCAAACAGCCTAAATTCTATCCCTGGACAAAGCTGATCACCAGAAACCCATGCAGAGGGACCACACTCATCTATGCTTCTGAACTGCCTTCACTGAATTATGTTTTAAAGTCACATCTTCAATTTTTATCAAAATTATGAGAAATAGACATTACAAATTCACCATCGCTTTGTGTCAAAACGCTGTTAAGTACTTTGTCCCTTTCTTCACAAGGTGCCCCCTTATAAAGTTCCACATGAGATATTTCTTTTAGAATCCCATTCTAAGAAAAGCTATCTTTCCCCATAAACAGAAGTGATGGTCCTCTTCCTCCCCCAGCATCAGGGCCATGCAGCTGGGGTGTTCTCCTTGGGTCACTGCTGCCAGAAAGCTCTGAGTCCAGTTAGAAATGCAGGAACAGCAACCATGTTGACCCTTGTGGTTGGTGTACTTGATTCTGCTTTTTCCTGGTTCTACCTTTGTAGTTCTGTTTTTATTTTGCGACTGTACTTTATTGTCTAAGTATTTCAGTAAGGAGCCCTGGTGGTGCAGTGGTTAAGCGCTCGGCTGCTAACTGAAAGGTCGGCGGTTTGAACCCACCAGCTGCTCCGTGGGAGAAAGAAGTGGCAGTCTGCTTCCGTAAAGATTACAGCCTTGGAAACCCTATGGGGCAATGGGTTTTGTTTTTTGTGTGTAAGGAGCTTCAAATCACTCTGAAGAAAAGTGGACTATAAATAAGTAAATACATTTAAAAGGGAATAATCAAGTCTTCTCTCAAAGATTATAAATAGTAGCTAAGATTGCTTTGGTTTTCATGCAGCTAGACAAGTTTCCAATGTTACAACCACTCTTAATGAAAAGAATATGTTCATCAGAATCTAGATTAGGATGGAGCAGGGAGACCCAAGGACTTTCAGACACACATCAGAGACACCACATTTGTGCAAGCAGGGCCACGAATTTTATGTAAAGGACGCATCAGACCAGCTCCAAATGCAGCTCCCAACAACCAAATCCACTCTGTCCTTGGGGAGCTTCCATCCCGGGTCAGTTAGTCAATGAGCAGTTACCACCACACACTGGGACTCCACCATTAGCTATTTTAACCTTTTTCAGGGGGAACACAGTAGGATATGGATAAATAATTACTAATGGAACCCAGTACCATTTCAAGGGTTCAATAGTTAAAAAGAATAATAAAATTGGATCTCTACACGCAAGTAGCTTACAGTATAACTGAGCAGATGAGACACACTCATGAAACAGTTGGAGAACATGCAGTTCAGTGACGAAGGCCTGAAGAAGGGTCATCATTCAAGTCTTGAGGAGTGCCTCAGTTCAGGCCCGGCTGGCTATGGCACGGATGATAGAAGTAGAGCCTGTTAAAAAGGGCAAGACTGTGTCATTAAAAACATAAATTTGCTCATTCAAGAAATATTTGCTGTGTGCCCACTACCTGGTAGGCATTTCCTAGGTGTTGGTAATAGAGCATTGACCAAAACTGACAAGTCCCTCCCCTCATGGCAACTACATTCTAGTGGGGAATACAGACAAATAAAGAAGGAAACATATCAGATGGGATAAATGTTAGAAGAGTAATCATGTAGAATAAGGGCAACAGGGAGGGAGGCAGGAGAAGGGACAGTGTTGCTGTTTAAGAGAGGGAGGTCAGGTGACATTGGAGCAGAGACCTGCAGGAATTAAGGAAGTGGACCAGCGCATGGTTACCTAGGGGAAGAGCATTCCAGCAGAAGGAACAGCATATGCTAAGGGCCCAGGATGGCACATACGCAGTATGTTCAAGGAACAAGGAGGGCGGTATAACAGAAACAGAGGCAACAGTGATGGGAAGAGGGGGAGGAGATGAGGTCAGAGGCAGTGGAGACCCAATCAAGTCCCAGAGAAGGCTTCCCGAAGAAGATGGGGCTTGTCTAGGAGGGATATGGCTCAGGCCAAAGGGAACCCTGTGAACAAAGGCCCCGAGGCAGGGAAGAGCTTGGAATAGCACAGTGCCTGAGGAGCTTTGCACAGGAGAAAGATGTGGCAGTCTGCGCCCGTGAAGATTTATCGCCTTGGAAACCGTATAGGGCAGTTCTACTCTGTACTATAGGGTCGCTATGAGTCGGAATTGACTTGACAGCAGTGGGTTTGGTTTTGGTTGGGGGGCCTTGAGTAGAAAGCATTCAGATTCCAGGGGTGGGCAAATAGGAGAGAAGCCTGGATGGTGAGGAGAGGCCAGTGATGGAGTCTTAAAAACAGCCATATCCTTTATTTCTTGGGGGCTTTTCAGAAAGCACTTGGGCAGAAGTAACCACCCCAGTACTGTCCTTTCCAAAGGGACTCCATATGGACCCCACCGCAGGCACCATTTTGAAGAAAGAGAAAAAAAGTAAAAAGAAAAGAGAACCAATTGATGAAAAGAGAGAATTCTCCCATCTCTACAGATGTGTGTCTGGATGCACATGTTGTCTGAAGGGGCAAGGGCAGCTCACAAGAACTTGAAGGTTATTCCAGGGCCTCCAGGAAGCATTACAAATGTTTCTCCTGCCCTCTATGAACCACTGAAATCCTGGTGGAGTAGTAGTTAAGAGGTACACCTGCTAACCAAAAGGTGGGCAGTTCGAATCCACCAGGTGCTTCTTGGAAACCCTATGGAGCAGTTCTACTCCGTCCTATAGGGTCGCTATGAGTTGGAATAAACTCGACGGCAATGGATTTGGTTCGGTTTTTGTATGAACCACCAAGGAGTCCCTGTGTGGTACTGATGGTTAAGTGCTCATCTCCTAACTGAAAGGTTGGTAGTTCAAATCCACCTAGAAGCACCTCTGAAGAAAGGGTTGGCAATCTACTTCTGAACGATCAGAGCAGAAAACCCTAAGGAGCAGTTCTACTCTGACGCACATGGGGCCCCCTTAGTCAGAATCGATTTGATGGCAACTTGTTTGGTTTTAGTTGTAAGTCATTGAAAGAGCAGCCGGGGAAGGTTTCCAGAGCCAAAGCTAAGGTTGGCTGACTGGGTACAACTATCCTGAAGGGTCCCCAAATAAATGAAGGGTTGAATTTTTTCATGTCTTGTCTGAGAAAGGGGAGCCCTGGTGGTGCAGTGGTTAAGAGATGGGCTGCTAACCAAAAGGTCGGCAGTTCAAATCTACCAGCTGCTACTTGGAAACCCTGTGGGGCAGTTCTACTCTGTCCTATAGGGTCGCTATGAGTTGGAATCGACTTAATGGCAACAGGTCTGGTTTGGTTTTGGTCTGAGAAGGCAGAGCACAAGGAGAAGAGCTGAGACACAAAGACAGTGAGACATGAGGCAGATGCAGAGACAAACAGGTTCTTTCACCAGCAGTTTTAATTCTTTGAAAACAGTGTCTAAATAAGTGTTAAGGCCTTTGAATCAAGCTTAGCTTTAAAATCCCTAAGAGAATGTTCTGGTTTCCATTGGGTGCACTGGAGTGGTTTTGAACCACAGAACCTGGGACTCTTCCCAGCCTTCTTACTAACTCTCCTTGACTAAAATCTAAATTGTTTCTCTCAAACAAGTGTTTTGGTTTTCTTTTTTTACTTTTTTTTTTTTTTTTTGTACTTTAGATGAAGATTTACGGAGCAAGTTAGTTTCTCATTAAACAATTAATACACAGATTGTTTTGTGACATGCGTTGCAAACCCCAAGATGTGTGAACACGTTCCCCTTCTCGACCCTGGGTTCCCCATTACCAGCTTTCCTGTCCCCTCCTGCCTTCTCATCCTTGCCCCTGGGCTGGTGTGCCCATTTATTGCCATTTTGTTTTATGGGCCTATGTAACCTTTGGCTGAACTGAGTTAAAAAGGGTGTCCAGGGGCCATACTCTTGGAGTTTCTCCAGTCTCTATTAGACCAGTAAGTCTGGTCTTTTTTTGTGAGTTAGAACTTTGTTCTACATTTTTCTCCCACTCTGTCTGGGACCTTCTATTGTGATCCTTGTCAGAACAGTCAATGGTGGTAGCCAGGCACCATCTAGTTGTGCTGGATTCAGTCTGGTGGAGGCTGTAGTAGTTGTGGTCCATTAGTCCTTTGGAATAATCTTTCCCTTGTGTCTTTGGTTTTCTTCATTCTCCCTTGCCCTAGATGGGTTGGGACCAGTGGAGTATCTCAGATGGCCATTCACAAGCTTTTAAGATCCTAGACGCTATTCACCAAAGTATGATGCAGAATTAAACATTTTCTTTACAAACTATGTTATGCCAGTTGAGCTAGATGTCCCCCAAGACCATGGTCCCCAGCCCTCAGCCCAGTAATTCAGTCCCTCAGGGAGTCTGGATGTGTCAATGAAGTTTTCATGATCTTGCCTTGGTCAAGCTGTACTGATTTCCCCAGTGTCG
The DNA here is from genome assembly GCF_000243295.1 of Trichechus manatus latirostris. NCBI lineage: Eukaryota > Metazoa > Chordata > Mammalia > Sirenia > Trichechidae > Trichechus > Trichechus manatus. The sequence continues at coordinate 488,509 of NW_004444186.1, forward strand.
TGTACTGTCTTACCCTTCACCAAAGTTACCACTTAGCTATTGTCTAGTTAGTTCAAAAATACATTTTAATTAACTACTCCCCTTACCCACCCTGATAACCAACTCTTTGCCAGGCTTGGGAGTGGAGTGGGGAAGGGCAGAATCATATCAAGGAGAAGTCATGGTTTCTGATCTCAAGAAGCACACCATCTAAGGAGACAAAGCTAAACCATGAGGGAAACATGTGACGACCTGTATACTATATTCATCTTGGTTTTCTCTACCTGCAAAAATGAAGAAGGAAAGAAAAGACCTGGACAAAAAAACACTGAACTGATAATGGTTGTTACCTCTGAAAAGAGAGAAAAGGGGCCAGGAGTGTTGGTAGTAGTCAAAGAAGATTTTATCTGTAATTTTTTCAAGGGTCAGAAATTTATGTATTATTTACTTGTGTGTAATTAAATATTACTTTGTCTACAATTACATCAGTGTGATTGAATCGTAAGAAAAAATAAAATTCCTATACTGATTTGAAAGGAGCCTTGGTGGTGCAGTGGTTAAGTGCTCGGCTGCTAACTGAAAGGTCAGCAGTTCAAACCCACCAGCTGCTCCTTGGAAACCCTATGGGGCAGTTCTTCTCTGACATATAGGGTTGCTATGAGTCGGAATCAACTCCATGGCAACAAGTTATACTGATTTGGATCTAATTTAAATCCTTAACAATCGTGGTTTTAGAAATCAGTCCTGATATATAAAGAAAGTCAGTTAAATGTCATTATTCTTTGGCCATTGAGTTTATTATCTTCTAAGAAAGGCACAAGGGATAAGATTTTTGGGTCCCCCCCCCCATTTTCTGATCAAGAACAGCTTGACTGAGCTAAGCAAGAACATGTCGGGATCTCGGAGTCCGTCTTGTGCCCCAGTTGATTCAGTTACACGCCTCCCTAATTGTGGACATGTTTGGGGGAGTCTTAAAAGTCTATAATTACTGGCCTGGGTGTGTTTAAAGGAGCCTCACTCAGATGGAACAAATGCTCCAGGTCTGATCATGCCAAACCTCATAATAAACATAATAACTGGGATTTGTACAGTGCTTTTCCCCAGGTGAGCTCAAAACACTTCGTACTGCAGGTTTACTTGAGCCTCCCAGTGTCCTCATGACACACATCAGATGTGGGTGATGACCACCTCATCTCGCTGCTGAGGCTCAGAGAGATTCCCTACCACAGCAGGCAGCATGCCAATGAGTACTCAGGCTGGCCCCACCCAGCCAGTGTCTCCTCCTATCACCAGGCTTCTCCCACAGAGAATCTGATGACTTGAAATGACCCTGGTGGTCTCCTCTCCCCTGTAACTACTACTGTGGACTCTCTCTAGTCTCTCACCACAGACAGACCTCTTGATCTTTCCATACCTTTCCAATGCTGAGGGGGCAATGGTCCCACCACTGGACAATTGCCACAGAACTTTTCCAGCGCCATTTGGCCATGGACTGTAGGTCAGAATATGTCCTCTTCACAGAGGCAACGTGGGTGGCGGAGTGGATAAAACAGAGGTGCTGGCACAGCCCAGGCCCTGGCTGAAGCCCAGCTTCCCTGCTGCGTGACTGTGGCAGGCTTTCTCTTGCTCAGGGGCGAGCAGAGGGGACATGCAATAAATGTCACTTTCCCTTCCCACAGTAAGGACAGGGTGTATCCATTTTCAATGGGCTTTGCTTTTATTTTCCCTGATAAAAATCAATTACTGTTATTGATTGATGCTCAAGGAACAATCATTATAAATTGTTACAATATAGATTTTTATATTGTAAAATTTTGATTATAAATTTTTGATCAAAAGAATGGAAGAGGAGAGCAAAATGGATGGAGATTTTGGATATTCAGAAAGGAACGGGGTGGGTGTGGGGAGGTGGAAGAGGCAGGAGGTAAGGAAAGTCACAGAAAGAAAGGAACAATGAGAAACAGAAAGATCGAAACACTGAAGGGAGGGGAGGACAAAAGGAAGATAGAAAAGAGAATTTAAAACAAACAAATACCGTTGCCCTCGAGTCATAATCTCTTCAGAAGCTAAGGAATAATTTGTCAGCTGGTGAAGTTAAAAATGGTTTTTCATAATAATGAAGTTCCTTCTAGGCTCATGAGAGTAAAGGTGAATAGAACCAGATAGGAAAGGTCCAGGAGTTAGCATGGGAAAGAAACCACAGAATTCCAACAGACCACCAACTCTGTAGCCTATAGATCCCCTCCCAGGCCCAGCTTTTTGTTGCTGTGATCATTATGAAAGGAGAGCCTTGTGGGGACCATGGTCTCGGGGAACATCTAGCTCAGTTGGCATAACATAGTTTACAAAGAAAATGTTCTACATTCTACCTTGGTGAGTAGCGTCTGGGGTCTTAAAAGCTTCTGAGCAGCCCTCTAAGATACTTCACCAGTCTCACTCCTTCAGGAGCAAGGGAGAATGAAGAAAACAAGATACAAGGGGAAGATTAGTCCAAAGGACTAATGGACCACAACTACCACAGCCTCCACCAGACTGAGTCCAGTACAACTAGATGGTGCCTGGCTACCACCATTGACTGCTCTGACAGGGATCACAATAGAGGGTCTCGGACAGAGCTGGAGAAAAATGTAGAACAAAATTCTAACTCACAAAAAAAGACCAGACTTACTGGCCTGATAGAGACTGGAGAAACTCTGAAAGTATGCCCCCCAACACCCTTAGCTCTGTAATGAAGTCCCTCCCGAGGTTCACCATTCAGCCAAAGATTAGACAGGCCCATGAAACAAAACGAGACTAATGGGGCACACCAGCCCAGGAACAAGGACCAGAAGGCAGGAGGGGACAGGAAAGCTGGTAATAGGGAACCCAAGGTCGAAAAGGGAGAGTGCTGACATGTCATGGGGTTGTTAACCAATGTCATAAAACAATATGTGTACTGTTTAATGAGAAACTATTTGTTCTGTAAACCTTCATCTAAAGTACAATAAAAAAAATTTATAAAAAAGAAAGGAGAGCCTTTATCTCTAAGGCAATGCAAGCTTTAGACAGAAGATAGACACAAGAATAGACTGCATGAGTTGCAGACCAGATGGGCGTTAAGACAGACCCATGCTTGTGCTCCTTATCACATCATAGCAAGCATCTAATGTCATAGTTGAAATCAACAAAGCAGTTCAGCTTCTATTACTTTCAAGAGGTGAGGCCACTCTTGGGACTTCACAGGCTTTTCTGTGAGAGCACTGCAGCTCCCTCTCAACACATTCTGGGGGTGCTGTGACCTCACAGTGGATGTAACATGTGGCCCTCCTTCCAGAAGGCAGGCCGTACATACAAAGCTAATGCAAACTAGGAATGGCACTCAAGGAAATGCTGAGCTGAAATGCCCGCTGATGAAGAAACAGGTGAAATGGGGCTTGGCTGGGAATGAATCAGTTCATTATACACCAAGGGTGTCATCTGCAAAAGATGTCTGGCTGAAGGGTGCAATTAAAACCCCTATATACGTGCTGGGACCCCCAAGCCCACTATTTCACAAGCTCTTGGGTCTGAATCCTCCATTTTTCTTGGCAGCCTAGGTAAGTCCTCCAAGAAAAAACTCTGTTTTTACAAATGTTTCACTTTCTTGGTACTTTTCTATAGACAGTAAGACTGTCCAGATACATTTTTTGATTTCTGGAGAATTTTATGATGTTTTTATTAGAATGGACTTTGCCCAAAGGCTAATATTTTCTAAACGCTCTTCTATCGCTTTCAAGAAGGACAGCATCTAAAGAATAGTTCTTCTGTCTTGGTCCAACCACTGCTTTCCAGTTGCTGTGAAGTCAACTCTGATTCTTGGCGACCCCATGTGCGTCAGAGTAGAACTCTTCTCCATAGGGTATTCAATGGTTGATTATTCAGAAATAAATCACCAGGCCTTTCTTTAAGGCATCTCTGGGTGGAATTGAACTTCCAACATTTTGGTCAGCAGCTGAGCACATTAACCATCTGCACCACCCTGGAACTCCCCAACCCCTGCTCCAAACCAAAACCAAACCCACTGCTGTCAAGTCAATTCTGACTCATAGCAACCCTATAGAACAGAGAAGTGCCCCCATAGGGTTTCCAAGGAGCTGCTGGTGGATTCGAACTGCCAATCTTTTTTTGGTTAGCAGCCAAGCTCTTAACCACTGCACCACCAGGGCTCTACTGCTACATGTCCATTATTGGACTGTGCTGAGATAACTCTGCATGTCCTCCTGGTGGATTCGAACTGCCAATCTTTTTTTGGTTAGCAGCCAAGCTCTTAACCACTGCACCACCAGGGCTCTACTGCTACATGTCCATTATTGGACTGTGCTGAGATAACTCTGCATGTCCTCCTCCAGGCTTTGAGGAAAGGAATTGTTTCTTATTCACCTCACATTCCCAGAACACAGCACAGCCCTGGTACAAAGGAAATCATTAACAAATGCTTGCTGAATTAGCTAATTCATTATTACTGCCATCAGCAGAAGCTTCTAGGTTCAAAGGACCTCAGGGGTCAGGTGGCCAGTGGTTTCTTAGGCTGCAACAGAAATCGGCTGGGAAATGTTTAAATGAGATTCCAGGGTCCTACCACAGACCTACTGAATCAGTATCTCTGAGGTGGGGCCTGGAGTCTTTGTTTTTCTAAAGGTCCTCCGGAAATTCTAATGTACAGCAAAGTTAGGTAACCACAGGCCTAATCCCACCTAGTCTGACCTCCCACTCAAACTAGGAACCATTCATCTGATCACGCATCCACTCAGCAAGCATTTATCAAACCTCTATCATACCCAAGGCACTAAGATAAATATAAAATAGGTAAGACATTGTCCTGGCCCTCACAGAACAATCTCTGAAGTAGACAGATAGGAAACAAGCGATTAACCTACAATGTGACATGTACCATAACACGGGTAAGTACACAGTAAAAGATAATTTGATGCAACTGATTCTCTAGTCGCGCTCTTTACTTTCTGGGTCAGACAGTCTGGTGTGGCCAGTCCTCCGGAACACTCCGTCAGCACTGTCCACAGGAACAGCCACACTTCGATGTGAAGGAAGAGGCTGGGCTGTACTCACTGCACATGAGTCCTGTGGGGTGCATGCCCACCTACAGAACCAGGAGGCCTGTTATGGTTGGAATTGTGTCCCCAAAAATATGTATTGTAAACCCTAACCCCCTATACCTGTGGTGAGGAGCCCTGGCAGTGCAGTGGTTAAGAGCTCAGCTGCTAACCAAAAGGTCAGTGGTTCGAACCCACTAGCTGCTTCGTGGGAGAAAGATGGGCAGTTTGCTTTCATAAAGATTTGCAGTCTTGGAAACCCCATGGAGAAGTTCTACTCTGTCCTATAGGGTCGCTATGAGTCAGAATCGACTCAAGGGCAACAGGTTTGGTTTGTGTTTATAATCCCATTTGGGAATGGGTTTTCTTTGTTATGTTAATGATGCAGTATTAGTGTAGGATGTGTCTTAAATCAGTCTTTTCTGAGATATAAAAGAAATTGAACAAGCAAGTGAGCAAGCAGAGATGGGAGAGGATAGACACCATGCCACATGAAGATCACCAAGGAGCCAAGGAATAGGGACTTTCCCCTGAGACAACAGAGAGACAAAGCCTTCCCCTAGAGCTGGCACCCTAAATTCAGACTTCTAGCCTCCTAAACCACGAAAGAATAAATTTCTGTGTGTTAAAGCCACCCATCTGTGGTCTTTCTAGTTATCTAGATAGTACTAGATAACTAAGACAGGGCGTGTTCAGTTTCTGCCCTTGTCTTTGCTGGGGTCATAGTAAGAGCACTATCATTAGAAATGAAAGATGAACTAAAAATGTTTCTCTTTTCTTGCTTTCACAAAAGCCAACTAGACATTTGACGTTACAAATAGGTCAGATCTTTACACTGTGTTTTGCCCCCAAGAAATGGAGAAAGAAGGGATTATAGCAATTCAGGAAAACGAAAGAAGTTGGGTGTTCTCTGTTACATTCCAGGTGCACTCCAGTTGGCAAAACAAGATGCCCCACTGTCTTCTGAGGAGCATCATCAGTCTCATCGATGTTTTCCACAATCACGCAAAGAGCGATGGAGACTGTCAGAGGCTGAGCAAGATTGAAGTTAAGAAACTTCTCCAACAGGAGTTTGGAGTGGCCCTAGAGGTAACAAAGGACAGGACTCAATCACTCTCCTCGTCCGTTTACTCTGTTACTTGGGATTGTCTCCTTGGCTCCAGTGACAATGCCCTCTCCTGGTTTTCCTCATGCCCCTCTAGCTGTTTTTCCTCAAGGTTATTTCAAGTTCCTCTTCTTCTGTCCAACACTCTATGGTTGATATTCTCCGGGATTCTCTTCTCATTCTAACGCATTCCCCCTACTAATTTCACTGACTCTGCTTCAATCACTCTGTATGCTGATGACTTTCAGAATCACCTCATCAGGCCAGATCTCTCTCCTGAGCTTCAGACCCAGAAAGGTAACTGCCCATTAAGCATCTTAGATATCACACAAACATCTCAAATTCAACCTGTGCAAATCTCCCCCCTCAAACCTTGTCCACCTTTTATATCCTACAGCTCAGCAAATACAGCAGCACCACCGACTCATCTGTCTAAGCCAAGAACAGCTTGACACCTTTCGACTCTTTTACCTCTCACATCCAATTCAATCCCAAATCCTGCTTATTCTGACTTCTAAATAAATATCTCTCAGACCTACGCACTTCTTTCTTTTCCCCTTGCCACCAGTATCTCTGACCCAAATTCTTGCAATTGCCTCCTCATTGATCTCCCTGCCTCTAATCTTGCCCCTCCCTATCACCACTACCCACAATCTATTACCTAACTATAGCCAAAATGATCTAGTTTAGGTGTTTGTCCTATAGGCTCCCATTTCACATCTGTAGCATTTTTCACAGTGTGTTATAATTGCCTATTTACTTCTCTGTGAGGGCAGTGACCATGTCTCTTCATTTTCCTTTGTATCTCTAGAACCTGGAACAGTTCCTAGCACATATTTGTTTATTCATTCACTCAACCAATATTTACTTAGCATCAATTATATGCCAGGTATATGCTAGGCTCTGCAAGCAAAATAGATATGGTTTCTGCCGCCAAAAAACTTACATACAATAAGCAAATAATCATAAAAAACATATAGTTAAAAATAAGGATAAGTGTATGTTCTACTGGGGAGTAGAGAAGGTTCTTTAAGGAAGTAGCATTAAGTCAAGATTTAAAGAATATGTAGAAGTTGTCTGGGTGATGAGTAGGAAGAAGAGTGTTCCATGAAAAAAGAAGAGTATGAATAAAGTCCCTGAGTCAGAAAATAGTTTCATGTGTTCAGGAAACTGGAGGAAGTCCAGGGTGGGTGGACAGGAAGAATGACAGGAGGTGAAGGTGAAGAGCGAGACAGAAGATGACTCATGCAGAACTTTATAGATTATGTCAAGGAATTTAGATTGTTCTCCTAATGTAACAGGAAGCCATTAAAGAGTTCTGAGCAGAAGAGTACAAGATCTACTTTACATTGTTGTTTAATTCACTTGACTTCTGGGTGGAGAAGAGATTATAAGGGAGCAAAAGAAGGAACAAAAAGACCAGTTATGAGGCTACTACAACAGTACAGTCAAAACATGATGGTAGCTGGGATTGGGGTCCAAGCAATGGAGAATAAATGGATGGATTAATGATATGTTACAGGTAGAAACGAAAGGCTTTATGATGTACTGGATTGGAGGGGTAAATGAGAATGAAGAACCAAAGATGGCTACCAAGCTTCTGGGTTGAGAAACTAGAAGGATGTTAGTGCCATTTACTGAGATAGGGCGGATTTGATGAGGAGTAGGTATGGGGAGAAAGTCAAGAGCTCAGAGTTGGACATGCTGAATTTCTTCTGCCTGTAAGGTATCACAGAAAAGATGGCACCAAAGCATTTGGATATACAGGTCTGGAGCTCAGAAGAGAGATCTGGCCCAAAGACAAAAATCTAATTATCATCTGCTAATTAATGTTGTGAAGCAATGGGAATGGATAAGAAGGTAAAAACATAGGGTTACAAGAGGGTCCAAGACTAAATCCTGAGAAACTCCAATATTTAGAGGTTAAGTAAAGGAGGAGAAGTGAGTATAGTAAATGAAAAAAACATGGCCAGAAAACTAGGACAAAAACCAGGAAAGTGGGGTATCATGGCATCCAAGAGAAGACAATGTTTCCAAAGGAAGGATCAGACAGCTCTGTCAATATATGCTGAGGATTGAAAAGTGTCTGTTGTATTTGGCATCAAGGATGCCATTTGGTGTGGTGGTGAATATGGAAGCCATGATGACAAGGATTAAAAAGTGAATAAAGGGTAAAGAAGTGGAGACATTTGCAGATGATTCTTTCAAGAAGCTTCGCAATAAATGGCGAGAAGAGATATTGGGTGGCAGAAAGAAATAGATGTGGAAATGTGGGGCACCAGAAGGTTTTTGAAATACAATAGCCAATAAAGCATACGCCTATACTATCAGGAATGACCCAATAGAGACTAAAATATTGAAAAGTCAGGTGAAAGAGAGATAATCAGAAGCAACTCAGTCTTTTAGAAAGTAAAGAGAATGAGCTACAGAGCACAAATAGATGGATTTGCCTTTGGTAGACACAGAAGAACTTCCTCTATTGTTTCAGGAAGAAAAATACACATAGAGGAAGATTTATTCCTTTGCTTGGATAGATGAGAGAGTTCTAGTTTGATAACTTGTTTTTGTTTTTGTTTTTTTTAATTTTAAACAAGGTCATCAATGAGAGTTGGGGGAGGAACAGGGGTATTAGTGGTTAATAAATATTCAATAATATACTTTAGTAATTTTAGTAATAATTATAAAAAATAAACATTTAAGAAAGGAAAATAATGGAACAGTGAAGCAACAATTAGAGAACTGCAAACCTACTAAATTTATAAAAAATAAACATTTCATTCATTATGATTTCAAAATATAAAAATACACATAATACTGCAATAGAATATATTATCCAATGAGGTAACTATCAAAAGGAACAAAAAGAAATAGAAAACAGAGCTGTTAAATATCCCCTAAGAAATTTTCTAGGGTAACAAAAAAAAACAACAAATGATTCATAAACTGCTTCCTTTCTTGATGTTTTTCCTTATAGAAAACAAATAATTCTGAGACAACAGAAAAACTCCTTCAACAGCTGGATCAAGATGGAGACAAAACAGTTGATTTCAGTGAATTCATTTCACTAGTGTTCAGAGTGACAAGAGCCTATTATGCATGCATAAAACCTCTTCTCTGTTCTGAAGGGGGTGTGCAAACTCTAGAACCAAGAGCGGATGAAAGTAGCCAAATTGGCAGCCAGGGCCCAACACCAATAAATGAGGGGAGCCATCAAGTAAGAGACCAGATTCCAACACCACAAGATAGTAGAAGGAGTCAAGTGAGAGACCAGAGACCAGAATTCCAGTATAATGCAAGGCAACAAAGTAGGGAGCAAATCTCAACATCAAAAGTTGGTGACTGTCACCAAGAAAGAGACCAGAGCCCAGAACCAAGTAACAGTAAGATGAAGACTGGGGAGCAGAAACCTTCACCAAGACAGAAGGAGATACAGGAAGTTAGTGCTCAGAACACAGCACCAATGGATGATGAGAGACATCCACAGAGGAAGCTAAGCTCGGAAATGCAAAAACGTGGAAGACAGCAAATTAGAGAGCAAATACCATTTCCAAGAGAGGTGGAGAGACTGGGAGTCAGTGATCAGACTCCAATACTACAGGACAATGGAAAATACAAGGTGAAGATTCAGACCACACCGATAAAGAACGATGAGAGGCTCCAAGTGGGAGAACTGAGCCCAGAGTCTAAGAATGGTGGGAAAAGCCAAGTTAGGGAGGAGAGACCAGCTCCAACAGAAGATGGTAGATACCAAGTGAGACACCTGAGCTCAGAGCCCAGAAATGATGGAAGACACCAAGGTAGGGAGCAGAGGCCAGAACTCAGAAAAGATGGGGAACAACAAGTGAGAGAAGTAAGCCCAGAAACCGTAGGTGATGGGAGAAGCCAAGTTACGGATCAGAGATCAGCTCTGAGACAAAATGAAAGACTCCAATATACAGACCACATCCCAGCAACAAAGGATGATGGGAGACATGAAACGAGAGACCTGAGCCCAGAATCCAGTAACAATGGGGGGCACCAAGTTAGGGAGCAGAGACCAGCTCCAACAGAAGATGACACACACCAAGTGGGAGACCAAACCCTAGCACCAAAGGATGATGGGAGACATCAAGTGAGAGACCAAAGCCCAGCACAAAGGGCTGACGGGAGATTCCAAGTGAGAGACCTGAGCTCAGAACCAAGGAATGTTGGGAGAAGTCAAATTAGGGAGCAGGCATCAGCTCCAAGACAATACGGAAGATTCCAACATAGAGACCAGATGACAAAACCAGTGGAAGGTGGAAGACATCAAGTGAGAGACCTGAGTTCCGAACCCAGGAATGATGAGGATCACCAAGTTAGAGAGCAGAGACTAGAAACCAGGAATGATGAGAGACACAAAATTAGGGAGCAGAGATCAGTGCCTACAGAAGATGGGAGGCGCCAACTGAGAGACCAAAACCCAGCACAAAGGGATGATGGCAGATTCCAAGTGAGAGATCTGAGTCCTGGACCCAATAATAATCGCATTTACCAAGTTAGACAGCAGAGCCCAGAACCCAGTAGTGATGAAGGACACCAAGTTAGGGAGCAGAGATTAGCTCCAACAGAAGATGGGAGACACCAACTGAGAGACCGAAACCCAGAACTAAAGGATGATGGGAGACATGAAGTGAGGGACCTGAGCCCAGAACCCAGTAATGATGAAGGGCACCAAGTTAGGGAGCAGAGATCAGGTCCAACAGAAGATGACACACACCAAGTGAGAGACCAAATCCCACTACCAAAGAATAATGGAAGACACCAATGAGAGACCAAAGCCCAGCACAAAGGGCTGATGGAGACTCCAAGTGAGGGATCTGAGCCCAGAACCAAGGAATCATGGAAGAAGTCAAGTTATGGAGGAAAGATCAGCTCCAAGACAATACGAAAGATTCCAACATAGAGACCAGATCTCAGCACCAAAGGATGATGGAAGACACCAAATGAGGGACCTGAGTCCTGAACCCAGGAATGAGGGAGACTGCCAAGTTAGAGAGCAGAGACTAGAAACCAGGAATGATGAGAGATACCAAATCAGAGAACAGAGAATAGCTCCAATGGAAGATGAGAGATACCGAGTGAGAGACTGAAACCCAACACAAAGGTATGATGGGAGATTCCAAGTGAGAGACCTGAGCCTAGAAACCAGAAATAATGGGAGAAGCCAAATTAGTGAGCAGAGATCAGCTCCAAGACAATATGAAAGATTCCAACATAGAGACCAGATCCCAGCACCAAGGGATAATGGAAGACGCCAAATGAGAGACCTGAGCCCTGAACTCTGGCATGATGGGGATCGACCAGTTAGAGAGCAGAGACTAGAAACCAGGAATGATGAGAGACAGTGAGTTAGGGAACAGAGACCAACTCCAAAGGAAGATGAGAGATACCGAGTGAGAGTCCAAACTCCAGTGCCAAGGGAAGACTGGGGACTCCAAGTGAGAGACCTGAGTCCTGAACCCAGGTATGATGGGGGACACCAAGTTAGGGAGCAGTGACCAGCTGCAACAGAAGATAATACACACCACGCGAGAGATCAAACCCTAGCACCAAAGGATGATGGAAGACATCAAGTGAGAGACCTGAGCATAGAGCCCAGGAATGATGGAAGACACCAAGTGAGACCAAAGCCAACCACACAGGGATGATGAGAGATTCCAAGTGAGAGATCTGAGCCCAGAACCAAGGAACGACGGGAGAAATCAAATTAGGGAGCAGAGATCAGCTCCAAGACAATACAATAGATTCCAAGGTAGAGACCAGATCCCAATGCCAAGAAATGATGGAAGACACCAAATGACAGACCCGAGTCCTGAACCCAGGAATGATGAGGATCACCAAGTTAGAGCACAGAGACCAGCTCCAACAGAAGATGGGAGATACAAAATGAGAGACCGAAACCCAGCACAAAGGGATGATGGGAGATTCCAAGTGAGAGACCTGAGTCTTGAACCTAGGTATGATAGGGGACAGCAAGTTAGGGAGCAGAGACCAGCTCCAACAGAAGATGACACACACCAAGTGAGAGACCAAACCCCAGCACCAAAGGATGTTGAGAGACGTCAAGTGAGAAACCTGAGCCCAGAAGCCAGGAATGATAGTAGAGACCAGATCCCAGCACCAAGAGATGATGAAAGACACCAGGGGAAAGAACCGAGCCCACAACCCAGGAATGATGGAAGACAACAAGTAAGAGACACGAGACCAGAACCCAGGAATGATGGGGGACAAGAAGTTAGAGAGCAAAGGCTGGGTTCAAGAAAGGATGAGGGCCATCTTACGAACAACAGTGAAAGAAACTCTAGAACAGTCATATCTCTGAGAGAACCTAACCATGAAACAAAACATCAGCTGGGGAAAGAACAAGATCAAAAGCATTTTTCTAGGCAGAAGAAAGCTGAGCTTAGAGATCTAGATCCTTGGGGATCAGCAGCCAGCAGAAAAATTGGGCCAATAACCTGTGAGGTATACTTTTTTTCCAAACAGAAAGGTAACTGGTTATGCTATTGTCTACATGACCCATCTGAAACAAATACAAGTAGGCTCAATCATACTGATCTAGGGATATTTAAGAATCAGAGGAGTGGAGGAAGCTATGGCTACCCAGTTTGGGATCCAGAAGAAGAATATTTATACCAGGATGAGGAAGTAAATTGGGAAGATTATGCTGATGACCAGAAGGATGATCCCTATCATGTTTGGAAATCTGGCAACCACAAGTATGAAAAGAACCCTGGGGTCCCAGAAGAGCTCAGCTCCTCTGAGGATGAGATCTGAAGTTCCTTACAGATGCTCCAAGAAACTCCATCTCCCCACTTGGCTGAGCTGGTGCTTTAGGCATTCTTGGATTCTCCTTCCTTTGTGAACCTCTCTTGGCTTCTCCTTCCTTTGTGAACCTCAGACATGTAGCTCTAATCTATAATAGGTAGATTGCTCAAGTTTTGGTTTCTGGGACTCTAACTTTTTTTTTTTTAAGGAATGGCTTAGGGTGAAAAGAAGAATTGAATGTTCTGTTATCCTCCAATAATCCTATGATTTTAACAATGAATCCTGACTCTCTCAAGGCTCATGTGAAGGGTCTGTCAAATTACAGACTTTGTAAACATTAACAATAAATGTTTAGCAAACATTAATTTCTTCTTGGTTTTTTTTGACTCTTTTGAAATTCACTGCTCTCAGATTGAAAACTGAGATGAAGCAACATAGTCACACCAGGGTTTATTTTTCACTCAGAAAATACATACTATATACTCTTTTATCCATTTGTTTAATAATGCATATTTACCTGCTGGGGTCCAAAAAATACAAAAACACATCCTGCTCGATACTGCTATGAAAGATACCTCTAAAACAAAACCAGGTGCCCAGACACCCTTTTAACTCAGTACTCAAGTCAGTCCTGAGGTTCACCCTTCAGCCAAAGATTAGACACGCCCATAAAACAAAACAAGACTAAACGGGCACACCAGCCCAGGGGAAAGGACGAGAAGGCAGGAGGGGGACAGGAAAGCTGATAATGGGGAACCCAAGGTCGAGAAGGGGAGAGTGTTGACATGTTGTGGGGCTGGCAACCAATGTCACAAAACAACATGTGTATTAATTGTTTAATGAGAAATTAATTTGCTCTGTAAACCTTCATCTAAAGCACAATAAATTTAAAAAAAAAAAATTTAAAAATTAAAGGAGAGACAAAATAGATTTTGCAAACAAACAAAGCAGAGGTGGTAACATGATCAGATCAAGTGCAACCCAATATATAAAGCAATAAAGAAATCTATTTTTATTTATGAAGGATACAATCAAACACAAAGATATAACTGTCATTGAATCATTCAACAAGTATTTTTTGAGCAACTGCTATGGGCTGGGCAGGGTCCTCGGTGTCAGGGATACAGATGCAAACAAGACAAAGCCTCCAACCACGGAGCTTACATTCTAGTGGAAAAAGTCATGGGCCAAACCTGCCAAACAACGTGGCATCCAAATAAAAAGAAAAACAAGTTGAAAACATAAGTCGGAACTGGCAGAAAGACCATAGGTGTATACACATACCTCTCTCCATCTTTCATGGATTGAATTGTGTCCCCCAAAAATATCTGTCAGCTTGGCTAGGTCATGATTCCCAGTATTGTATGATTGTCTACCATTTTGTAAGCTGATGTGATTTCCCTATGTGTTATAAATGCTATCACTGTAATGTAATAAGATGGATTAGCAGCAGTTATATTGATGAGTTCTACAAGATTAGATAGTGTCTTAAGCCAATCTCTGTTGAGATATAAAAGACAGATGCCAGCAGAGAGACATGGAGACCTCACACCACCAAGAAAGCAGCACCAGGAGCACAGCACGTCCTTTGGACCTGAGGTTCCTGTGCTGAGATGCTCCTAGACCAAGGGAGGACTGATGACAAGAACCTTCCTCCAGAACTAACAGAGAAGACAAAGCCTTCCCCAGGAGTTGATGCCCTGAATTTGGACTTCTAGCCTACTAGACTGTGAGAGAATAAATTTCTCCTTGTTAAAGCCATCCACTTGTATTTCTGTTATAGCAGCACTAGATGACTAAGACACCATCTTTAGCAGGAAAATAGAAAACAAATAAGTTCTTAGAAAATTTGCTTATAATAGTGGTGAAGTGCATGGGCTTTGTAGGCAAGCCAACCTGGTTTGGATTTCTGACGCCATCATACCAGCTGTCTGATGCTAGGCAATTAAACCTCTTTAAGTCTTGGTTTCCTCATCTGTAAAATGATAAAAATCACTTTGCCTATTGAGATAATGTATTAAAATGCTTCATACAGTGCCTGATGTATAGAAAATGCTTAATAGATGTTAGTTAATACTTTTTTCCAACTATCTTTGATCCAGTAGGTATCTATGACCTCTGCACACTTCAGAAGATACACATAATTTTTAAGCACCCATGAAATATTTATAAAAATTAACCAGGTACTAGAACATAATTAAAACTTCAATAAATACCAAAAAGCAGAAATATGCAGATCATATCTTTGATGATAATGCAAATAAATGAGAAAGTAATAATAAATAAAATGCAAAAAAATACTTGAAATTGAGTCAGAGTCAACTTGATGGCAACTGGCGTTATTATTATCCCCACTTTACAGATGACAAAACTGAGGCAGAGAAGGAAAATCATTCGCCCAAGGTCACCCAGCTAGTACATGGTAGAGCTAGAATTTGAGCCCAGGCAGTCTTCTCCAAGAGCCCACACTCTTGACCACTACGTTATTACCAGGTCAAAGCCTGCACATTAAACCACTCGTGAGCTTGCATCTATCACGTGTCATTTGGCCACTGTGAGGAAACCAGCATTCACCTTCACTGTGAAGTGAGAGTCTCCATTGAGTCAACATTTCTGGGTACAATATGCCAATACACACTGTAGCAGAGACCTCTAGTTCTCCAATCTGCGTTCTTCCTCACTACCCATCCCCCCTTCTTCCTAGGACCCCCAACGTTTATTTTACTCCGGTAAAATACATATAACATACAATTCACCACTTCAACCATTTTTAAGTGTACGATTCAGGGGTACGAATTACGTTCACGATGCTGTACAATATCACCACCATCTACTCCCAAAACGCTTTCTGCACCCCAAACAGGAACTCTGCACCCACTCAGCAATAACTCCCCCATCTCCCCTCCCCACCGCCCCTCGTAACCTCTCAACTACTTTCCGTCTGTATTAATTTGCCTATTCTAGATAGTTCACGTAAGTGGAATCAAACAGTATTCATCCTTTTGCGTCTGTTTTACTTCACTTAACGTCACATCTTCCCCGTTCATCCACGTTGTAGCATGTATCAGAACCTGATTCCTTTTTATGGCTACGTAATACTGCATCATGCATAAATACCATGTCTTGTTTACCCATTTATCTGTGGATGGACAAAACCCCTATTTTTAGCTGGGCACACAGCTACCATCGACAGAGAGACTACATTCCTCAGCCTTTGTTGCTAGGTCAGTCATGTGACTACGTTTTGGCCAATGGGATGTAAGCAGAATGTCACATGGGTCTTCTGGGATGTATAAACAGAAGGACACATCCTTCTTCATCCCTTTCGCCTTCTTGCCAGCTAGAAGGTGGAACAGAGAGCTGGAACTTCAGCAACCATCTTAGAATATGAGGTGGAACCCACATATTGAGAATGGCAGAGCCAGAAGCTTCCAGAACCTGGGTCCCTAATGATCAAGGAGCTGCTATAGGCACACAGGTCCACACACCTCCAGACTTTCTGTAGGAGAGAAATAAAAATCTATCTTGTTTAAAGATACAACAGAAAGATTAGTCCAAAGGACTAGTAGATCGCAACTACCACAGCCTCCACCAGACTGCGTTCAGTACAACTAGATGGTGCCCGGCTACCACCACTGACTGCTCTGACATGGATCACAACAGAGGGTCC
>NW_004444186.1:505223-590856 GCF_000243295.1 Trichechus manatus latirostris
GGCACAACAGCCCAGGACAAGGGCTAGAAGGCAGGAGGGGACAGGAAAGGTGGTAACAGGGAACCCAAGGTCAAGAAGGGGAGTGTTGACATGTTGTGGGGTTGTTAACCAATGTCATAAAACAATATGTGTAATAACTGTTTATTGAGAAACTATTTGTTCTGTAAACCTTCATCTAAAGTACAATAAAAAAAAAATCTATCTTGTTGAAGCTATTGGCTCAGATTGTCTTTCAGTCATAGCAGAACCTAATCCTAACTGTCGCACGTTCCAAAAGCCTAAAGACGTGCTTACTCTTTCAGGAAGGAGCCCTGATGGCGCAATGATTAAGCGCTCTGCTGCTAACCAAAGGGTCAGCAGTTGAAACCCACCAGCCACTCTGCAGGAGAAAGACCGGGCAATCTGCTCCTGTAAAGACTACAGCCTAAGAAAGCTTATGTGGTACTTTTACTCTGTCCTATAGGGTCGCTGTGAGTTGGGATCCACTTGTTGTCATACCACACCCTTTCAGAGACGAACAGAGTCAAGGGGCAGAAGAGGTCTTACGTGAACGGCACAGGGACAGTGTGATATTGGTAACCTCTGGGAATGTCAAATGCCGAAAGCTGGCTCTTCCTTTCACCACGCACTTTTGTGGTTTCTTTTGGAACTCCCCCTCCATCCTGGGCCTCTCTCACCTACAGACCCCTGAATGCTGGCAAGGTCTCCTCTGGCAGGCCACCTACCGCTCTCTACCTGGCCCCTAGCTCCTGGATGTCCATCCTGTTTTGGATCACTCCACCCTCCACGTGGTCCCCTTGGGTGATCAATGCTGGCTCCCTTCCACGGAGTCCACACCCGGTCCACAGGAAATGTGCAGACATCCCTGCCCTGCTGAACTCCCGAAGTACAGGGGTCCCTGGTGCTCTCTCCCTGCCCTGCAGCCAAGAGCCCTCACCAGCCTTCCTGTGGTCTGTAGTCTTTTAGATATGATTCAAGAGCACACTTGTCAAGACTTCTGAGTAATTCCTCACCCTGGGCTACCCTGGACAAGCTAGAACCTCGGAGTGTGAGGGAGAAGAAGAGGGAAGCGCAAGAGGCCAAAACACTGAAGAAGCAAACCAGAACCCCTTTTCCCTCTGCAGTTTTGGGTCTATGTCAAACTAAAATTGGTGGAAAAAATACATTCTAAATTGCATTATAATTTCAGAGTTTTCATATTAGTTTTGACTTTTTATCACCTGGAAAAATAAACTGTTTGTTAATATCTGAGAATGCTGGTTAAAGCTATAAACTTGCCCAAGGTTTGTCATTCCACATTTCCCGATGTTGCTGTTGTCATTATTACCATTGTCTGACTCTCCCATCAAATTCTGAGTTCCACGAGGACGGGAGCTGAGTCTAGGTTGCACACTGTCGTAGCCCCACCAACTATGTCTGTGGGGATGAAGCAGGTACTCAAGTAGTGTTGACTGAAGGCACATTTAGGGGGTGGAGAGAGGAAGAGATGCCTACACGCCCTCCAGAGAGGTGGGAGGCACATCCAGTGAGAGTGGTGTTATGGAAACCAAGAAGAGTTTCTAGAAAGTGGTAACAGTGGGAAGGGTCTCAAGTCACAGAGTGTTGAGTAAGACCTCCTTTCTCCAGACACCACAGTCCCTCCTCATCAAGAGTGGTTTGGTGGGCATGGAAGACATATGACAGCAGACTGAAGAGATGATGGGAAGGAAGAAGTGGAAGCAGTGAGGGCAAACGCTAAGTGTGAGCAGGGATGTCTGCACATGTCCTGTGGACCAGCTGTGGACTCTGCGGAAGGGAGTCGGCATTGATCACCCAAGGGGACCACGTGGAGGGTGGAGTGATCCAAAACAGGATGGACATCCAGGAGCCAGGGGCCAGGTGGAGAGCGGTAGGTGGCCTGCCAGAGGAGACCTTGCCAGCATTCAGGGGTCTGTAGGTGAGAGAGGCCCAGGATGGAGATGGAGTTCCAAAGAAACCACAAAAGCCCATGGTGAAAGGAAGAGCCAGCTTTGGGCATTTGACATTCCCAGAGGTTACCAATATCACACTGTCCAGAAGTTTGTCTGGGAAAGAAAGAAGAGGTGGGATAATAGCTAAACAGAGATGGGGTTTGGGAGAGGACCGGCTGGCTGGCCAGTTTAAGATTGGGAAGGAGAAGAGGCCAACAGAGAGTGGAAAGTCTAAAATGCAGGAGAGAGAGGGGATCACTGAAAAAATGAAGACTCTAAGGCCGAGGCAACAGATGGGCGGTATGGGGTCCAGAGCAGAGCAGGTGCAGGTAAGGTGGGAAAAATGAGGTGCTGGGGGGAAGAGTTGAGGCAGCCTGTGCCTAACAGCTCTGTTTTCTCTGCGGGGCAGGAAACAAGGCCATTGGCTGAGAGACAGAGCAGCGGGTGGCACCCTGAGACATGAGAAGGCAAAGGGCCGAGAGTCCCCTCGAGACCTGAAACCTGCCTGGGTGGCATTTTGTCTCCTTTTCACTTGGGTCTTTCATGTGACCACCTCAGGAGGGGAGTAGACTTTCTGAGGCCCCTCCAAGTTACGTGTGTGACTATGACAAAAAAGAGATTAAACCGCATTGAACCAAACCCAACAATAAGAATCTCGCCTACGCTTGCCATTGCAATAACATTCTACAGAAGCTAAGGGTTCCCATTCAGTCTCAACGCAGTGAAGGTAATTCAAAAAGAGCAGAACTGAGAAACCAAGAGAGGAGAGAGAGAGCTTGTCTTTAAAATACTTGTTCCTAAACATCGCTTTCTCCAGCTGGACTTTTTAACGTGGTGAATAGCAGACAATTCAAGGCAACACTCTCTAACGAAAGGCGGAAGGCCAGTATTCCAAAGACAATCAACTCTAAGAGCAATCAGAATGTCAGAAACAATTTCATTGCTATGAATTACTGAGGGCTGGGAATGTGCCAGGTGCCATCTTTAGGTAAGTTCTCTCCTTTATCAGCTCAACAACTCTGTGAAGCAAACACCAGCTTCCTCTTACAGATGAGAAAAAAGAAGACTTTAAGCAACATACCCAGGGTCAGACATATAATAAGTAATTGATCCAGGACTTGAAGCCAGGTCTGTTGACTCCAAATAATCCTCTTCTTTCTACTGGACCATGTGAGTTATACTAAACCCACTAGACCATACACTCTGTGGGTGGAGGATTGTGTCTACCTTATTTTCTACTGTCTCCTCTACATCTAATCAATGGTAGGAGTTCAACGTTGCTGTTGATGTTAGGTGCCGTCGAGTCGGTTCTGAATCATAGCGACCCTATGGACAGCGGAACGAAACACTGCCTGGTCCTGCACCATCCTCACAATTGTTATGCTTGAGCCCACTGTTGCAGCCACTGTGTCAATTCATCTCGTTGAGGGTCTTCCTCTTTTTCGCTGACCCTGTACTTTACCAAGCATGATGTCCTTCTCCAGGGACTGATCCCTCCTGATAACATGTCCAAAGTATGTGAGATGTAGTCTCGCCATCCTTGCTTCTAAGGAGCACTCTGGTTGTACTTCTTTCAAGATAGACCTGTTCATTCTTTTGGCAGCCCATGGATATTCAATATTCTTCTCCAACACCACAATTCAAAGGTGTCAATTCTTCTTTGGTCTTCCTTATTCATCGTCCAGCTTTCTCATGCATATAAGGCGACTGAAAATACCATGGCTTGGGTCAGGCGCACCTTAGTCCTCAAGGTGACATCTTTGATTTTCAACACTTTAAAGAGGTCTTTTGCCGCAGATTTGCCGAATGCAATGCATCTGTTGATTTCTTCAATAGATATTGTTATTCTAAGAAATGAATCTTAACTTATTTCCCTATTTCGGCTGCTCAAACCCTCCTCCAGCTGAGTCGGTCATCTGCTCCTTAAGGACTACCACAGAGGACCCGGCCAGGGAGGCACGCGGGCCTCGGAACATCATGCCTGGTGTTTGCGCGCCACCTCGTGGCGACTGGCTGCAATGTCCCACAGCGGACGCTAAGCAACAGGCAATGGCCCAGGGCGCACAGTGAGGCGTTACATCCTGTGTTCCTTCTTGCAATTTCAAATGGACGGGGGATTCAGCCCTTCTTATGTTCCTCTATAACTGAGATTTTAGGAAGGAAAGTGTAGCATGGTTCCTAAACCCAGATCCTTTGGTGGGGATTTAAAAAAAAAAAAAAATTTGCCGACTCATAGCTACCCCATAGGACAGAGTAGAACTGCCCCGATAGGGTTTCCAAGGAGCAGCTGGTGGATTCGAACTGTGGACCCTTTGGCTAGCAGACGAACTCTTAACCACTAGGTGTTGTTTATACTGCATTTCCTTTATTCTAAGAAACTTTGGGTTATAAGAACCGAAAAACCAAACCAAATCCATTGCCTTCGAGTGGATTCCGACCCATAGCGACCCTATAGGACAGAGTAGAACTGCCCAATGAGGTTTCCAAGGAGCGGCTGCAGGATTCGAACTGCCGACCTTTGGGTTAGCCACCATAGCTCTTAACCACTGCTCCACACACACCATCAATTAAAAATCTACATGGGGGCGGGGCGAGGAACACCACACTAAACGTACACTTTAATTTTAAGACACATCTGGATTTCAGAAATGTTCAGATGTGAACACATAGGTCTTACAACGTGACTTTCATCTGCAAAGTCTCCTGGACAGGAAATGGTGGCGTCGGCTAACAGTCTGCATATTGTTCTTATCAGCTTGTTGGGCGTTCTATGCATGATTGCAAGCCAGCTCTGGAGGACAAGTGTTATAAACATCACTACCATAGGAGTTCCTGCATGCAAAGAAAGATCAAGACTTCAGAAACTGTAGAAGTAATTTAACCTTCCATTAGCCTTGGGCAGAGCTAACGGGTGGATGTTCATCCCTAATAACCTTGGTTATAGACTAAGGATTGGCTACCACCCCTGCAGCTTGCTAAGTGGTACCCTTGGAGCTAGAAAGGAATACCCCTCCCCCACAGCACCCCCACCACAGGTACGGGCTGGGGAATGAGCATAAGAAGGGAGAATTTTTTATTACAAGAACAAAATTCCTCTTGGGAGTGGCACTGCCATGAAAAATGTCCTGACATGAGTTTAGGGTGGAGTGTGAGACCCATGAGTCATGCGGGAGCAGTGAAGATGCCTGAGAAATGGCTAGTCCTGAGCAGAGAGGAACCTGGGTTGTTCAGAGAAGAAAGAGAAAAAGGGGGAGAGAGAGAAGAACAGGGAAGAGAAAGAAGTCCACAGGGGGGTGACGGGCTGAGGGAGGCACGATGTAACCCTGCCCAGAACCCCCAAATCTTAAAAAAAAAAACACAGATGCTTGTGTGGGTGGAAATCTAAGCAGTTGAGTTGTCTGTGTCAAGGAGGCAGAAAGCGAACGCAGCAAGAAGGCAGCCTTGAGAATGTGGGCCCTGGGACCCAATGAGATCACCAGGAAGGGCTTGGGGCTTCTACTGGGCAAGAATTTAGGGTCGGGTTGGTTCAAGTTAATTTTATTTAGTCCTGAGGGTCAGGGAGGCCCTGGCTGACACGTGGGGTGTATATGACACAGGGTTTTGCAGACTTCTGTCCTCCTTGCCTCTGAGCCTTTAAGCCAACACCTGTCCATAAGCCGAGCACCCAACAGCACCAAGACAGTACAGGATAGCACCACTGACATTAATTGGAAGATATTGGCTAGGACGCTCCTCCCTGCTTCCATCCTGTGCCCCTTCCTCCTGTCTGCTGAACTTCAGCTCTATCTCCTAGTTTCAACCTGCCCCTGCTCCCTTAAACATGGTGTGGTGATCTCCCCAGCTCTGACGCCCAGCAGTCCCTACACCAACTCTAATTCAACCCTCTGATTCATTCACTTAAACATCTAGTGTAACTTAAACCACCTTACCTCAAGAGAAACCTAATTCCCAAGACCCCCAGGAAGCAGAGAAGGGAGCTGTAAGCCTACAAATTGCTATTCCTATAAGTCACACCAGTGATTCCCACAGCATGTTCTGGGGAACCCCTAACTCATGATACCCTGGCTGGTGAAGGAGCTTAGTAAAATGCAGATTTGTGGGCCCCAGCCCAGACCTCCTGAATTTGATTTTCTGAGTAGCGGGCCCAAGAACCTGAATGGTTAACAAGCTCCCGAGGTAAGTCCTATGCACGGGAAAGTTTAAGAAACACTACCCTGAATAAATGTGATATACTTTAGGATTTACACTTTCACAGTTATGTACTGGATGCTGTGGGCCAATTATAATTACAAACTCTAATCAAATAGATTCCGATTATACCATGCAGCCATTAAAAACAATAAGGTAGAAGAATAACGACACGTACAAGTATTTACAATGTACAGTTAAGTCAAAATAATCAGGTCTTATCCCACTTTTGAATAAAATATGAATGCTTATATATGCATAGACAAGTCAGGAAGAACATACACTGAAATATTAACCTGGATAACAGAATCATCGGTACCTTCTTTTTATGTTATGTTATTTATTTCTTGTGCTTGAGGTGATGAAAGTTTACAGAGCAAATTAGTTTCTCATTCAACAATTAATACACACATTGTTTTCTGACATTGGTTGCCAACCCCGTGATGAGTCAACACTCTTCCCTTCTCCACCCTGGGTGTCTTGTTTCCATTCTTCCAGTTTTTTGGTCCCTTCCTGCCTTCTTGTTGCTTTTGAGCTGGTGTGCCCATGTAGTCTTGTATACATGACTGAACTACGAAGCACGTTCCTCATGAGCGTTACCGTTTGCCCTATAGACCTGTCTAATCTTTGGCTGAAGGGTGAACCTCGAGAGTGACCTCCGTACTGAGTTACAAGGGTATTCAGGGCCATACTCTTGGGGTTTCTCCAGTCTCTGTCAGACCAGAAAGTCTGGTCTTTTGTGTGTGTGTGTGAATTTGAGCTTTGTTCTACATTTTTCTCCAGCTCTGTCCAGGACCCTGTGTTGTGATCCCTGTCAGAACAGTCAGTGGTAGTAGCCGGGCACCATCTAGCTACGCTGGACTCAATCTGGTGGAGGCTGTGGTAGTGACGGTCCATTAGTCCTTTGGACTAATCTTTCCCTTGTGTCTTTGGTTTTCTTCATTCTCCTTTGCTCCAGATGGGGTGGGAGCAGTAGATGTATCTTAGATGGCCGCTCACAGGCTTTTAAGACCCCAGACGCTACTCACCACAGCTGGATGTTGAACTTTTTTTTTTATAAAGTATGTTATGCCAATTGAGCTAGACGTCCCCCAAGACCATGGTCTCCAGCCCTCAACCCAGTAACTCGGTCCCTCAAGAAGTTGGGATGTGTCTGTGAAGCTTCTATGACTTTGCCTTGGTCAAGTTGTGCTGACTTCCCCAGTACTGTGTACTGTCTTACCCTTCACCAAAGTTACCACTTTACTATCTAGCTAGTGTCTTTCCCTCTATTTTTATTTTTTAATGTTATCTCTTTCTTTATTTTAATTAATTTATTTATTTGCCTATCTGTATTTTCAACATTTTCAGACACATACGCGAGTACATGTGCAGCCCGTGACCTCCACAAGGGTGGGGACTTTGTTTTGCTCCTTGCTGACTCCCCGCCCCCTAAGAGAGGGTCTGCACAGAGAGGCTGTCCATAACTATATGCTGAATAAAAAAGTAATAAGGTAGAATTAACTTTTTAAAATATACTCCAAATGTGACCTAACTTAACCTACCTTGGACACAGATATTATTCCTAATAATGGTTATTTTCGTGTAAATAAACAGCATTGGCTGAGAGTGTTTGCCGCCCGCTGGGTAAGTTCATAAAGCTAGCCTTCACCAGTAATGTTGCTTACACGTTTATATTTGAGTTCTGAAATTAACACACATTCAATATATGCAATAACATGAAAAAGTATTTAACATTTATCATTTCATCCAGCATCCGTGAAACTCCGTACTATGGGAAACTGTGAGAGCAGATACGCTGAAGGACATCAAGGATTATATCAGCAAGTGAGAAGTCCCAGTCATTCACAAGGGAAAAGAACCCACAGCAGGCCAGGTGGAATATGCATGACTTCAGATGCTGATACAGCAATGGGCAAAGTGGACCTGATATCATAACTCAAAGGGGGAAGTGTCCTATCTTATGCCTAGCACTCAGCATAGTCAAAAGCCCAGAGCAGGGGCTCAATAAATGTGTGCTGAATTTCCAAGTCTTGGTGAAACAAGGCTTGTGGTTGGAATACATGATGGAAGTACGTACCTGTGCAATGATGGGTTAACTCAACAAGCCTCCATGATGTAAACCCTGCGCCTCCCAAAGAAAGGAGAAAGAACTGGCTCGTCCTGCGGGTTTCCTGTTCTTCCCACTACCGCCCGCCCCCACCAGCCTCACTTCTTCACCCCAGTGGGGTAGTTCCCCGCAAAGGAACACTGTCTATTCACAGCTGAGACGCCCTTCAGGAGGAGTCCAAACTACTTGGATTTTACAGTTTTTCCAACCCTCACAGAGCCCTCAGAGACCCCTGCACCTGGCTTAGTTCTCAGAGACCCTTCTCCAAGCTTCTTAAGTTTTAATAATTCCAACCTCTTCCCTTTGCCCTCTGCCCCTGGAGGTGGCTGCTGCTTCCTGAAATTGCTACCTCCATGTACCCTAGCGTTCTTCTTTTACTCTTTCAGTTACCTAGTTAACAATTCTTTTTAACTAGTTAACAAATCTCTCTGGTTGATATTAAAAAAAAACAAAAAAAACAAAACGTTGCTGTCCAACTTATAGCAACACTATAGGACAGAGTAGAACTGCCCAGAGGGTTTCCAAGGAGTGGCGGGTGGATTTGAACTGCCGACCTTTTAGTTAGCAGCCAAGCTAAGTTAGTGGTTAACTAATTGCCGGTATGTTTTTTGTCTTCTGCTTGATACATCTAGGGTTAGGAAAGAAAGGCTCGATCTACAATGCAGAGACTTGGTGTGTTTATAGGCTGCAATAAAGGAGCCCCTAGAGAGAGAGGGGTCCCTGGGTGATGCAAACGGTTTGCGCTCAACCCAAAAGGTTGGCAGTTTGAGCCCACCCAGTAGCACTGCAGAAGAAAGGTCTGGTGATCTGCTTCCATAAAGATTACAGCCAAGAAAGCTGTATGTAGCTCCATTCTACACTGTAACAAACACATGGGGTCTCCATGAGTCAGAACTGACTCGACAGCCAACTGGTTGTTGTTGTAGAGCGAGAGGGGTCCCTGGGTGGCGCAAACACTCTGCACTCGACTACAAACCAAAGGGTTGGGGGTTCGACCCCACCCAGCAGTGCTGCAGAAGAAAGGGCTGGCAATCTGCTTCCTTAAAGATTACAGCCAAGAAAACCCTAAGGGGCTCAGTTCTATTCTGTAACACATGGGGTCACCATGAGTTTGAATTGACTCAACAGCAACGGGTAGAGAGATTGAAGGAACAAGAGAGAGAGAAGAAAACTGGCCAAAAGCTTAGAGAACATGAAAAGGCACAAGATCAAGGGCAGGAAGGGTGCTGGCCCAGAACAGAAGGGGCACCCCCACCCCGGAGGAGGAAGGAAAAAAGGTAAGGATGATGTGGAGAAAGAAATGTTTGTGGGTGGGGGAAAGTGAGGGAAATCATGCCTGAGGGGGCTTGCGTTTCTCCATAAATTAGGAAGAGAGGTCCTCAGCTGAGGCTGGGAGGGTGAGAAGCCGACATCAACATCTCGAGTAGTCCCTAGCGGATGAGAGAATTCGCTAACCAAAGTCAACCAGAGACTGGTGAGTGGTACTGAACGCTGAAGGCAGAAAACACACAAGTCCCACAGCTCTGCCATCTCCACTGGGCCCAGCCACAGGTGAGCAGGTGTGGTGAGGGCAGGGCTCGGAGGTTGTTGGACAAAGAGAGGATAAGGACCGAAGGGTAATGAGAATGTCACTGGCTGAGCTGTTCACGTGATCATGGAGTCCAGCCTGGGTAGGTCAAGAAAAGAGGCCCGAAGGGATTTGACTAAGAGAAATGCAGGGATCGAGGGACTTCATGAAGTCAAAAAGCAGAAAAGGAGGATCAAGGTCCATGTCAACTCTTACAGAGGCATGATAGGAAGGAAGGAGCCTCATGTCCAGCTCTGAACCAGCGAGCCTGCCACACCAGTAACAGAAACATCTTTAACTCTTGTACACAGCTGATCCTTTTCCCAGCAAAGCCAAATGCCACTGGGTGTGGAGAGACAAAAAAGGAAATTATGGTTTTCATGGTACGCTTTAAAAGAAACACAAATCTTACTTCTTGAACTTCCTTTTTGAGTAGTTCTATTTGTAAAGACATATTTAATTTTTACGTTTATATTTTACTTTTACTATTTCTTAGAGGTCTTCTAAAGAATAAAGGGGATATTTACCTACGTTTATGAAAATAGAATGAAACTCATTCTGTCTTGTAATTACCATATGGGTCCATGGACCCCTTTTAGAAATCTAAGATCCGTTTTAGGATCTTGGTGATCATATTTGTTTCTGTGTCTTGAAACATTTTGACAGTTCATCATCCTAGGAATTATTTCATCATTATTATCCCAAACCATGCTTTAAGAAAATGACTAGAATAATAAGAAAACAGAGGCGTGATGGAACTGCTTAAAGGGATGCCGCGAGAGTGAAATGAATCCCACCATAACGCCATCTACATCATCCTGCAGATTTCTTATTGTGTGGTCCAAAGCATTGCGTCGGTTTTCAAAAAGCTATTTTTTAAATTCTGGAGACACATCTTTACGCACGGTGTGGGTTTTTTTGTTGTTGTCATGGCTTATTTCCTTTAGCTTTCATTGAACACAGTTGAGAATTCAGAATTTTTCATTTTCTTCACATAATAGCAAACAGAAGAAAAGTGACAGTGGGAGACATTTCCCAATTATTAGGTAAGATAAATGTGGAGAAGCCCGTAGCAAGTCCTCTGAAGATGATGTGACATTGATCAGATAAGTGAAATAAACATGAGTCTGAGTCTTCAAATGACCATTTCCTAGATGAATTTGCTCAAACTCAAGAATCAATGAGTGGGATGGAAGGGAAAGCAGACTGAGACCTCTGTCACACTGTTGATTTGCAGGGTTGATAAAGCTGATCTGGCTGGTTAAGTGGGATTTGCCTTCCTTCAGTACGTGTTCCTCCCGAAGCTTCACGCTCAGTGGAGAAGGAAGGCTTTCTTCCAGTAGAGGAAACTATTATTTGATCTAGAAGTCCCTGGGCCGTATAAACAGTTGAGCACTGGGTCGCTAACTTAAGATTGATGGTTCGAACCCACCCAGATAGACCTCTGAAGATGTGCTTCCAAAAGGTCCCAGCCATGAAAACGCTATGGAGCCCAGTTCTACTCTGAAACGCGTAGGGTCGCCATGAGTCAGAATCAACTCAACAGTAGTGGGTTTGGTTCTTGCAGTTGTGCCCTTCTCAAACCTCCAACAAACTCTCAGTGAGAGAACAATATGTTTCTGAGGACAAACAAGAAATATGGTATTCTCATACAGTTAGTCGTTCAACAGGAAGAACTTCATCACACAGTATTTTGCAACAAGAACCTGGATCGTCCCATTTCACTAAAAAGACATATGACACTATTCTTTCACCTCTTATGTTTACGCACCAAGATTTATTTGATCTAGTTTGTAAATGGACAAATGCTGATGACAAGTGGGTGTAACACGGTCATCGGGAAGAAACAGATAATGTAGAAATAAAAACGTTCATTAGATCGGTCATTCGAGTTGGTATTTATAAATCTAAAAATGAAAGCGTTTTGTAATTATAGAGCAAAGAAGATAGTCATCTTCTCTTCAACAAAATTATAGGCTGTTGAAGTTTTCAAAAGCATTGCATTATAACAATGCAAATGCAGGAAGAACCAGAAGTAACAATAAGCTGGAATCTCTTAGAGATGTGTTTAAAATCTGTAATCGGTATTTACAAGATGGATATGTTCCTGGTTCATGCGTGACAGTTGGTGAGCAACTGTTTGCATTCAAATAAGATATATTTTACATATATACATATATATAACAAATATGACACATACTACACATATATACACACACATATATATATACATACACAGGCTGAGGAGCCCTGGTGGTGCAGTGGTTAAAGCAATCGACTGCTAACCGAAAGATCAGCGATTCAAAACCACCAAAAGCTCCATGGGAGAAAGATGTGGCAATCAGCTTCCGCAGAGATTTACAGCCTTGAAAACTCTATGGGGTCGCTATGAGTCGGAATCGACCCGACAGCAGTGAGTTTTTATATATATATATAAAATAAGCAACTATACATCTGTATATATATGTGTGTGTGTGTGTGTGTGTGCATATATATATATATACAAATTTTAAAAACTTGTTGCCTTCAAGTTGACTCACAGCGACCTTGTAGAACAGAGTAAAACTGCCCATAGGGTTTCCAAGGAGCAGCTGGTAGATTCCACCTGCCGACCTTTTGGTTAGTAGCTGAGCTCTTAACCACTGCCCCATATATATGCTGTTATTGTTAGCTGATGTCGAGTCGACTCCCAACTCATGGCACCCTAAGCAAATGGAAATGAACGCCACCTGGTCCTGCACCATCCCCAGGATCAGTTAAGATTGGACCATTGTGATCCATAGGGTTTCCACTGGCTGATTTTTGGAAGTACATTGCCAGGTCTTTTCTCCTAGTTCATCTTAATCTGGAAGCTTTGCTGAAACCTGTTCAGCACTGAAGCAAAATGCAAACTCACTCACTCTCTCTCTTTCTCTCTCTATATCCAGGAAAATATGGAATAAAAATTTGGGTTTGCTATATCTAAATTGGAAACCCTGGTGGTGTAGTGGTTAAGAGTTCAGCTCCTAACCAAAAGGTCGGCAGTTTGAATCCACCAGCTGCTCCTTGGAAACCCTATGGGGCAGTTCTACCCTGTCCTACAGGGTCGCTATGAGTCGGAATTGATGACAGAAGCAGGTTTTTCGTTTATATCTAAATTCTTAGAATTTCTAATAAAGTTACTTCTACTATCCTTTTATTCTTACTTCTATAAATTATGTATAAGATGATTCAAAAATATGACATACATGTGTACATACACAGATGAACAAATAAACAGGAGCCTTTGGACCCAAACTATAAATGGGAATAATGATTTCTCCTGGTAGACCGAGAGTCAAAGCCTCGTGATTCCTGGAATTAGCTGTCCAAACCTGACATGACTTGGGTGTGTCTCCGTGCAGACACCGCCCCACCTCCCCGCCCCAACTCTGAGGTGTACCCACAGGGCCTCCAGCCCCCGCTGCTGCCCTGCACAATCAAAGTCACAGAAATGCTGCCTTCTGGGATCGTGGGCAATGGAAGTGGGTGGAGGGAGCAAGACATTGGGACAGCATTTCTCTCTTGCAGCCTCTGGGGCAGAGCTGGCTGGCATTCTTACCACCCTCAAATCTCTGTTACAACAGAACGTGCTCGTATCTCTAAATCAGAATTCTGGCTACTGAGGCATGCAGAGTCAGGCAGCAGATGGAGAAGAGCTTAACAGAGGCTGGACCTGGGGGATGGCACCTGTGAGCCCACCTCTAGCGGCTCCATGGCCCAGGGACCCACCGGCAAGCTCTCCTGTGTGATAGAGAAGCGGCAGCTCAGACATCACATGCTTGTGAGTCATTTCCTGGGTAGTGACTCCGAAACTCTACCCTGCTCCAGGCCCTACAACGGAGCCCATGGAATTTTTCCACTCAGACCATCAAAACCACTACAGTTTCCTGTCCTTGGCTGGATCTATTTTCAGACCCCCGCACGGGGAGGGCAGAGCAGCAGTCCTTCTCCACGGGAACAGGGGATGAGTTTCCCTTTCTCCACGGGAATAAGAGAATGAGAGAGAGATGCGAAGCCACCACCTATCCATAGTACAGACAGGGGCTCCTGTCTACTCCTGACACATTCTGACCAGAACAGGTGGCCCCACACACACCCAACACCTGCCTCAGTCCCACCAGTTAAAAACCAGTTGCCATCAAATCTATCCCAACTCATGGTGACCCCGTGTGTGTCAGAGCAGAACTGTGCTCTGCAGGGTTTTCAACAGCCTTTCTTCCGAGGTGCCTCTGGGTGGACTTGAACCTCCAACTTTTTGGTTAGCAGACGAGCGCGTAACTGTTTGCACCACCAGGGACTTCCTCAGTCTCACACACACCCCTTTTGTGCCTCGGCACATTGAATTGGCTGAGGAGAAGGGATCAATAAACATTCACGGAATAAACACTCTTCCCATACCCACATCAAGGCCCTTTTAACCTGGTTTCCTTTGTGTTTTAGGTTTGCCGCAGAAAATGAAACTATCTTGCTCAATCAGAGTGTTTGCTTTTCTACTTGCTCTAAACAGCACCCACCAAAGATCAAGGAGAGGTGCGTTCTGGGTGAGAGGCCCAAAAAAAATCACTGGGGAATCACAGACCATTCTGGCACTGGGGTTGACTGAGAAACAGGTCATTCCTGCTTGTCTGTAGGGCTATTTGCTTTGGCGCCAACCAAAACAAAGAGAGCACCATGAGCTCAGAGGGGCAGCTAAGGAGCCAACAGGAACCAAGGCAACGTTTGAGACGTACTGGCTCCCGAAATGCCTCACACCCAAGTGCAAACACTTAACACTGTTCCACAGCATTTAACTCCCTTGTGTCCGTTTTTTTTTTAATTCCAAAAATAAAAAGGCAATGATGCTCTGTGCCTCAGCAGATTTGCTGACTCGCAGACCTCATATGCGACTGATTTGCCTCTCTAAAGCAACTAACCCTTGGGGAGCAATTTTGCAACTTCTGTCAAAATTTTAAATACTCATATACTAGGAACTATTGATTCTACTTGCAAGAGTTTTTCCTCTGCTGTAGCTGTACATGTACAGGATTCTGCAGCATTGTTTGGGGAAAAAAATGGAACTATCTAGTTGTCTTTCAATAAAAGTCCAGCATCAGACATTTTTATATTATATTCTATAATAATATCTGTATTATAGAATACTGTGTAGTCATCGACTTCCTGGGGGTTGATTCAAACCCACCCAGAGGCTCTTCAGAGCATGAGCCTGACAATCTGGTTCCAAAAAGTCACAGTCTTGAAAACCCTACTGAGCACAGTTCTGCTCTGTACATGGGGTCGCCGTGTGTCAGAATCAACTCGACAGCAGCTAGAAGAAAGAAGAAGAATGCAGTCAGTAAGAACAAGGTGGAGATCTACACATTGATGTGAAAAGATGTCCAGGACATGTCATAAAGTGGAAAAGAAAAAAAACCAAGTGGCACATGAGTATATACACTGTGGCTCCATTTATGCAAATCAAACCAAAAAAAAATGCCTGAAAGGATCACAGGAAACTGATTACAGAGCAGCTGTACGAGGAGAAATAAGAAGTCTTTGCTTTTCACTTGAAATCCTGCATTGTTTGCGTTTTTTATAATAAGCGTTTGTTTCTTTTTTAAATAATAATAATTAATTTTAAAGAGAAAAAATAAAATGCATATAAAACCAAACCAAATCTGTTGCCATCAAGTCAATTCTGTCTCGTAGTGACCCTATAGGACAGAGCAGAACTGCCCTGTTGGGTTTCCAAGGAGCAGCTGGTGGATTTGAACTGCTGACCTTTTGGTTAGCAGTTGTAGCTCTTAACCGCTGGGCCGCTAGGGCTAAAAATACATATACATGTATATATAAATATACAAGGTCTGAGGAAAATACTTTATTATAAAGTACTGAAGCCCTTAATCTGACCAATATGAGCATAGAGACGCAGAATAGAAAGGTTGAAAGTCACCGCTATGGAAGGAAAATCTATGACATGCACACTAGATTCATTCATTAGATATTCACTCATTTACATATTAAGATATTCACTTATTTACATATTAAAGGTCAAAACTATGCTACGAGTTATGGATGACCGCAAACTAAACTAAGCTATGGCCTCTGTCCTCAAAGACCTTGCAGTCTCGACAGGAAGTGACGTACATGTAGATAAACGGGCCTGAAGCTTGGAGGACGCCTGCATAGGGGGCTGCAGAGACACAGGGAGGGAGCGGCCAGAGAGGGAGGGACAGGCCGGGTCAGGAAGCCTTCAGAAAGAAGGGCTGCTCTGCTGAGTCTTAAGTTGAACAAGCGTCTGCCGTAAAGCCAAGAGACCTAGTTCTAAGCCTGCCTGCACACCTCACCCAGTCCTACAAGCCTCTGACCTTCGGCTTCTGTATCTCTAACGGAGTCAGCACCAAGACTCCAACCAATATAAAACCATTCATTCAGCGAACACTTACTGAGTGTCCCTGTGACCCATCTAACAGAAACCTTGACATAATAAAAACCCAGAGGCGGCAAAACCACCCGGGATGTAACCACAGTCCCCTCCGTATCTGATCAGTGCGGGAGAGAGATGCTTAGGTGATACTGAATCCGGAAGTTGTTCTCTTCCCGTCCGCTGTCCCCGTTGGTCTACACAAGCCCACCTGTTGCCAGATTGCTGGGTAAAGAATATGCAAAGAAAGGGAAATTCCCCCCAGAAAAGGGCCATCTCAGCACTCTGAAAAGTGCATACGACAAATTAGTCAGCGAAAACAGTGCTGCAAGTCTGAACTTTGAGAAACTATAGACAGACTCTGAGATTTCTCTGCAAAAATGGTAAAAGCTTTGCATGTAAGAAGTGACCAGTCTGGCTCCTACAACAGGGAGGCAGCAAGGACGGAGTGCAGAGTGGGGGTTCAGAGACATAAGCAACCCCAGATGACAGCAATAGTCCCCTTAGCCACACTTGGCTAAGAAGTTTAGTCAGATTCCTAAGGAAGAGAATTTCAGTTACCACCAAAATCATACCATCTATTATGAATGTATTACTTACATGTTTATGCTGGAGCTAACACTTTAAAAACTGTATATAAAAGCCAGTTGCCATCATGTCAATTCCAATTTATGGCAACCCTGTGCGTGTCAGAGTAGAACTTCGCTCTGTAAGGTTTTCAGTGGCTGACTTCTCTGAAGTAGATCACCAGGCCTTTCTCCTAAGGCACCCCCTGGGTGGACTCAAACCTCTAACCTTTCAGTTAGCAGCAGGGTGTGTTAACTGCTTGCAGCATCCAGGGACTCCTTGCCAGCGAGTCGCTGCCATTATTGAGTGTCGACAAGTCGATTCCAACTCATATCAACCCTATATGACAGAGTAAAACTGCTTCTGAGGGCTTCCTAGGCCACAAGCTTTACAGGAGCAGATCGCCAGGTCTCTTCTCCCGCGGATCGGCTGGTGGGTTCAAACTGCTGACCTTTCAACTAGCAGCCAAGAGCTTACCCATCTTGCCACCAATCAATCCTGCCTCTGGGGAACAGAGAATCGTTCCATTTGACTAGTCTTGGCCATGAATGAAGAGAAATAATGATTTAAAAAAAAAAAAAAGCTAGGCTTGGGTCATAAACCAACCAACCCATTGCCAAGTTGAGTTAATTCTGACTAAAGGATCTTGAATTCCAAATTTGGACAAAAAATTAAGCAATACAGCTCCACCCATAACATCTTAATGACACATTCAGATCACAGCAAACTCCTTGGAGAAGAGATTTAACGGACATTTGACCGTTTGCTGTGGGGCATTGTGAAAGAAAATTTCTCAGCTCTGTCTAACAACAGTTGAAGACTTAAAAACAATGACCAAGGGGAGCTTTAATCAAAGCTTCCCACCATCAGCAAGTCAGATGTCCAGAAGAACATGAAGGGAAATGCAAATGGATGCACACAACGGAGGAAAGCCAACAGTTAACTCCCACCAGCATCCACGGAGACGAATGGCAAGAGCCCCAGGGAGGGGGTTAATGAGGGCCAGCAATCAGAGCAGAGAGGCAGCCGGAAGTGAGAGAAGGAAAGGGCTGCCTAATATCTGCAAAGTACAGTTTACAAAGCCAACTTTCGTTTAATCCACACAGCAACACTGTGAGCAGTAATTAACATTTGTATAGCACGCCACCTTTTATGTTCATATTATCTCCTTAATTATCATCCCCGTGTTACACGTGATAAAATTAGAAAACAGCTTACCCAAGCTTTAGATTCCTTGTCTAGCCATGTCCATCTGCAGAGATTGTGGGGCCAGTCCTTAACGGTGCAAATATGGCCCCCGTGTTCTGGAGAGCGGAAGCCCTGGTGGTGCAGTGGTTAAAGTGCTTGACTGCTAACTGAAAGGAGAAAGGTCGGTGGTTCAAAACCACCAGTGACTCCGCGGGAGAAAGATGTGGCAGGATGCTTCCGTAAAGACTGACAGCCCTGGAAACCCTATGGGGTCACTATGAGTCGGAATCGACTCGATGGCGGTGGGTTTGGTTTTGGTTTTTCGGTTCTGGAAAGCAGCCGTAGATTGTCAGAGAAACATAAGGAGATCCTTACAGCCCTTATCTTACGGAGGTGAACATTCCAGCCGAGGAAGGAAATGCAGAGAGCCCCACCCTGGAGACTGGCTAAGCACGTCCTGATAGGCCTCCTCAAACAGATTCTGGAAGGATCTCATTTCTGTTTTGTTAATCAGATTTGGGGATCCTCGAAGGCAAAAACCATGTCTCTTTCATCTTTGTAGACATTCACTAAATATTTGTTGAAAAACTTAATATATAAACTTAAAAAATAACCCAACCCACTGCCAACCAGATACTTCCTACTCATGGTGAACCCAATAGAACTGCTCCACAGGGTTTTCTTGGCCTTAGAAGCGAGGATAGTAGGACTTCATCTCACTTACTTTGGACATGTTATCAGGAGGGATCAGTCCCTGGAGAAGGGCATCATGCTCGGTAAAGTAGAGGGTCAGCAGAAAAGAGAGAGACCCTCAATGAGGTGGACTGACACAGTGGCTACAGCAATATTCTCACACATAGCAACGACTGTAAGGATGGCACAAGACTGGGCAGTGTTTCCTTCTATTGTACGCAGGATCGCTATGAGTCAGAGAAGACTCAATAGCACCTAACAACAGCAATCTTTATGGAAGCAAGTTGCCAGGACTTTCTTCCATGGCACTGGTAATATTTTTTGGTAATAAAGGATATCATTGCTGATGTCAGATGGATCTTGGCTGAAAGCAGAGAATACTAGAAAGATGTTTACCTGTGTTTTATTGACTACGCAAAGGCATTCAACTGTACGGATCATAACAAATTATGAATAACATTGTGAAGAATGGGAATTCCAGAACACTTGATTGTGCTCATGGGAAATCAGTATATAGACCAAGACGTAGTCATTCATATAGAACAAGGGGATACTGCGTGGTTTAAAATCAGAAAAGGTGTGTGTCAGGGTTGTATCCTTTCACCGTACTTATTCAATCTGTATGCTGAGCAAATAATCCGAGAAGCTGGACTATATAAAGAAGAACGGGGCATCAGGATTGGAGGAAGACTCATTAACAACCTGTGTTATGCAGATGATACAACCTTGCTGTGGAAAGCAAAGAGGACTTGAAGCATTCCCTGATGAAGATCAAAGACTACAGCCTTCTGTATGGATTACACCTCAACATAAAGAAAACAAAAATCCTGACAACTGAACCAATAAGCAACATCATGATAAATGGAGAAAAGACTGAAGTTGTCTAGGATTTCATTTTACTTGGATCCACAATCAACACCCATGGAAGCAGCAGTCAAGAAATCAAACGACATATTGCATTTGGGCAAATCTGTGGCAAAAGACCTCTTTAAAGTGTTAAAAAGCAAAGATGTCACTTTGATGACTAAGGTGTGCCTGACCCAAGCCATGATGTTTTCAACTGCCTCATATGCATGTGAAAGCTGGACTATGAATAAGAAAAATCAAAGAATTGATGCTTTTGAATAATAGTGTTGGTGAAGAATATTGAATATACCATGGACTGCCAGAAGAATGAACAAATCTGTCCTGGAAGAAGTACAGCCAGAATGCTCCTTAGAAGAGAGGATGACGAGACTTCATCTCACATAATCTGGACATGTTATCAGGAGAGACCAGTCCCTAGAGAAGGACATCACACTTGGTAAAATAGCAGGTCAGTGAAAAAGAAGAAGACCCTTAACGAGATGGATTGACACAGTGGCTGGAACACTGGTCTCAAGCATGGCAGGATCGGGCAGTGTTTCATTCTGTTGAACACAGGGTCTCCATGAGTCGGAACCTCCTCCACTCTCCTCAAGTCCCCTACTCAGTTCCTATCCTCACGGTCACTGATACCCTTGCCTCCTGCTTTATGGCATCAATGGGGGTATCAGAGAGGACGGGCCCCAGGAGCCCTCTCAATCCTGAGGACTATCTACAGCCTCACTCCTGCTCTTCTCCTTTTCCACCTCTGTGGAGGAATTCCATCCACCCCAGAAGGTCTGGGACCTTCTCCATCATTTATAGCCTTCAACCCTGCATGTTTGATGTCTCATTCTGATAACTCCTTCTCCACAGCCTACAAACCCATCAATCCTCTCCTCTATGTCTTTAAATCCTCCGTTGGTCCTGAATTCCTTCTAGCTACCATTCCATCTCTCCTAACTTCCTAGTCTTCAATTCTCAAATAAGTAAACCACACTCCTTGCCCCCACTCTTCATCTCTCATTCATTCCTCAATTCACTGCCACCTGCCTTTCTGCCTACCACCACAATAAAACTGCTCTGGCAAAGGTCTCCAAGCATGCAACTGCCAAATTCATGGACACGTCTCAGCCTTCATCATACTCCGCCTCTCTGAAGTCTTCCACCTTGTCCACTATTCCTTCCACCTTGGAAGTCTCTCTTCCACGGGCTTCAGTGACACCAGAGAAGATTCTGGGTCTCTCTCTCTGCCTCTTTGGTCATTTCTCTGCTTTCTTCTTTGTGGGATCATCTTCCTCCGCCCACTCCTTAAATTTTGGTTTACCCACAAAAGCTAGGTTGTACACCATCAGAGCAGAAACCTGGCCTGTCTTATTAACCACTACAGCCCCAGTGCTTAGGACAGCACCACTCACGTGGAAGGCCCTCGTTACATACTCTGAATGAATGTTGGAATACTATAGTGAAAAGGGCACCGTCTCTGCCCTCAAGCAGCTTACAGTCTAGTAAGGATGACAAATAAGTAAACAGTAAATGACAGCAGAGAGTGTGGTCTCATCTCCCACAGCTTCTCCTCACATATACCATCAACCGTTACCCTAAAATCCAGCACCACTGAGCCACCTCCAAGCGCTAAGAACATACATCATGCTTCATCCTTCCTTCCTTCTGTGCAAGCTATTACGCAAGTCTTCCTTTGAAGACACTGCTCTAAATTCTAAGCACTTTACATGAATTAATATAATCCTCACAACAACCAATAAAGTACTCCTGTCATCTCCATTTTACAGATGAAGAAACTGAGGAACAAAGCAGATAAGTAACTTGCCCGAGCTCAAACAGCTGATATGTTGCAGCACTGGGATTTGAACCCCTGAATCTAGTTCCAGTGTCTGTGCTCACAAAACCCATTCTACACATAGCTGTGCTTCACCTCGCTTCACCACCGTGCCCGTCCACCTGGTGAATTCTTATCCATCCTTCAATACCCAACTCAATCATCCCTTGCTCCATGACGCTTTCCCTGCTCCCCCAGAGTTAACCACTCACTTCCTTCCTGGGGATGTGACTGTATCCTGTACACACCCATTATTATGTCCGTTACACTATTGTGTCCATTTAGGGACCAACCTAACCTGTACAGAGTTCAGATTGCACGTAAGACTCAGATTGCAATCACACTGGACTGTGGAAGTTCCCACATTATTTCTGGAACAGGCCCTCTGCTCATGCACACCTCGGTTTTGTCTCTTGCCGTCAATTTCCCAGCCTTCCTTCATCCTCAGCTCTTTGCCTGCTTTAGCCCTTCAGTCTGACTCATTGTTTACCTACTTTGCCAACTCTACGTTTCCTGGACTCTCCCTCTCTGACTGATAACATAGTCATGAACCCCTTTCAGCATGGCCCTGAGGAGTTGCCACCACCAGCAACCCTAACTAGATGTGGTTGATCTCCCAACCTGGTTCTGGACGATTTACAATTATTTGGTTTAACTCTTCGGTTTCGCTCAAGCTGCCCATGGGGCAGAGGAGTCGTTGTAAGAATAAATGTCCTACACAAACAAAGGAATGCCACACAGCCAGGCTCGGGAAGAGTAAGAACACTAATGGAGACGGACGGCGGGCTCTTCACTCTCACTGCTCCGCCATTTACACAACGCAGCTAATAGCCAACTAGCTACTTCTCTTCTTTTTTCCAGTTAACAGTCCTCTTACTTCCCCTCCATTCTGCCCATCCGCTTCTTCCTAATTTTGATTTGCCATGACCTCATGGTTTCTCTCTTCGCAAATGTCCGGCTTCAGCTCTTCTGTCTAATTCTCTGAGGGTTTCCGATTTCTGTTTCCCAAGAACAAGACGCTGACTGGCCCCAGATCACCTTTTCAGGCCAGACTGAGAGGTCTACTGTGGGCCATCCTGTGGCCCTAATCCAACACCATCCTATGGCTGCTAACCAAAAGGTTGGTGGTTGGAATCCACCAGCCACTCCTTGGAAACCCTATGGGGCAGTTCTACTCTGTCCTATAAGGCCGCTATGAGTCAAAATGGACTCCACAGCAACGGGCTTGGTTTTGGTTTTATGATGTTAATGAGGCAGGATTAGTAGCAGTTATGTTAATGAGGCAGAACACAATCTACAGTGTCAGTTCTTGAGTCCAGAGCTAACTTCAGTCCAATCAGCTGTGACAGCGGGCACAGTGCTAATCATGCAAAGCATGGACACCTGGGCTGCCCCTTCAGCAGGGGCTATAAATGGGGCGTTTTCTCTTAAAAGGTCTGTGGTATGGAAGGCCCCATGACTGAGGTATGGAGTGATTTAGACTAATGATTTTCAAATACTTTTTTATCAGAGATTTTTTGGAGAATCAGATAAAAGCTATGACTCTTTCCCCAGGAAAAAAACTGACTAATGTAGAAAATTTCACATATAATTTTAGCGTGTTCATGGACCCCAGGAGCCATCATGGAATACCCCACCCTCACCCCACCACCGTAAGCTTATCCATAGACTTCTTCAAAGGCAGACTATATTACACTCATCTTCGTATCTCTACTGCCTAGCACTGAGGTTGGCACATAGTAGGTGCTCAGAAATATGTGTTGAATGAATAAATCAAGGAATTAAATATTTAATTAAAGTTAAATAGGTTGTTCAGAGTCAGCTAGATGCTAAGAAGTCCAGATTTGCTATCAAACGCACTGGGGAGCCATTTTGTTTGGTTTTTTTGTTTCGTTTTTAAGCAGGCAATTGATCAAAGCTGTACTTTAGGAGAATGTGTTTTTCATAGTCAGTAAAACAAATTAGAGAGTAAAAGACCACTTAGAATATTAGAGGAGACAGGCAGTGAAGACCTAAACTAGAACGGAGGAAACGGGAACAGAACAAAAAAGGGCAGATGTGAGAGACAGTGTAATAATAAAACTGATTAAAACTTGGTGCTTGCTAAGATTTGAAGGGTGTTTTGGATTGAATTGTGTCCCCCAAACATGTGTGCCAACTTGGCTAGGCCGTAATTTCCGGTATTGTGTGGTTGTCCTCCATTTTGTGATCTGATGTAATTATCCTACGTGTTGTAAATCCTAACTGGTGGGTAAGAGCTCAGCTGTTAACCAAAAGGTTGGCAGTTCGAATCCACCAGCTGCTCCTTGGAAACTCTATAGGCAGTTCTACTCTGTCCTATAGGGTCTCTATGAGTCAGAATCGACTCCACAGCAGCGGATTTGGTTTTGGTTTTATGATGTTAATAAGGCAAGATTAGTGGCAGTTATGTTAATGAGGGAGGATACACTCTATAGGATTAGGTTGAGTCAATCTCTTCTGAAATATAAAAGGGAAAAGTGAGCAGAGAGGAGAGGGACCTCATTATCACCAAGCAAGAAGAGCCAGGAGCAGAGCATGTCCTTTGGACCCAGGATCCCTGCGCTGAGAAGCTCCTAGACCAGGGGAAGATTGATGACAAGGACCTTCCCCCAAAGCCCAGAGAGAGAGAAAGGTTTCCCCTGGAGCTGGTGCCCTGAATTCAGACTGTTAGCCCCTTAAACTGTGAGAGAATAAATTTCTGTTTGTTAAAGCCATCCGCTTGTGGCTTTCTGTTATAGCAACACCAACTAACTAAGACACAGGTAAGAGGGATTTAGAGTCAAAGTACGAGTCTAGTGTTCTCAACTCAGGAGCATGGAAGAACAACGGTACCATTAGCAGAGAGGGAGAAAGCCGGGAAGGAAACAGCTTTAGGGAAAACAAGCTATTTCTCGAAACAGTGAGTCTGTTTACAACAGTGGGACTTTCAAGTGGGTTTATAAGCACAAAACTGAAAACGTGGATTTGGAGTAGCTGAAAGTAGAGATGAAGATTTGGCATCATGTGCGCAGAGATAATGGCTAAAGCTGTGCCAGGCGAAGCCCCGGGTCCATTATCTTTCGTTTGCATCTACTTCGTAGATTTGAAGGCCTCTCAGAGAAATTATTTCATTTGACAGTCAAAACAATCCTATGAAGTAGGAAGTGCGGTATGACCTGCTTTTACAGATCAGGACATGGAAATATTGCAATGAAGAATAGATCCAGGAGTAGGACCCACAGCTTCTGAATCCTAAGACATAGCTTTCTTAATTCCCAAGAAACAAAGGGTCCTTTCCTCCAAACTCCACTGCAAAGACAGATAAATACCCTGCTCGCATGGGTCAATTTTTAATTGCAGCACTATTTCACTGTCAGTTTGGAGACGAAGAGTTTGAGAGAAGGGTGCTCCGCTTGGTGATAATTAGCACTGTTTACTCTATTAAATACCTTCAGTGTGGGGGAATAATTAGCCCCGTTCCTAGCAAACTTCTACCCTGCAGACATGACCTGGACTCCGTACAACACTCTGATTTACACGTTTTCAAAAGGAACCTTTCTGCCCAGCTAACCTCCAGAATGAGCACAGACAAGGAAAGGACCCACAGACATGGACAGATAGACTTCCCAAAGACTATCATGCAAACCTTTTCATTCAGAAAAGGCAAAGTCGTAAAGGTTCACAGGAAGAGGAGAGAGAAAGTGGTT
This sequence comes from Trichechus manatus latirostris, assembly GCF_000243295.1. NCBI lineage: Eukaryota > Metazoa > Chordata > Mammalia > Sirenia > Trichechidae > Trichechus > Trichechus manatus. The sequence continues at coordinate 530,297 of NW_004444186.1, forward strand.
AAGACTCGAGAGGACAGTGGGTTTTGTGTAAGTTTTAAGGAGAGGCTGTGTGTTTAGCAAAAGAAGCTGAAGGCTGACGAGTCCTGATCTGTGAGCGTGGGGCTGGCCAACCAGAGGCCAGGGGCTGTCTGAGTAAGGCTTGAGTAATGCTGGAAAGGGGAAGGGCTGGGCCGTCCACAGGCAAGATCTCTGCAGGCAGCAGACCCACAGCTCTCTGCGTTCCTGTCACAGCCAACAGTCCTCTGCTCCGCTCCAACATGGTAAGCCTAACGTTTTACTGTTTATCCTCTTAAACGAAAAGAAAAAGATAACAGCAATATATACTTTCCACCAGGCGTTATCTTTGCTTTATCTGGGGACGTGGCAGGAAACAGCAGGAAGAAATGGATCTTGTGGGACAGAATTAGGGAAGAGGGAACGAAAAGCAGCAGCCCTAAAATTATACCTGGAGTAACAGCCTAAGTGTGGAACCTGGTAGTTCTTTCGTTTGCCAGTAAAGATAAGGGCCAGGGCTGGGGAAGAGGAAGTACAGAGGCCGCCCTGGGGACAGTTGTGCTGTGCTCTGCTCTGAAGCCTCCCTGTAAGGGGAAAAGGCCCCACCACAGTTCCTGGGTGCTGAGAGGGCGCCCCTCACTCAACCTGGAATGGAGGGAATCACAGCGACTTCCTGTTTGTGTGGGAAGCGCCCCCTTCAGTACTAGGCTCCTGGCCACTGGCCAGGGAGATCTGTGAGAAAAGTTAAAACGGGGGTTGGGATCCTCTGAGTCGTCACAAGTAATTTCTGTGAACCCAAAAGACAGCGCTTCAGAACTCAGTCGTCTAAGTCCTGAGGGAAAATAAGAGTTTCAATAAGCAACCAAACGGCCAGTAACAAAGGGACTGAAACTACACCCCGTTGCTTCAGGGAACCAAAGCCAGGAATGTGGGAGAGGCCCAGTTCCCGCCAAGCTTCCTGCTTTCTTTCCCTTTTACCCCACCATCTTTTTAGGCTCTCACTGCTTTTCTCCTTCCATCTCCCCTTTGAACTTTCCTTCTACCTTTTCCATGAACCCACCTTCAAAATCTACCTCCTCCTTTGCTTCTCTTCAGTGAAGGGGTCAGCAAACTACGGCTTCAGGGCCAGGAGCTGAGAAATGTTTTTACATTTTTAAATGGTTGGGGAAAAAACTAAAGAAGAATACTTTAGCACACATGACAATTATATGCAACTCAAACTTACGTGTCCCTACGGTTTTCTTCAAGCACAGCCACACCCATTCATTTAGGAATTGTTTGTGGCTGCTTTAGAGTTGCTGGCTGATAGAAACAGTTTGCTCTCCACTACTAACCTAAATGTTGGCAGTTCGAACCCATCTAGTGGCACCACGGAAGAAAGGCCTGGCAATCTGCTTCCATTAAGCTTACAGCCAAGAAAACCCTATGAAGCAGTTCTTCTGTGTCACACATTGGGTCGTCATGAGTCGGAACTGACCCCACAACAACAGGGTTTTAATGGATGGTTGCATTCCTCCTGGACAGCAGAGTTAAGAAGCTGTAACAAAGACCCCATGGACCACAAAGTCTAAAATATTTACTATCTGGCCCTTTACCAAAAAAAGTTTGCCAACCCCTGCTTTAGTGTGTCAACCTGTATTCCCGCCTGCTTTTCCCACTTTTCCTTTCCACGCAGAAAGGGTGAATTGCTTTCAGGGTACCTTGAAAAGGCAGGCCCAGCACTAACCCAGTGGTGAGGAACTAGGCTGACTGCCCTGGAGGAAGGTGGGTACGATCATATATCCACAGGAGGAAAGGGAGCGTGGCGGGCTGGGAGTGAGAACTGCAATCCTTGACTCTTATTTAAGTGAAATTTCTTCTTCACGTTTCGGGGTGGGGGGGTGGGGAGGATCCCAACAATGGGACTGTTGTGGGAAAGATCCACCTCCAGAAGACTTCCGTTGTTCTGAATGCCCCCCTAGAAGCGAGGGCACCTTAGGTAGGCTTGGAGACCCCTGGGGAGACAGGTGGGAAAACTATCAGAGGGAGGTGAGCAGCTCTGCCAGGGTTCAGATCAATAACGAATAGCACGTGTGAATTATGTGTCCTGAAAGCCTCTAGCTCTGGGCTCCAGAAAGCCCACCCCACCCAAGAAGACATCAGAAGCTAAACACTAAATTGCAAACGTTATCATCCAAACGTAAACCATTGTTTAATGCCAGCAGTGAAGTCTGGGAGGAAGGGTGTGGCAGGGAAGTGTCCCACAGTGTCTGCAGTTACTGCTCTTATCCACCTGGGGGAGCCCAAGAGCTCATCACGCCTCAGGCCCCAGGTCCCTGGTTAAAAAACGATGGGCAGGCTCCGCGTGATAGCATTTCCTTGAAGAATTCTGTGAGGAAAATAGAGTCTACAACCATCATCTCCGACAGGATCACAGTAGAGGGTCCTGGACAGAGCCGGAGGGAAATGGAGAACAAAATTAAAACTCACAAAAAATAAAGACCAGACTTACTGGTCTGACAGAGGCTGGAGAAACCCCAAGAGTACGGCCCCCGGACACACTTTTAACTCAGTACTGAAGTCAATCCTGAAGTTCACCCTTCAGCCAAAGATTAGACAGGCCCATAAAACAAACAATAATAATACACGTAGTTCAACGATGTCTACGAGACTAAACGGGCAACCCAGCCCAGGGGCAAGGACAAGAAGGCAGGAGGGGACAGGAAAGCTGGAGAGATGGAAATGGGGAACCCAAGGTCGAGAAGGGGAGAGTGTTGACACATCACGGGGTTGGCAGCCAATGTCACAAAACAATTTGTGTACTGATTGTTTAATGAGAAACTAATTTGCTTTGTAAATTTTCACCTAAAGCACAATTAAAAAAATACATATTTACATAAAAAAAGGAGAGTCTGGCAGATTTGACACTTCTCCTCATCCCGTTGTGGCCTCAGCGTGTGATCCGGCTCTGTAGATCCCGTGGGGGCTTCCTAGTAGTCTCTGTGTGAACATATGAACCTTCCTGGTTTGAAGAGGGAAGCCCTGGTGGCACAGTGGTTAAGAGCTACGGCTGCTAACCAAAAGGTCGGCAGTTTGAATCCACCAGGTGCTCCTTCAAAACTCTGTGAGGCAGTTCTCCTCTGTCCTATAGGGTCGCTATGAGTCAGAATTGACTTGACGGCAATGGGTTTGGTTGGTTTTTGGTTTGAAGAGAAAGGCGTCACCTCCAGAGAGGCTCCTCCCCGGGACATGTCCATTCCTATGATAATTAGTGGCACCTAGAATTGGGAGGAGCAAAGGCTGAGGACCGTAGGAAAGGGACCTTGAGGCCCAGATTCTAAAGGTGGCTCTGCCAGGTTGATTTTCTTCTTGCACCTCGGTTTCCTCACATGTAAAATTAATGGTTGTTGGCTTTTGAGTATGAAAGCCACTTTGGGTTTTTTGTTTTATAAAATGCAATTGGGTTTTTGGTGAAGATTGACACAGCAGTTTAGGTTCCCATTCAACAGTTTCTACACAGATGCTTTCGTGACATTGGTTACGCTCCTCACAATCCATGAACATTCTTATCCTTTCTGTCTTGCTGTTCCGTTTCCATTAATCTAGTTTCCCTGCCCCCTTACATTCTTCTGTTTTTTAAAAGTTGACCGTTTTTTGAAAGCCCCTTTTGAACATCCAGGAAGTTCTCAGATATAAGCCCTGCCCCACACACGATAATAGCTATGCTTTTAGTTTTCTTTGAGAAAATGCATGAGTCTTGGCATTTCAGTATCACTTCTAAAAGAACTGGCATTTCATTCATCACACTCTGGGAAAAGAGGCAAGTGTTTAATCTATAGACACTGCATGGTGTGCATATGGATTCTGGGATATATAGTTATACATATATGTGTCCAAACGTCTTAAAAATATCCATAAACCTTGCTACCCTGACCCTCATTTAGGAAGTCTACTTTACTGCTTTCAAAGATACCCCTCATGTTCCACATTTACCTGGAACTGTATTTCACCTGAAATGTCACCTGGAATAAACTGTGAGGAGGGGTGGAGAGGAAGCTCACACACAGAAGGTGACTTTCTGTGTCTGTCCTGGGTCTCCCAACCCCCTAAAAATGACCCTGCCTTTTAGGAAACTGCTTTGGCCTAAAATGAAGAGTTGAGATTCTCCAGAGTGTCCTCTAGCACCCAGCCCTTCACATCTTGCCCTTGTCTAAGCCCTGAATTTTCTCTCCAAAGGCAAACATCTCTAGCCCCACAGAGACCGAGCGGTGCATCGAGTCCCTGATTGCAGTGTTCCAGAGGTATGCTGGACAGGATGGTCACGGCCTTACCCTCTCCAAGAAGGAGTTCCTGAACTTCATGAATACAGAACTAGGTGCCTTCACAAAGGTACTGGTCACAGCCCTGGCCCCCCCAAATGACCCAAGCACAAAACCAGGCCCTGGCAGAAGGGCCAGCAATGAGGGACCAGCAGCAGCTCCCCACACTCCGGGAAGAATGGCACCTGTCTGCCCTGGTGCACACCTGACTCCTTTGTGCCCACTCCAAGCTGGGTGGTCCATAGAGCAGCCCAGGCTGAGTCATTTGCCTCGGGGTGAGCTCTAGATGACTAGTAATGGGTCTCTTCCCTGAAGCAGGATGTGATTTAAAGATCAAAATGTGCAAACTGCGTGACATAGACAGTGGTGATTTGTTTTTCCCATTTAGGGAGAGAGGCATACGAAATGGCAAATAGTGTAATAGAATAGTTTTCTAACTGTATCCCTCCACGCCAATAGAACTTTCTGCAAAGATGGAAGTGTTCTATGTCTGCACCCTCGAATGTGGCAGCCACCAGCCACATGTGGCTCTTGAGCACTTGAAAATATGCCTAGCGTGACTGAGGAACTGAGTTTTCTATTTTAATTAATTTAAATACAAACAGCCACATGTGACCAGTGGTCGTAAATACGTCAGGGGTTAGGGAGGGAAGAATGCGGCTGATTAGGTGGGGCCTGTGTTCTCTTCCCACCACAAACCACTCCATTTTATACAATTTATATATTGGAGTTCCATGCAAATCTTGAAAGAAGTGTCCCACTGTCTTACAAACTTAAATGACCACTGATATCGCAGAAAGAACCCTGGACGAGGAGCCAGAAAATCTGGGTTCGAGTCCCAGGTCTACCCCTTGGGGACGTCACTTCACCTCTTTCTGTTTTACTATCTGAAACATGGAGCTACCAATAACCCCCACCCTGTACCTCACGCTTGTGTGTGAATTAAACGTGGCAACACATTTGAAAACACCTTAGAAAGTACGATATACTGGTATTATTATTACTTACAATGATTATTTTCTTTGCAGAACCAGAAGGACCCCGGTGTCCTTGACCGCATAATGAAGAAACTGGACCTCAACTCTGACGGGCAGCTAGATTTCCCAGAATTTCTTAATCTTATTGGTGGCCTTGCCCAGGCTTGCCATGAATCCTTCATAAACCGTGTCCGCTAAAAACCCGAGAAGCCCTTGAGCCTGGCCTCCAAGCCCGGGCCTGTCCTCCCAGCCCCGGTCACCATCTACTCCTCACAGCCCACACACGCCCTGAGCCCAGCACACCCACCACCCCATGCAGGCCACTCCTGCTGGTAGTAATAAAGTAATATTGTTTTTGAAAACACATACTGGAGCGTCAGTAAGTCTGTGCGAGGGCGGAGAGCGAGGAGGAATATAAACCATAGTTCCGTGTTGTTTAACATCCATGATACGTTCTGTGAAATAGGACCTTCCGTGATTTGGACATTGTGCAAACACAATGTATTATATGCGGGTAGTCCCCGAGTTACAAACCAACCCAGCAAGCCTAGTATATTAAAAATTCAAGGTCCATACAATGGTTCGTAATAACAAATGGGTGCTACTTTGTGACGGCACCTCAAAGCCATATGGATGCTGTAGTGCACCCGTATTGACTAAATAGCCAAGAGACTGTCCCGTTCTCCAATGGGGATTTCTGAACTCTGTTATAACCTCCTGAGACCATGGACATTATACAGCGCACGACTGTTGTCTTAGTCATCTAGTGCTGCTATAACAGAAATCCCACAAGTGGATGGCTTCAACAAAGAGAAATTTATCCTCTCACAGTCTAGTAGGTTATGAGTCCAAATTCAGGGCGTCAGCTCCAGGGGGAGGCTTTCTCTATTGGCTCTAGAGGAAGGTCCTTGTGATACATCAGTCTTCCCTTGGTCTGGGAGCTTCTCTGCACAGGAACCTCAGGTCCAAAGGACGCGCTCTGCTCCCGGCACTACTTTCTTGGTGGTATGAGGGCCCCCTATCTCTCTGCTCACTTCTCTCTATTATATCTCAAAAGAGACTGGCTTAAGATACTATCTAATCTTGTAGAGCTCATCAATATAACTGCCGCTAATTCATCTTATTATATCATAGTGAGAGAGTTTACAACACATAGGGAAATCACATCAGATGATAAAATGGTAGACAGTCACACAATACTGGGAATCATGACCTAGCCACACTGACAGATATTTTGGGGGGACACAATTCAATCCATGACAACTGTACATTGGCGAAAGCAGTTACCAGAAGCTGCACAGTAAACAGTAAACACGCATCTTGGGTATACACATAGCCATAACTAATGATACAAACATAGGACCACCTCTAAATTACTCAGACTGATGGAGAGGTATAACTTACTGCCATTACTCACTCATTAAATATCTATTCGCCCACTGTCGTAGGCTCTGAGGATACAGTCAGCAAGCCAGACAAGGCCCCGCCTTCACTGAGCTTACTTTCTAGTGGGGGGTAAGAAACAATGAATGAATACAAATAAATTCACAAAGGAATTTCAGAGTGTGATAACTCCTGTGAAGAAAAGAGTACCAGGTGGTCGGTTACAGATTGACGGAAGCTGGGAAGCACACTGTCCTGAGGGGGTGACAGTTGTACTGGGATCTGAAGGAAGAAAATGAGCCAAAAATGTGCCAAGATGCAGGAAGACATTCCAGGATAAGGCATTGCAAGGGCAAGGGTCTGAGGTGAGAGGAGCTGGCATGTTTGAGGAACCGACAGGTTTGCGTTATCGAGTTCCTATTTTGGCTGTGGGTTTCCTTCTTGAATGTTTGGCCTGGGCTAGTGTTAACATTAGTTTTCTTCTTTTTAAGCCCTCTGATAAAGCAGCAGAGAGAGAATCTAGAAAGGGTAAAAAGACTTGTTACCACAAAACGCAGGTGTGAGCCGCCTGCGGCAGAAGCCAGTACAGCAAGAGGGTTTTATTGTAAATCGATATACAGGAGACAGAGGGGAATGAGCTCCTCCAAAATCTGCCTCCCCCTCTGGAGGCCGATCAGAGGATTTTACAGGGACAGGGTCAGGGTCTGAAGAATCTGTGGAGTGCTAGTTCATCTCTGAGCTGGGCACAATGACCTCGTTCCAGACACGCTGACCTTCTGCGGGTGTTCTTGAAGATCTTTGTTCAGCTGTCTTACCTTCAGATTTCATCACTTGTTGTTCTACCTCCCAAAGAGGAACTTAGGTTAATTTTTAAACTTTTATAAAATCATGGGAAAACAGGAGGGAAGAGAGAAGGAAAATAAATCAGAATCATAGGAGCATGCAGACATGAACTATGCAAGCTTTGCATGAACAATAGCACAATACCCAGGACGCTAGGCCTACACAGTGGACCATAAATGTGAAATTCCCACGCAGCCCCTTACAGACTGACCGAGCACTAAAGACAACAGATTAGAGAGAGAGCAGGAAAGAGAAAGAGTGACAAGTATATATTTTAGCAGTGTATAGTCACCCCTAGGAGTCCCTGAGTGGCAAACTGTTAACGTGCTCAGCTGCTAACCAAAAGGTTGAAAGTTTGAGTCCATGCAAAGGTGCCTCAGAAGAAAGCCCTGGTGATGTAATTCTGAAAAATCAGCCATTGGAAAACCCTATGGCGAACAATTCTACTCTGACACACGTGGGGTCGCCTTGAGTTGGGGTCAACTCAACGGCAACTGGTTTTCTACTTAAGAAGCACAGAGACCCTTTCAACTCAGTAATGCAGTCACTCCTGAGGCTCACCCTTCAGCCACAGATTAGACAGGCCCATAAAACAAAACGAGACTAAACGGGCACACCAGCCCAGGGGAAAGGAAAAGAGGCAAGAAGGGACAGGAAAGCTGGTAACAGGGAACCCAAGGTTGAGAGGAGAAAGTGTTGACATGTTGTGGGGTGGGCAACCAATGTCACAAAACAGTATGTGTATTAATTGTTTAATGAGAAACTAATTTGCTCTGTAAACCTTCATCTGAACCACAATTAAAAAAAAAAAAAAGAAGGAGCACAGAGAAAAGGTGATGTTTCCAGAGAACCTCTCATTCCTTATCCATTTATGTGAGTTTTAATGTCTTAGTAAACACCTCTCTGGACCACCATTTCTTCATTTATAAACTAAGTGGAATGGATTAAATTATCTCTGAGGTCCTTTCTAGCTCTGACATTCCAGAATGAAGGCCACTGTCTCAGGCTAGGAAGTCCCACATTTTTCAAGGAGAATTGTAGCTACATCTTAGATGAATTCCTGAGTTTATTAGCAGCGAGGGTGAGGGGGGATCTGGAGTCAGTGAAAGTCTCCATATTACTCCCTTGGCAGATGCACCATGTATTTAAAAAAAAAAAAAAGTCATTATCACAAAAAACACTGAGCCAGGAAAGAGACAGAAAAACATCAGATACCCCAAATGACTATTTGCCATTCCACCAAGAAATCACTGGCCCCGACTTTAAGACACCAGGCTCAAGGGAACCAACTGGAGAAATTTACTTGGTTGGCTGACTCAGGTTTTGATAATAAGTACCAAATTCCAAACTTCTAATTCAAGACTCAAATCAACAAATCTCTATGGAGTTCCCCCATATGCAAGAGGAGTGATGGAGAGAGACATCAGGAGGAGAGGCTGGTTTGGGGAGGAGGTGATGAGCTCAGTGAGGGTGTGTTGTGTTTGAGATGCCACCAGGACGTCCAGATGGCAATGCCCAGTGGGCATGTGCGTTGAGTCTGGAGAGAAAATCCAGCTGGAGAAGTGAACACAGGAGAGAGAAAGAGAAGAGGGCCTAGGGGCATGTCCACAGTTGGAAGGGTGGAAAGAAAGAGGAAGAAGTCTCAGTAAAGGAGAACAAAAGAGAGCTTAAAGACTAGAAGAAGCAGCAGCAGGGTTGAGGGGCCGAAGGAGAGACCATGATCAAGGCAAGGCTGGTGAACTGCATCAAATAATTACTATCTTTCAATGCCCATGCTCCTCAGGTCCTTGTGCCAACCCCTTTGCATTCCTCATACACTCCCTGGGGATCTCATCCACATTATTTCTTCTACTTCATTTACTATTTGAAGGAAACCCTGGTGGCATAGTGGTTTAGAGCTATGGCTGCTCACCAAAAGGTCAGCAGCTCAAATCCACCAGGCACTCCTTGGAAGCCCTATGGGGCAGTTCTACTCTGTCCTGTAGGGTTGCTATGAGTCGGAATCGACTCAATGGCACTGGGTTTGTTTTTTGTTTTTTGTTTTACTACTAGAAGCCAGTGACCACTCACGTTAATCTCCCCAACCCAGTTCTAGCTCCTGAGCTTCAAAGCTGCCTCCTAGACTTCTCCACATGCAAATAATAGAATCTTTCACTCATTCATGTATTGAACACATATCTACTTAACAGAGTGTACGACACTGTCCCATGTATCAAGCATAGGGGGATAAACAAGGCAGAGAAGATCCTTGTCCTCAAGAAGCATGCGTTCTCAGATTCTTCTTATCCCAAACTGTTTTCACCATCTTCCCAACCTCCCAGCCTGCTTCTCCTCCACTGTTCCCATCTCAGGACATCCCCATCATTGCCCCACCCAGTAATGTGGACGTTCAGCCTTGATTCCTCCCTCTCCCTCATCCAGTCACATCTCCAAGTCCATTTGCTTCTCCACCCAAACATCCCTTGAGTCCATCCCCAGCCAACCCCTACCCAGGCCACCACCACTTCTCATCTGGAAACCTCCAAACCAGCCCCGCTCCTCTAGCATTGCCGCTCTCCAGTCCTTTCTCCTTCCTGGAGCCTCTGATCTGGTTCTCCCCGACTTGGAGCCCTTCAGGGGCTCTCCAACGCTCTCGAGCAGGCCAGGCACAATCCTCAGTGAAGCCAGGACGATGCCCTCTTAGCTCACCCACCTCATCTTCCCTTCCCCTCCCTTCCCCGCCCCAACACATGCCCCCTCTAAATTCCAGCCACATTGAACGCGTTTAGTTCCCTCAATGCACTGTGCACCTCTCACCCCTTGGGCTTAGCCCTCTGACTGGAGCACAGTCCCACCCTCACCGCAAGGATTCCTGTGTATCTTTCCCACATATCCCTCACATCTCAGCGAAGATGGTGTTTGCTCTGGGAAACCGTGCTTAGCTCCATAGTTGAGATGGGCGTCCCACCTCTATGCTATCCAGCCCCATGCCTCCCCTGGTGCAGCGAGTACAGGCAGCGAGTACAGTAATCCATCTCTGGCAGGTAAAGAGTGTGTCTGTCTTGTTGACTGTTGTAACCCGACCTCCTGGCTCAGTGTCTGGGACATCGTAGGCGCTCAGTTGTATGTGGGATGGTTGAGCGGCCAGGAAGGATGACTACTGAGAAAGGCCATTGGGCCAGCGACTAGGAGGGTGTAAGGGGTTAGGACTGGTGATAACGTAAATGGATGCTTTGGGTGCACACACATAAAGAACACAGTAATTCTGACCAGCAGTTTGAAGGTGTGGAGGTATTGAAAGAAGGGTCTTTTGTTTTACTTTTTGGGCTGGAGAAAACAGAGGATGCTTATAGAAAGATGATAAAATTGAAATTAAACACATTTGAAATAGCCATTACTTGGATTGTTAGGGAATTAGCCAGAACTTACTTTAAGCGTTGCAGCTGTGTGTTCGTTAGCTAAGGTCCCTGGGTGGTGCAGTTTGCCCTTGACCACCAACAAAAACCGAAAGGTTGACGGTTCAAACCCACTCAGCAGCACCACAGAATAAAGGCGCAGTAACCTGTTTTTGTAAAAATTACCGCCAAGAAAACCCTATGGAGCTCAGTTCTGCTCCGTAACACATGGGGTCACCATGAGTCAAAATCGACTTGATGGCAATGAGTTTTGTTTTATTGGTCGTCTATTGCTGTGTAACAAATTACCACAAATTTAGCAGCTTAAAACCACACACACGTTTATAATCTAACCATTTCTGTGGGTCGGGAGTCTGGGCCCAGCTTAAAGGGCCCTCTGCTCAGAGTCTCTTGCAAGGCTGCAATCAAGGTGTCAGCCAGGGCAACGGTGTCACTCGGCGGCACGGGGGTGGAGGGCGGACTGCACCAGGTGACACAGAGGGGGTGACATTAAAATGACTGTCTATGAATGTTTTGTGCAGTGTTTCAGCAGAAATTCATCATTTTTTATAAAAATATCCCCCTAGTTAATTATAACAACAAAAACATTTTTCATAAGCCCAGCTTACATGTATCAATATATCTACAAGGCTAAAACTCTATGCTAATTTATTTTTAGAAACTTCTAATGAGTTCCTTGGAGACCTGGTGTCCCGGTGGTTAAGAGCTCAGCTGCTAACCAAAAGGTCAGCAGTTCAAATCCACTAGGCGCTCCTTGAAAACCCTATGGGGCAGTTCTACTCTGTTCTATAGGGTCGCTATGAGTCAGAAACGACTGGAAAGCAACAGATTTGGTTTTGGTTTTGATGTGCTCCAGTCGGAGATGTCATTATTACCCAATGGCAATGATGCTTCAAATCACACGGTTTCATCTGCAGGTGCTAGGAGAACACGCTGTCGTTTTCGTCACTGCCAATGTTTTTATAGCTGCTGATATTGTCAGATTTGCTGGTGTCTTAGCTACAACACTGTGGTAATTAGTGTTCATGAACCTGTATCAATAGCTTTTTGAGAATGAAGTAGTGATGAAAGGGAAAGGAGAAAAATAAAGGCTTCCCCTCAGTTACTAATGATGTAACTAATAATGCTGTAATCCCCTCAGTTACTAATGATGTAACTAATAATGCTGTAATTCAAGGTAGAAAGATTTTACACAACAATTTCATTGTTAGTATTTATATAATCTAAGAAATATTACATTTAAGCAATTCACAACTATATTTACCACATATTCTATGATTAAAATTGATAATAAACATTGCTAAGGATTCCGTATGGTCTGGTACAGGAGGAGGTCCATGGGGGGAGGTGACACCATGAGTTACCTCACTGGGTGGTACCAACCCTAGTGACGGCACTGAGCCAGGGCTGGGGTCTCATCTGAGGCTTGTCTGGGGAAGAATCCACTTCCAAGCTCACATGGTTTTTGGCACAATTCAATTCCTCGAGGGCTACTGGCTGACTGTTGGTCAGGGGCCATGCCTCTCAGACTTGCTCCATTAAAGCATGCAAGCTGAGAAGGTATAATCCGCTGGCAAGGCAGAAGACACTGTCTCTGTAACATCATCAGGGAAGTGGCATACCATCACCTTTGCTGTATTCTACTGGTTAAAAACAAATCACAGTCCTGCTTACACTCAACAGAAGGGCATAACACAAGAGTGTGAACACAAGAAGGCGTCATTGTTGGGGGCTGTCTTAGTTACCCAGTGCTGCTATAACAGAAATACCACAAGTGGGTGGCTTTGACAAACAGAAATTTATTTTCTCACAGTGTAGGAAGCTAGAAGTCCAAATTCAAGGCTTTCTCTCTCTGTGGGCCCTGGGGTAAGGTCCTTGTCTCTTTTTAGCTCCTGTTCCTGTTCCTTGGAGATCTCATCTTTGCTTGCTTCTCAGTCTGCTCTTTTCATATCTCAAAAGAGATGGATTTAAGACACACCCCACACTAATACTTCCTCATTAACATAACAAAGAAAACCCATTCTCAAATGGGATTATAAACACAGGGACAAAAAAAAAGCAACCAAGCCCACTGCAGTAGAGTCGATTCTGACTAACAGCAACCCCATAGGGTTTCCAAGACTGTAAATCTTTACAGAAGCAGACTGCAACATCTTTCTCCCAAGGAGCCACTAGTGGTTTCGAACCATTGACCTTTAGGTTAGCAGTGGAGCACTTTAACCGCCATGCCACCAGGGCTCCTTAACCACAGGTATTCCCGTTGCCGTCAAGTCAATTCCAACTCATAGTGACCCTACAGGACAGAGTAGAACTACCCCATAGGGTTTCCAAGGAGCAGCTGGTAGATTCCAACTGCCGACCTTCTGGTTAGCAGCCCAGCTCTTAACCACTAAGCCGACAGGGCTCCATCCACAGGTATAGGGGTTAGGATTTACAACACATATTTTTGGGGACACGATTAAAACCATAACAGGAGCCATCTTAGAGTTTGCCCACCACAAGCTGCAAAGCAGAAATCTACTCTCTGAGAGTGAGGATAGCACTGAGAATAGATGTCTGCATCTGGGGAACACTGACGTCATGGGGGCTGGAAGAAAGTTCCAAGGATGCCTTCCTTAACCCCACATCCTAGCTTCCTCCTTCCTATCATTTGACGAACTTCTCAAACGAGACTACACTTACTGCCTTCGCTTCCTCATCTATCTTTGTAAAAATCCTCCCTCCCCCAAATGATTTTGTTACAGGTCACATTTTTAGAAATTTTGCTCTATGCATATTCCCCCGGGAACTTTCTCCAAACTCATGGCTTCAATCTATATGCTAATGACTTCCAGTTCTATATTCCCAGCCTAAATCTTTCTCTAGAATACCAAATCCATCTATTTAACCTAGCATCTCTACCTAGCTGTCCCACAGCTAGAATTTTTCTTGTTGCAAGTGATAGAAAATTCAATTTAATTCATTTAAACAAAACCAGGAATGTATTTACTTATGTAACTGAATAGTCAAGGGGTACCTTTAGTTTTACCCCAATTCCAAAAGCAGGTATCTTTCTCCAAATTCCTTGGCTCTTTTCTTCCACATTGGCTCCATTCTCAGATCCCTTCTCCGTGGTTTCTAGATGGTTATCAGTACTTCTAAGGCGAAGACCTACCAGATTAGAATCCATGGGGGAGGGAGGAAGGAGCAGAATTTTATCCCATAATTCTCAGCAAAAGTCCTGAGACTCCCTCCATTTGGACCAACTAGGACCATGGGACCATCACCCTGCCAATCACTATGTCCAAAAGAATGTAGTGCACTGAGTAACTTAGGTCTAGGTTGTTTACTTGACCCTTAGAACTGGGGTGGACCCCTACTCAAGCTACAAGAGCCAAGAGTTGAGAAAGAGTGGATCAGGGATTGTTTCAGGAAAAAGGGGAAACGGATGCTGTGAAAACAAGGAATGAATATCCAACACGCACCTCAAATAAAACATGTCTAAAATTGGACTCAACATCTTTTTCTCCCAAAACCTGATCCTCTTGTTGCATTCCCCATTTCAGTGAATCACACCATCTCCCACCCAACTGCCCAAGCCAGGAACCGGGGGATAATCCTACACTTCTTTCTCACCAGTACATCCAGTCACCATTTATTGGGTTTTGCCTCTTGCATACGCGTCCCCTCTCTCCACCCTCATTGCCTTATTTCAGACTCTCTCTTAACTGACCATTACTTAACCACCTCTTCATTCCCTCAAAAAAGAAAAAAACAATGCCACCTGATGGCTGTGGAACGACAAACATCCAGGGTTAATGGTTAACTCTCTAGTAGTTTATGCACCTGTGCGTCCCCTGGTGGAATTACGTGTTCACTAAAAGGGCGTATTTGTGGTTGTTCCCAAAAAGAAAACCAAAGCCAACCCGTTGCTGTCAAGTTGATTCCAACTCATGGGGATCCCATGTGTCACAGAGAAGAACTGCTCCATAGGGTTTTTTCTTTCTTTTTTTTTTTTTTTTTTAATTGTGCTTTAGGTGAAAGTTTACAGAGCAAACCAGTTTCTCATTAAACAAATTAATACACAAACTGTTTTGTGATGTTGGTTGTCAACCCTGTGACGTGTCCACACTCTACTGTTCTCCACCCTGGGTTCCCCATTTCCATTCATCCAGTTTTCCTGTCCCTTCCTGCCTTCCCGTCTTTGCTTTTGGACTGGTGTGCCCATTTAGTTTCTGGGAATAGGTGGGCAATTTCAGGAACTAATTAACATGTATGGGGGTGCAGTGGGGGTGCAATATGACGGCCGTGGGGTATGACATACGAGGTTTATCTAAGGCCAGCTTTGCAGCTTATTGCTTATGTTCAATTGGAGGTGGGGCGGTTGATGAATAGTGAAGCAGCCTTGAGTAGAGAAGCAGTAAGACAACTGTGTTGTTATACAGACGACTGAAAAATGTCTTATCGGGAACTCAGACAGCCTGGCTGGGATGGAATGAGGAGGGAGGAATAGTTTAACCCCATAGGTTACATTCCAGAAGGGGGAACAGTTTAACCCTGTCACTTACATTTCTCACGTGTGTTATTGTTTGCCCTATAGACCTGTCTAATCTTTGGCTGAAGGGTGAACATCAAAGGGTGACTTCAGTACTGAGTTAAAAAGGTACCCGGGGCCATACTCTTGGGGTTTCTCCAGTCTCTGTCAGACCAGTTAGTCTGGTCTTTTTTTATGCAAATGTGAATTTTGTTCTACATTTTTCCGTAGGGTTTTTCTTGACTGTAATCTTTACGAAAGCAGTTAGCGAGGCCTTTCTTCCGTGGAGCTGCTGGGTGAGTTCGAACTGCCGACCCTTAGGTTAGCAAGCTATCAAAAGCTGCTTGTACCACCCAGTGAGCTGTACCAATTGACAGCAGTTGTACTTATTTTTGTAACCTGTAATTTAATTAAGTATTCCATAAACGGATAAAACACGAGTGCAGAAAGATAGTCGTTGTCTTTATGAAAGCCACACATTGAATCATTTGCAAAGATTTCATGAGAAAAATTCACTGCAGACAACTGCAGTTGATGTAGGCATAGCTGAGACAACTATAAACTATTGGGGGTAAAAGGAACAAAAATCTAGACATATCTTTCACTCAGATTGCCTCTCAGGCATCTTCAAATTCTCCACTTAAAAAAATGAAACTGGAAATTATGGGCATGATTTATGCCAGAAAGATAATATAGCAAAATATTGGTAAATATGCATGTTTGAAATTAAAGTAAAATATTTAAAATCTGTATTATCATTGTTATAAATACTCATCTTAATTAACTGGTTAATTAACTAAACCACTACTGGCCCCCACCTTTCAGAAAAGAGAGCCACTACCATTTTGCAGTAAACTCTCTAACTCTCCCCCGGCCTCAGTTTGATCTCTTCCACTCCCTTCTCCACCCTGTTACCAAAGAGAGTTTTTAAAAGCAAATCTGATGTTGTCACTCCCATGGTTAAAACTGGTTATTGGTTCCTCTTAATAATATGCAGGCTGAAATCCAAACTCCTTGGGGCCCTCAGGCCTTTGTGGTCTGGTCCCTGCCTACCTCGCCAGCCTCATTCTCTGCCCTCACCCGTTGCCTGCTTCCCTCAGCCTTGCCAACCCCTGAACTGATGACAGACGCAGTGCCAGGCCTCTCTGCCTTCACACCTGCTCTTCCTCCTCCTGAATGCCCTCTGCCCCGATCCACCTGTCTAAACCCTACTTGTCCTATAGAGCAGCACCGTGTCATCCCCCCAAAACCTTCCCTAACCCCTACCCATAACCGAGACTGATTTTAATGCTCTTGTTCTGTACTCACCTGGTGCTCTGTTCTCAATTCTATCACAGCACTTACAACTCTGTCTGTAGTGGTCTTTTTTAGTTGTCCGTCTTTCCCGACTTGACTTTGAGCTCAAGATCGAACACCGAATTAAATGCATCTTTGCGTCACTAGTTCTCAGTGTGATGCCTAGTATATTTGTTGTTGGTGTATGCTATCGAGTCGATTCTGACTCATAGCAACCCGGTATGACACAGTGGAACTGCCCCAAAGGGTTTCCCAGGCTGTACAGGTAGTCCCCAACTTACGAGGTATTTGAGTTACGATGAACCACACTTACGACCGTCTGTGGCTGGTTGGTCTGTGATTTTTTTTTGGGTGGGGGGTGGGGGGGTTGTACATCTTCCTGGGAGGAAGTTATAGGAAAATGTATGCAGTGGATTTGGAAAGAACTGCTGAGTTATGTTTACACACTCCAAGCATTTGATCAGGATAATATGATGAAAGAGATGAATGGAAAAATCATCCATATGGCGAAAACGCTGAATTTAGAATTCAATACCGCCGATGTGGTGCAGCTCATAGATCACAAAGAAGAGGAATGGACAGATCAAGGCCTAATGGATTTTAAAGAGAAAAGAAATGCTGAAGAAGAAAGAAATAATGAGCAAGATGAAGGAGAGAAGTTGCCAAAAAATTTTTCAGTGACAGGATTAGCTGAAGTTTTTTCTAAACTAAATCGGGCTTCAGTTGCTTGAAAACACGGACCCAAACGCTGATCGCTTTGCTAAAGTTGATAGGCAGATTCGGGAAGCAGTGAGATGTTATCACAAAATAAATGAAGAAGAAAAGAAAACCACCATTCAGACAATTGTCACTAATTTTGTGACTAGAAATGCCATCCCCATTCCCAGGGATAATCCAGATGATCCAGAACCTTCCACAAGTAGACTTATTACCACAATTGACAAAATGCCAAAGTTGTCCAATTCTTCTTCATTGTCAGAGTAAATTTTTATGATGTGTATATTTTTAATGTATGTATGTATTAAAATATATCTGTAAGTTTGTATGCAGTGTTTCCAACCCCCAAAGACACATAAAGATTGGATTTATAAAGACACTGATAATAAAAGGCAATAATAATAAAAACTAAAAAAAAAAGAGGTATTCAGCTTAGGTCAGAAATGACTTACGACAGAGTTATCAGAACACAGCCCCACAGTAAGTCGGAGGCTACCTGTAATCTTTGTGGGATCAGATTGCTAGGTCTTTTCTCCCATGGAGCTGCTAGTGGGTTGGAACCTCCATCTTTTTGGTTAGCAGCCGAACGCTTAACCATTGTGCCACCAGCGCTCCTTGCCTGGCATATGGTAGGTCTGAAAAAATATTCGTTGAATAGATAAATGATAGATAGCACTGTAAAATCAGACTTGGGGCTCATTGTGTATATCTGAAGAGTCAGGGTCCCCACAGGAAACACATATACCCTCAAAGGAGTTTACTAAGATGTAGGCAAGGATAAGGAAAAAACATGGATGGTGAAGCACCCAGACACCAGCAAAATTAGCAAGTTATTTCCTCCCCTAGGCCTGACTGGACAAAGTAAGGGAGCAGCTACTGGAATCCAGGAAGAGCCAGCAAGGGAGCGGGATCAGTCACAGAAGCTGTAGCCTTAGGTATGGAAATGCGGCCACTGTCAAACCACAGCATGGAAGGAGGAGGCCTGGGAATAAACCTACATTTCTCTCTTCCCACCTTCTTATCTCCCACAAGTGCCTCCCACTGGCCAAGCCAACTGGAAGGCAGCACAGGGCAGAGAAGAGTAGATCTGGACGGGCCAACAGAATACCCAACACACTGTGGAAAGGTGAGACAGGTACTTCCCTACCACAACGTGACTGCCAACACGGCAAGCAGAGAATGAAGTGCCCACACTAACTCGGGTAGAATTGTTTTAAATGAACAACAAAAAGAAAAAAGGTCAAGCAAAGATCCGTCCCTTTTTATGAAGATTTGGGCCATGAAGTTATGACTTCAGTCAAGACTGTGAAATGAGCAGATACAGGAAGTTCTCCCCCACTCCCGCCTCTTCCCACCCCCCAAAAAAAGTTAAATACTTTGTCAGCTCGAAAGGCAGAAAGGGCAATACCCAGGTGCCAGGACTGAAAAGGGAACTCACAGCTCTAACAGTGAGGCAGAGATGAGGCCAGGTGGCCCAGCTGTATGGCCAAAGGCCTCAGTGGAGAACTTTCTCTTCCATAAAGGAGACACAGCTAAACAGGGGCCCTGTCAGCGATGGAGACTGGAAACCTTGGCCCAGCGAAGAATGAGCCCGGGGGGTAAGGCGGGGATGGGGGGGCTGGAGAGGCTGGAGGGTGGGCAGTGGGGGGCTCATCTGAGAGAAATTGGAGCACTGCACCTGTGTTTCTTGAAGGTATGGGGCTCAAATACACTCTGTTCCCTGGTGCCGAATCCCTAGGCTTAGAAAATGACTAACAGCTACTCCAGAGCACTAAGCACCCACGATCCCAGGAAAGAAATTCAAACCCACCTCACAGGGACACCTGCAGCAGTTTGGAGAATCTCCACAGAAAATACCAAAACCAAACCAAACCCATTGCCGTCAAGGCGATTCCGACTCATAGCGACCCTATAGGATAGAGTAGAACTGCTCCGTAGAGTTTCCAAGGAGCGCCTGGTGGATTCAAACTGCTGACCTTTTGGTGAGCAGCCGTAGCTCTTAACCACTGCACCACCAGAGTTACCCCTCAGAACACAGGTCCTGCTAAAATAGGCTCACAGACAAACATTACAGGCACATGAGGGACGGTCAGTCAGTATATGCAACAGATGAGAGACTTCACACCCAGGTAACGAGAGAGAAAGCAAAATGGAACAGACTTTAACATGAGTGCGTTTAAAACACACGAATAAAGCAAGAAATAGCATAAAATGAGAAAAGAAAAACAGACATATTGAAAAAGAACCAAATAAAGATTCTAGAAACATATAGTCATTCACAATGTCCCTGAGTGGCGTGGGTTGTGTTTGACAATTAAACCTAAAGGTTGGTGGTTTGAACCCACCCAGAAGCATTGCAGGAGAAAGGACTGGAGATCTGCTTCCATAAAGATTACAGCCAAGAAAACCTTATGGAGCACTTCTTTCTGTAACACATGGGGTCGCCGTGAGTCAAAATCGACTCTAAGGCAATGAGTTAGTTTTTGGTTTTACAATCATTCAAATATACAAAGGATCGTGAAGTGGATGTTCCACCAACAATTCATGCCCCAGCTCCGGTGATGGGGAGAGGATCTCTCCCTGCCCTCTGCGCTTCCGGAAGACCTCAGGGACTAACGGCACTGCCCACCTCACAACGGACGTATTGTGCCGTCCAAGAACCTGGTGAAAGACGTGCTGGGAATTCAGGCAGAATCGAGAGGATCACGCCTGTGCAGAAACTGCAATAATTCCTGCTTTGTTTCTCGGCTCTGCCTAATCTCTTAATCATGCCCAAGCAGCACTGAACGCATTCCTGACGACCGCAGTCAAAAGAGAAGGCTCTGGGGAGAGGGAGGCAAGTCTGCACTGGCCCGGAAGCTGGGTTCCAAGTAACTTGGTCACCCCGTGAGAATAGGCGGGGAGGGCAGAGCAGAGACGACAGTAATCCAGCTTCCTCGCCCCACCTCTCTCACTCGGAACGCACCCAATAGTGGGAGCTGGGGGAAGAGAAGTGTTCTGTCTCCAGATTGATATTCTATTCTTACAACCACTTAGTGTCAACATTATCACTAAATACAATCTGCAGAGTCACCAGGGCTCTGGTAGAAATGCAAACCACAGGCGATGCAGGAAACTAGAAAGAAACCCAAATGTGAAAACTGGAGAAGGTGTAAATTATTAACAATGAGGGAGCTGTGAGGCTGCTTCCCAAATGCTACGTTGCCCTTCTCATTTCCTCATTGTTAAGCCTCCTGGGTTCCTAGCAGTCAGAATGCTTTCTCTTCCTGGTGCTGAAACTCTACTCTCCAGGGTCAAGCAAATCCTTACTATATTACCAACCCCAATAATCTGTCTTCAGCCTTATTCAGCCTGGACTCCCAGCGCTGTTGGACACCGTTGGCTGATCCACCAAAAACCTCATTGCCATCCAGTCATTTCTGACTCATAGCGACCCTATAGTACCCTTAAATCTCCTTCCTCGATTCCCACTACACCATACTGTCTTCTTCCCCTCGAGAGAGGAAGTATGGTCTTAGGAAATCTAGATGCCAGTGCTGGCTCTGCCACACACCAGTAGTGTGACCCTAGAAAAACTCTCTGCGTCTCCTCTTCCTTAGCCGGAAAATGGAGATAATACAGTACAACCTCTGAAAGCTGAAACCTGCGTAAGGTGGAAACATGTCAGAAAAGGGGAACTGGAATATTTTCCACTAACATGAGCGATAGAAAAGTGGTCAGACTGCACCCTGTCAAAGGCGGAAAACTTGTGGGACCTAGAAAAACATGGCAGCCCCATCGCATTCCAGCTCTCAGAGGTTTCACTGTACAGCCTACCCTATTCTTTAAGGAGCCCCGGTGGAGCAATGATTAAGCGCTCAGCTGCTAACCAAAACGTTGGCAGTTGGAACCCACACAGCGGCTCCCCGGGGACAACCTGGTGATCTCCTTCTGTAAAGATGACAGCCAAGAAAACCCTCTGGGGCAGTTCTACTCTGTCACATGGGGTTGTGAAGAGTCGAAACCCACTGGATGGCAACTAACAACCCTATCTTCCCACAAGGTTGTCAGAAGACTCAAGGGAAAGAACGAGTATGAAAGGATCTTAAAAGGGAACACTAGACACAAATGATTGTTTTTACCTCCTATCTCTTTTTCCTTTTTTATTATGGAAAATTGTGACAAAAATAGAGTGCATAGTATAATCTGGCTGATGGGTACTATCTTGTTTAATTTATACCCCTATCCACTGCCACCCCCAACACCGGATGGTTTTGAAGTAAATCTCAGACATTTCATCCATAAATATTTTGATATCTATCTCTAAAAGATAAGGACTCTTCTCTTTAAAACATAACCATGACATTACTCACACCTAAAAAAAGTTAACAAGAATTCCTTAATATCACTAAATATCCAATGTTCAAGTTTCCCCAATTGTCTCATAAAGGTGTTATTATTTTAAAGTTTGTTTGCTCAAATCAGAACAAAATAAGGTCCATATATTGTAATTGATAGGGGGCGCTGATGGTCAGTGGAAGAATTCTCACCTTGCATGGAGAAGACCCAAGTTCGATTTCCAGCCAATGAACCTCACAAGCAGTCACCACCTGTCTTAGTTCTCTAGTGATGCTGTAACAGAAATACCACAAGTGGATGGCTTTAACAAACAGAAATTTATTCTTTCACAGTTTAGGAGGCTAGAAATCTGAACTCAGGTCCACAACTCCAGGGGAAGGCTTTCTCTCTCTGTTGGCTCTGGGGGAATGTCCTTGACATCAATCTTCCACTGGTGTAGGAGCTTCTCAGCGTAGGGACCCCAGATCCAAAGGACATGCTCCGCTGCTGGCTCTTCTTGCTTGGTGGTAATGAAGTCCTCCTCCTCTCTGCTCACTTCTCTCTTTTATATCTCAAAAGAGATTGACTGAAGGTACAACCTAATCGTTTAGATTGTGTCCTGCCTCATTAACATAACTGGCTCTAATCCTGCTTCATTAACATCATAGAGGTTAGGATTTATAACACATAGGACAATCACATCAGATCACAAAACGGTGGACAACCACACTATACTGGGAATCATGCCCTAGCCAAGCTGACACACATTTTGGGGGGACACAGTTCAATCCATAACACCACTCATCTGTCAGTGGATGTTTGCATGTTGCTATGATGCTGAACGGGTTTCAGCAGAGCCTCCAGACTAAGACAAACTAGGAAGAAAGGCCTGACGATCTACTTCCAAAAAAATCAGCCAATGAAAACCCTATGGATCACAATGGTCCAACTCGACAGCAGCTGTCGATAACAACATTACAATCGATTGATATACATCTTATATCTCTTTTAGTCTGTAGTCTCTCTTTCCCCTCCCTCTCTTTCCGTCTTTCTTGCTATTTATGTATTAAAGAGGAAAGTAGTTCATTTGTCATGTAGGATTTCCCACTGTATGGCTTTTGCTGATGATATAGCCCTATAGTTATGTTTAACATGTTCCTCTTTCCCTGTGTTTTCTGGAAACTAGAACTGGATCTGAAGTTTGATCAGAATCAGGTTCCATTGTTTGGTAAGAATACTTCAGAGCTGATGTTGTGTGCTTTTATCAGGAGACACACAGTGTCTGGCTGCTTCTCCTTTTGTGGTGTTTGCAGCTATTGGTACCCATTACCCACGTCCATTGTTTCATTAGAGGTTGCAAAGTGGACATCGTTTAATTCTATTATCTCTTCTTTCTTTTCAGGTATGATGCTTTTATAAAGAGAAACTTCTCTTCAACTATTTGGCTGCTCTGAAGGACAGTTTATATAGGAAGAGCAGGGGAAATACTTCATTCTTTCCCTTTATTTATCAGTTGTGAACATAACAGTTGGTTCCCTCGCATCCTCTGAAGGTGACCAATAAGTCTGACTTTCGTTGTTGTTTTTGTGGTACCGTATCAGTTCATGGATTTAAGCATATTTTATGTGTTTCCATCCACTGCAGTTACTTTCCATACTGATGCTCAAAGTGTCCCATGTCTGGCCAGTGGAGACTCCTTCAAGCTGGGTCCTGAGTCCCTTTGACATGACCCCAGTAATCTTTAGTAACTTCCTTATTTTTTGCTGTTATAAGATGTTCTCAGCTCATCTTATACATTTCCTGTGCCAAACTTGGAACTGGCTATTTCTTCAAGGATCTTTGCTTTTTTTTTAAATTTGTTTGTAACAGTCTCTCCTCCTTTGGTGTCTCCTTCGCCCGCTCCTCTCCTCCCTGTGCCGTAACTATATGATCATTCCCAAACTCCGTCTCTGACCTTCCCCTCCTGTGTCCCTGTAGTCTCTCCCATCAGTCAAAGTCTAACCATTCATGGCTTCAACTAGCACCTCCATGCTGACCTATATTTCTACATTATTAAAAATTAGAAGTCCTTCAACCACAAGGCCTTCCACTATCTCTGTACCTTTGCTATTTCTTCCTTCACCTGGAATTCAATTCGACAAAATTCAACATAAATTGACTGAGTGTCTTCCATGTCTGAAGTGATGTACACCCTTATTACTAGCAATGAATTATTAGCTATTACCTTTATTACTATCAATACCAACAATAAGTATTAAGTACCAACTAATAATTTATGGAGTACTTACTGTGTGTCAAACAGTGTCTAGGCACTTTACATACATTATTTCTTTTATTCCTGTTAACAATCCTGCAATATAAGCTCAATTATTAACACTCATTTTACAGATGAGGAAACTGAGGCACAGAGAGACAGAGAACTTTCCCTAGGTCTCACAGCAAATAAGTAAGAGGCAAGGCCAACTTGGCCTAACTCCAAAACCCTGTCTTAACCACTAACCCGCTTGTCATCATTCTACAAAATCTCCATCAGGGCTCATGCCTTCCAAGAAGCTCCCCTACTCACTGTGATGGGTGTGGCTCTCCCTCCCCTCTGAATTCCTTCACTATCAATGAAGCGCTTCAGAACACACTGCCAAGTATCTTTTGTTTCGCTTCAGCTGTATCTGGTCTATTAGTCTATTTCTTTTTTTAATTTCAGTGAGTCTCTAGGGTCACTATGAGTTGGAATCAACTCGATGGCAATGGGTTTGGTTTTTTGGTTTTTATATTTTTCAATGCCAAGATTTCTAACTGATTCATCTTTCATAGTCATCTCTTCTTCATAATCTCCTGTTATTGTATCATGCTCTGTATTTCCCCCTTTTTCTCTTTGAGAATATTAAACAATTATTTTAGAAATCTTCTGGGCTTGCTCTCGGTTGTGGATTGAATTGTGTCTCTTTCCAAAAAGATATGTTGACGTCCTAACCCCCAGTACCTGTGAGCATGACCTTGTTTGGAAATCGGGTCTTTGAAGATGTTATCAGTTAAGCTAACATGAAGTCATACTGGACACGGTGGGTCCTAATCCAGTCTGAGTCATGTCCTTATAAAAGAGAAGAGACAGATAGTCTGAGGGAAGATGGTCATGTGAAGATGGAGGCAGAGATCATGAGTGACGCATCTACAAGCCAAGAAATGCCAAGGATCATCAGAGAAGGCATGGAACCCATTCTCCCTCAGAACCAACATGGCGGCCACCCTGATTTCAGACTGCTAGCCTCCAGAACCATGAGATAATAAATTTCTGTTCTGAAAAGCCACCTAGTTTGTGGTACTTTGTTACAGCAGCCCTAGAAAACTAATACACTCTCTTACATCTGTATTTTTCTCAAATGAGAGTTCTTCACTTACAGAGCTTCTCTCTCAGTTGCTGGTCCCAATTGTGATTCTTCCCACACGTTTCCTGGGATGTAACGGCCTCCCAATGGGGTGCCTCCCCGTGGTCGAAGTACTAGTCTTGCATTGAGTGTGGTTCCCCATCAGGCCTTGGCCCTTGTCTTAGGCTGGGTTCTCTAGAGAAGCAAAATCAGTAAAGCATATAAATATATAGAGAGAAAGATTTATATCAAGGTAACAGTTCATGCAATTGTAAAGGCTAGAACATCCCAGTCTGTGGATCAGGGTAAAGGCCTTTCCCAGTTCACGCAGCCACAGAAGCTGGCGAACCCAAGGTCAGCAGGTCGGAGAACAGGGCTCCCACTCACAGGTTGCGAAAGTTGACGAATTCCAAGATCAACAGGTAAGCTGCTAGCTCAAGTCCCAGGAACTGGAGGTGAGACGACAGGAGGTAGCTGCTGGGTCCAAAACAAGCCAAAAACCTTGGCAAAGCTAGCAGGAAGGAAGTAGCCCACAGAGGGCAGAGAGATGAAGTCTGAGGGGGGTGGTGAGCCACCACAGGCCCCATCCCCGCCAGCAGCACTCAGCAGATTCCATCATGGGGGTGATCACATATCAAATTTCAACAGGGAAGTGATCACAACATTATACAACTGCCAAAACACTGAGAATCATGGCCTAGCCAAGTTGATATACAATCTTAACCATCACGGCACTCATGAGCCACTGCTCTAAGCCCAGTCCATGCAGTTGTGCTGCTCTGCTCCCAGCCATGGTCAGGCGGCTACGTGCTGGCCTTGACCTCATGCAGGCAGGTATCATGGATTGCGCCCCCAGCCATGCAAAGGCTTTCAAGCTTTGGCGCCTGACCTGGGAGGGCCTCAAGACCTTGGCCCATAGTCTCACCTGTTCAGCCTGGATCCAGGCCCATCCCCTTGCAGAAGACACAGCTTTGAGTTCCACTTACCGCGATGCGTCCCAACTGCTTCTTTCCCTTAGGGAGACTTCTCCATTTCTGATCTACAGAAATTTCTTCTTCTTGTTTCTTAGCATCCTGTTTTTTCTATCACTTCTGTGTGTTTTAAGTGCAAGAGGAGGCTTTTGTGTGAGCTCAAGTCACCATCTTAAACCAGAAGATGCGGTTTGTGTTCCTAAATCTTTGAGGACCTACCACACACAGTGTTAAGTATAAAAGTTTCGAAATTTTTTTTTAATATTCTGGAAAAAGATAGTGGTAATGGTGGCATAACACAAAAAATGTAATCAATCTTTGAATTGTAAATGTGGAAGTTGTGCTGGCGAGTGTTTTTGCTGTGTATATTTTCACCACAAAAAAAAAATTAAAAAATGATTGATTGAACACAAGAGGTCTATCAAGCTGTCATCTGCACAGGAAGTGGTACTTCAAGAGACTTGTAAGCATCCGAGGGTCCCCAGGGAGAAGAGGAGGGGTACGGGTTTCTAATGGCATGTGTGGTGAGAGCTTGAGCCAATTCTATTTGAGTTCCAAAGGCCAGGGCGATCCCAGAAGATGGCTAACCCTGTGCTTCTCAAATTTTGATGTGCGTACGAATCACCTAGAAATTTTGTTAAAAAATGAAGATTCTGATTCAGTGGGTCTGGGTGGAGCCTGAGATTATAAAGTTCCAACAAGTTTCCAGATGATGTCAATGTTGCTGGCCCAGGGACCATGCTTTTAGTAGCCAGGATCTAGTAGATACAGACATATACCTACACCAAGGATATGTACCAAAACATTAACAAAGATTATCTCTGGATGTTCCCTTTTTTTTTTCCTTTATATGTTTCTGTACTTTCCAATTTTCTCTCAATGGATATGAATTACCTTTATAATCAGAAAAACACACGTAAGCGTTCAACTTTCCATGTCTCTTTACAATATTCAAAATAAAGTTCAATTTTCTTCACTCGGCACTGGAGGCTCTTTGTGATCCAGTCCTTGGCGGTTTCTGTGGCCTGATCTGCAATCTCCAGACACACACGCCACATACCCACCAAGACTTCCAGATCACCTGCAGTTTCCCAGGGGCCTCTCCCTTCCTCTCTCATTCCCCAGCCTTCCTCACCTGGCTAACTCTTGCTCACTTTTCAAGATTATCCTCAGATGGCTCCTTCTCCAAGAAGCCTCCCCTAGCTCACGATCCGGTTTAGGCATCTCTGCTCTGCATGCCAGCAATGACCATATTTACTTTAGCCTCAATACTTTTAAAAAAATAATAATATTTTATTGTGTTTTCAGTGAAAGCTTACACAGCAGTTTAGGTTCCCGTTCAAAAATTTCTACACAAGTTGTTCAGTGACAATGGTTACATTCTTCACGATGCATGAACATTCTCGTTATTTCCATCCTGTTTGTTCCATTTCCCTTAATCTAGTTTCCCTGCCCCCTTACATTCTCATCTGTTTTAAAGTAATTGTTGACTGTTTGGTCTCATCTAGGTGATTTTTTAAAAAGAGCACAGTACTTATACCAAACCAAACAAAACCAAACCCTTT
Source organism: Trichechus manatus latirostris (assembly GCF_000243295.1). Taxonomy (NCBI): domain Eukaryota; kingdom Metazoa; phylum Chordata; class Mammalia; order Sirenia; family Trichechidae; genus Trichechus; species Trichechus manatus. The sequence goes on from NW_004444186.1 coordinate 557,928, forward strand.
GCTGTTGAGTCGATTCCGACTCATAGTGATGAATGGTACTTACAAGTGATATTTATTATTATTTTTTTAATTAATTAATTTTTTTTTACTCAGCAAAACATACACCAATTCAACAGTTTCTACGTATACAATTAGGATTGTTTTTTAATTGTACTTTGTATGAAGGTACAAACTAGCATCTCGTTAAACAATATACGTATTGTTTTGTGACACTGGTTGCCTCAGCCTCCATACTTTCTACCTTACACATGTAAATGTTGTCCATCTGCCTGCCCACTAGACTGGGGTTCCCTGAAGGCAGCCCCGTGTCTCTGTCTCTACACCCTCAGTGTCTAAATAGCATCAGGCATACAGTTGGGACTCTATAGTATATATTCTGAATGAATATACAAAAATTACTCGCAAAATGTAATGGGTTGTCGTCCCTGACGGTGCAGGAGAAAAGTGGGGTGCAGAACTCAAATTCTAGTAAAAAGACCAGACTTAATGGTCTGATTGAGACTGGAGGGACCCCAGAAGACATGGCCCCTGGACTCTCTGTTAACCTAGAACTGAAACCATTCCCGAAGCCAACTCTTCAGACAAAGATTACACTGGACTATGGGACATCAAATGATATTCATGAAGAGTGTGCTTCTAAGCTCAAGTAGATACATGAGACTAAATGGGCAGTCTCTGTCCGGAGGTGAGATGGGAAGGCAAAAAGGGACAGGAGCTGGTTGAATGGACACAGAAAATCTGGGTTGGAAAGGAGGGATGTGTGGTCACATTGTAGGGATAGCAACTGGGGTCACATACCAATGTATGTATAAACTTTTATATGAGAAACTAACTTGAGCTGTAAACTTTCACCTAAAGCACCATAAAAAAATTTAGAGAAAAAATGTAATGGGTTGTCCAAATACTGATTATTATTATCCTGACTTTGCAAATGAAGAAGCAGGTTCCCAGAGGTTAGATGACTTACCCTGGGTCACAAAGCCAATGAATGGGAGAACTGGACTCAAACTTCAATGTCCTAGTCAGCTTTCTACTTCACCAGTTACCACCATTAGAAAACTATCATCATGTGTTGGGTCAAGCTGATGGACCACTATCTTACAATAGGAAGCTTTTCCGTCCTTGAACCTTAATAACACACAAGGCTAATGTACCTAATCTTTTAAGATTAGATTAAGCTGAGAAGTTTGAATGTCTTTGAAAGCATTCTGGCGGGGTGGTGGTGGGGGGGGGGCTTTAACTCATTTTATGGGTGGAATAGGTGATAGATTTTAAGTCACATTTTCCAACAAGAGAAACTGAGCACACAGAGGTTCAGATGGGGAGTTTCCATCAATCTACTCCCCCACCCCACCCCAGCTCAGATGCCCCAGTAGGATCCCTAAACTTAGGGCATGCCATTATAAGCCAGGACCATTCTTTCCAGAAATCCATGCTGATCTACCAATTCAGGATTTCTGCCGACATCCACCGAGACCCTACTCTGCTCAGAATATACAACACACCAAGACAAATCTTTGTCTACACGGTGATAAGGGCCATGAGGTGCTAAGGGAGCCCCAGGAAGCAGCACCCAACCTCAGTCTAGGGGAGGCCAGGGAGGCTTCCTGGTGGAAGTAACATCTGACCAGAGCTTTGGGCTGGCTGATTCTACAATCGGCCCACAGCATGTCTACCTCCCAGCCTTCCTTCACTACCTCCATCGCAGCCTGTCTCCGTACCTGGAGTGTGAATTCCTCATGCTCAAGGAATGTGTCACCTTCCTCTGTGTGTTCCCCACAGCACACAGCCCAGCAGCTGCACCCAGCCTTCCAATCCCCAGTCCGATGCTCTCATCACTAGATGGCTGATCCTAGCCAGAAAGGAGCCTCCTGTTAGCGGCCACTGAGTCAACCCGGACTCATGGAAACCCCATGCACAACAAAAAACGCTGCCCCATCCTACACCATCCCTACGATGACTTGCAGATCAGACCATTGTGATTCATAGGGTTTTCCTTGGCTCATTTTCAAAAGTAGATCTCCAGGTCTTTCTTCCTGGTCTGTCTTAGTCTGGAAGCTGTACTGAAACCTACTCAGCATCACAGCAACCACAAGCCTCCACTGACAGACAGATGGGGGCCGCACATGAACTGCACTGGCGGGGAACCGAACCTAGGTCTCCCGCATGGAAGGCAAGAATCCTACCACCAAACCACCAGTGCCTCAGAAGACAACCTACCTGTTCTCAACTCCTGTTAGTGTCACCAGTTACATTCTCCAACACTGGCTGCACACTACATATTAGAGCTATTTGTGAACGTACATTCTTCATGTGCCTGCCGACAGTGTGATTCTGTTCCTAAGCACCTATTGTTGTTGCTCTATCCAAAAAAAGACAGAGTGGGGTTGTAGCCAGAGGGGAGGGTTTGAGGCTAGACTTATCTGGGTTCTAACAGGACTGTCTGCCTTTAGGGAAGTTATTTAATCTCTCTGACCTTCCTTTCCTCATCTGAAAACAGACATAGTATCTATCTTGTAAGGCTTTGGGAAGGCTTAGAGAGAATATTTGTGAAGCACAGTAATTATTACTATAATCCTAATACTCATCTAAAATACTCCATGAGATGATTATAAGAAACAAATTAGATAACTTAGGAGAAGTACTTCGTAGACTGTAAAATTATCATGTGAATTTTTAATGAGCAAGACTTGGAGGACATGTTTTGTTCTTGTATGATACGACCAATACAGACCTCAAAGATGCCCTCACTGAGTACCAGCAAGCACATCCTCCAACAGCCAGACACCTTGGCTTGTGGATCCTCTGTGCTCAGGACTGTTGAATGAATTCAGTCAAAAGCCATCCAGTAAAGCTGGCTGAATTCTATGTCCTGATGAAGGTTTTGGTCCTTCTGGCACCAACCACTAGTCCCTAGTTCAACCTAACATCTCTACTTTCACCTTTTTTTTTTTTTTGCATCTTGATCACAGAACATTAATTTCCCCACTGTTCAAGCCCTAAGAAATGCTATCAAAGGCATGAGCGCATGGGGCAGGGTGCCAGGCTAAATCACAGCCTCCATCTCCAGCCAGCAGGGTGATTTTCCCAGCCCTGTTGTCAATCCTCTGGTTTCCAGACAAGGCTTCCTGCCACTCCAAAATCAAATGCGCCACCATCGAGTCAATTCCAACTCATAGAACTGCCCCCATAGAGTTTCCAAGGAGCACCTGGTGGATCTGAACTGCTGACCTTTCGGTTAGCAGCCACAGCACTTAACCACTAAGCCACCAGGGTTTCCTTCTGCAAGGAAACAAATTCCACGCACAGCTACTCACTCTGTGGCCAGCAGAGGGTCCCACTGCACTGCTAGAAAGCAAAGACACTCCCTCTCCCAGTCTACATCGTAAATACAGAACAAAGCACCCCTCCGCGGCCTCCCCTAGCTTCCAGCCAGCCAACAGGACTGCCAGGAAAGCCCAGAGCTAGCTGCTGGCTGGCACTGCTGAGGGATCAGCTCACACCAAGCCGTCAGCATTTCACAAGGGGTTTGAGTCACTGGGGCACCATGGATTCACATTTCTGTGGCTCTGAGCCCTCCCCAGCTACATTCCAGCACCACCAATGAAAGCAGAGGATCTGTGGCTGAAATAACTGTTTTCCCTCTGATACAGCCCCCAGAGCTTCTGCCTGAAACACCACTTGTTCTCAAGTTCTAATGAAGCAAAGGAAAAAGCATGTTATCAGACAAGCAGACAACAGCCCACGATGGGCAGGTCATGTCTTGCAGAGTTCTCCCCTGTCTTGGTCATCTAGTGCAGCTACAACAGAAATACCACAAGTGGATGGCTTTAACAAAGAGAAGTTTACTCTATCACAGTCCAGAAGGCTACAAGTCCAAATTCAAGGCATCAGCTCCAGGGGAAGGCTTTCTCTCTCTGTCAGCTCTGGAGAAAGGTCCTTGTGATGCATCAGTCTTCCCTTGGTCTGGGAGATTCTCAGCACAGGAACCTCAGGGCCAAAGGATGCGCTCTGCTCCCGGCACTGCTTCTTGATGGTATAAGGTTCCCATGTGTCTCTCTCTGCTCGCTTCTCTGTTTTATATCTCAAAAGAGATTGGCTTAAGGAGAGTTAAGCTACAGGGTTTGCATACTATATAAAATGTTTCCTCACTGCATCAAAGTGGAAGTTCTTACATAACCAGTAAGCAAATAAGTTCTACTTGAGAAGGCTCTTTAGTACATCATGAGACCATTAATATAGCTTGAGTGTATGTGAATAAGCAGTCTATAAATAACAGAGGGTCCGTTCACATTGCTCCAAAGTTTTCTAAGTGACCCATTTATTTGACACTTCAATGGGACATACTAGAAATAATTCACTCAGGACCTCAATCCAAGGTGGTTCCCACATTACCCACTCCTTATTTGGGCAAAAAGTCTCTTTCTATGGCAGTGAGTATAGGTGGGAAACTTATACTATCTCTTTGTATCACTTCATTTGTCCAGAGTGATAACCACTATTCCAGGAACACAATTCGTAAGTGATCTACGAGCGGTACCTTCCAGGAGATGGTATCAGTTGGCATGGAAAAATGCGGAAGTGCACCTCCAAGGTCCTCTCTCTTCGCAGAGAGGAAAACCTCTCGGATTTAGTAAATTTTACAAAATTCTGCTGTTAAAAAACAAATGATGGAAAATATTTAAAGGTCCACAACCATGATAACTAACAGAATCGCTCAGAAGGTGCTTGTTTTTGTTTTGTCTTTTCCCTGCATGAACAAAATATAAGCCCAATGATTTAATAATTTGTTTAGCCATTTCCTTTTTGTGTGTGTTTTGTTTTGTATAGAGTGTGCTGGTTTTATTGTACTGTGTGTCATATATAAAGCATGAAACAATTCCTTAATAAAGAAACATGCTTCAGAAGTCAAAAAAAAAAAAAGAGAGACTGGCTTAAGACACTATCTAATCTTGTAGACCTCATCAGTATAACCTCATCATAGTGATAGACTTTATAACACATGAGGAGATCACATATAATGTCATCATAGTGATAGAGTTTACAACACATAAGGAAATCACATCAGATTACACAGTCCTACAATACGGGGAATCATGACCCAGCCAAGTTGACAGATATTTTGGGGGGACACAATTCAATCCATGACATCCCCCAATGCCAAGGTTCTTGGAACTCAGACAAGCTGGAGTTCTGTTCTGGACTAATTACTTAACTCAAGGTATGGGGTGTCTTGTTTTTATTTGTTTTTCTCCTCTTTAAAAGAGACCCACAGCAGGAACTGAGAAATCAAGTTTTCTAGCGTCATGATTAAAAATTAGTAGTGGAAGCCTAGTGTTACGGATTGAATTGTGCCTCCCCTACCAAAAAAAAAAAATATATATATATATATACATATTTATATATGTTGAATTCCTGGCCCTCATACCTGCAGATATGATCCTGTTTGGAAACAGTGGTTTTCTCTTTGCTTATGACAATGAGGTCATACCAGTGTAAAGTGGGTCCTAAACCTTATTACTTCTGAATTATAAAAAGATCAGAAAAGACACAGAGATGCATACAGGGGAAGGCGGACAATACGTGAGGATCGTCTACCCTCCAAGGAACACCAAGGAACCAAGAAATGCCCAGGGCTACCAGTAAGGGTCGCTATGAGTTGGAATCCACTCAACAGCACCTTTGTTTTTGTTTTTTTACCAGCAAGGAAGGAATCAACAGGGCCAACACCGTCATTTGAACTTTTAGCCTCCAGAACTGTGAAAAAATAAATTTCTGTCCTTTAAAGCCACCCACTTGTAGCATCTGTATTACAGCAGCACTAAGTAACTACGGTCCCTAGAATTCCCAGATTTTCCCGGCAGCCACCCAACCCATAACAAAAGCAAACCCACAAATGTGTAACTGGTTTTCATTCTGGTTTTAACTCTCTCTTTTCTGGGTGTTTTTTAAGAGGCTGGACATATTCAGTGAAATATTTAAAAATAACTAAAGGACTTCAAGGGACTGGTTCCTACCTTCAAGATAAATACAATACAACCTATCTCCCAGGGTAGGGATTTGAAACCCATTTTTTGGATAAGGTAACAGAGGGAGCAGAGACTTGCCCACAGCACAAAGCGATCAAACAGCAAAGCCAGAATTCAACACAGGTCTGTCTGGCCCCAATCCACCACTTAATAATAATACTTAACCCAAGTGAGGCACTATGGGCCAGGTACTTTGCTAAATGTTTACACGAATTTTCTCATTTATCTTCACAACATCTGTTAAAAAAAAAAACCACATGGGGGCAGAGTCTGACCTCCTCTAACGTCACAAGGGGGAAGGAGAATCAAGATCAATAGCCCAAGGCTGATTCCTATGAGGCGGAAGTCCGACATGCCTTCTCTCTCCACCATCTTTACAAATTGACATCAACGTCCCTCCCACGGCACTCTCTACTTCTCTGCTGGGTTTGATAATTCATTGCAATGGCCACGCAGAACTCACAGACAATACTCACGATTATGGGTTTATTAGGGAAGTAACAGGTTACAATTCAGGTTCAGGAATGACTCAGGATGCAGTCCTTCGATCTGGACAGCTCTTCTCAGCCGCGCTCACAGGCAGGCCTCTCCCTGGCCCTCAGCCTCTGCCCTGCTTGGGCAAGTGTTACAAAGCTCTTTTAGCTCTGCCAATAAGTGCCCAAAGGCACCCCACTCCGCCAGGAAGCCTCAGCCCAAAGGCACTCAACTTTCTCATTCCACACAGTCTCCTGCTGGTCTCTGCTGTCACTGTTTCTCTGTCATTGCTTCTTGCAGTCTTCAGTGTTACAGCTTGAGCTGTCTGTCTGTCTGTCTCTCTCTCTCTCGGTCTCCTGGTTCCAGGAGCTTCTCAGGGCAGGGATCCCAGGTCCAAAGGACATGCTCTGCTCTTGGCTGTTCTTCCCTGGTGGTGGTGGGATCCTCCCTTTCCGACCTCTGGGATGGCTCGTTTGAAGCCCCTCGGGATGACAAAACTGACCCATCCCCTTGGTGGGCCACAATTACCCTATTTGTACAGTCCCACCCAATCACTTGAGTGGAAGTTACAAGGCGACGTGAGAAAGACCACACAAAAGCAACCCATCACACCACAACATCCCTGTGTAGGTATTACTATCAGATCCAGTTCACAGATGAGAAAACTGAGGTTTGGAGAGGTTAGGTGACTTGTCCAAGACCCCATAGCTAATTGTGGTGGAGATAATATAATTCACTTCCAAGTCTGTCTGAAACTGCAAAGCCCACGTCTTACCCACTGTGTCCTGTAGCCTTCTGTCTCCTCAACCTCGTCTCATCTCATCCTCCCCCTTGCTTGTCCTGCTCCAGACACACTGGTTGTTTTTAATTCCCTTATCAGCCTAAGCTCTCCCTTCCACCTGGAAAGCTTCCTCCCACCTCTCCTTTATTTGCAAACCCTAGTTCCTCTTCTTCCTCTGCATTTCCGTTTAAATGCCCCCTCCTCCGTGCAGCCTTCCCTGACTTTCTACCCAGAGCATGTCCTCTTCGATTCTTCTCTCAGCTGTGGCACTCATTTCAACTTACTGATTTTTTTGTTTGTTTGCTTTATTTTCCCCCTTATCTGTAGTTTGTCTTTTCCACGAGAATGTGAGGCCCATAAGGGCAGAAATTTGACTGTTTTGGTCATTGCTCTATGACTCATACCCAGAAAGTGCAGGAATTAGTAAGTCCTCAGTAAATACTTGATAAATTACAATCGTAGAATTTGAAGCTCACCTACAGAATAAAGCAGATGGTTTCCAACCCCAAGCTAAGTGCTCTCCTGTGCTTTAAAAAAAAAAAAAAAAAAAGGCTACAGTCCTTCAGCTTCTGCTGCTCCAAGAGATAAGTTAGCACAGCAAGAGGGACCTCGGTTGAGTCTTTCTCCCTGTCCCCTAGAGGGGACTCTGCTCCAAAATGTTCACCCAAAAATCACACACCACGGACTTGGACCGCTGAACAGCCTGCCTTCAATTCCCTAATGAATTAAGCTGAGTGAAGGACGCACAGAGGAGGTGGGTCTGCTTATCCCAAACCAGTTCCCTGCTGGCACCGCACTAGACGCCTTCATGATCATTGGCTTGTCCAGTCTTTTCCGTTGCCCCAGGAGATGGCTGTCTATCCCCACCCTACCCACAGGAGACCGGGGTTCACGGTGGTTAAATGACTGTCCCAGGGCCATGTAGCTGGTAAGCAGGAGAGTCTCTCACTTCTTGCCTAACATTCCCCAGTGGCTCCTTCTTACCTTCAGAAAAAAGCTCCAATACTCAGCAGAGCATCTCAGGTGCCCCAGCACAGGTACCCCCTCAGGACTCACTTCCTTCTAAGGCCCAAAGGGACTCTGCACTATCCCCATGCAGAACTGGGGAAAGTCCTGGGACAGACACGCTTCCCCACAATTCCATGGTGTATGCTTCCCCGTCTGCCTCCACAAACTGTGGCTAATTCCTCCTTGTCCTTTAAGATCCACAGAAACCAAAAGACTTGATAACCCCTAACAAAAATCTATCCTAAGACAATAAACACATGCGAAAAGATATCTGCTCAAAAATAGTTATTTTATATACAATTATTCATGAAAGTAAAAAATTAGAAACAACCTAAATGTTCAGAAATATGGAAAACATTTAACAATTATACTATCTCCCTATTTAGGTATACCAGTACAGCCACATTTGGGGTATTTTTTGTTTGTTTTGTTTTTTGGATTTTCAGCAAAAAGTCTCGACCAAATCACTATAAATCAGTGGTTCTAACCTGACACGCCATGGCTGACTGCTGTGATTCCTTAATCCAAACCAAAAGCCAAACCTGTTGCCATTGAGTAGACTCTGACTCACAGCAAAACCGCATGTATTACATAGCAGAACTCCTCCACAAGATTTTCTTTGCTGAAATCTTCAAGGAAGCAGATCACCCCACCTTTCTTCCACAGTACCATACTTGAGATGAGCAGTGGACCTGAATCCTTAATAGGACATTTTCCTTGATGGATGAAGTTTACTTTTGCTACAACTATGATTCACACTGTTAATGTTGAGCCAGGCTGCACATCATTTCTGTGTGGTACAGGGTACGACTTGATACATATAAAGAAACAAAGAAACTGTACGCGTTCACTAGGACCTGCAAGAAGTTTGCCTCCTGAGTATCCGAGAGTGATCAGAGCAGTAACTGTTCTACTCAAACAGTGATCAGTACAACAGTGTAGCTAACATACATGCAACCTAATTCTTTCCGATGTGCAGGCAAAAATACTAGTACTCATCAGAATCCCACGGTACTTGATAGGGTTATGCTGAAACAAACCTCCAAATTTCAGGTTTCGTTTTCACCCATATAACTATTCCAATGGTGGTGTTCCTGATCAACAGGTGGTTTTCCTCCACACGGTGATCCAGGGACCCAGGCTCCTTCCAGCTGTGGCTCTTCTGCCCCTACAGCCTCCTGGCAACTGGAGAGAAAGAATGCAGAAACGTCCCACTGCTGCCTTTGTCCGCACGTGACACACATCACTTCCTGTTCTGTACTTGGCCTGCAAGTGACACACCACACCGAGCCATTCTGGTCATAGGGTCCCACCTAGCGCAAGAGGTGCTGGGAACATAATCCCTGGCTGAGCAGCCACTTCCCAGAGACAATGTTACACTATAGAAGGAGGGGAAACCCTGGCGGTGCAGAGGTTAAGAGATACGGCTGCTAACCAAAAGATGGGCAGTTCAAATCCACCACCAGGTGCTCCTTGGAAACTCTATGGGGCAGTTCTACTCTGTCCTTACACGGTCGCTATGAGGCAGTTTTTTGGTTTTATAAAAGGAGGAACACACATTTCTGTTAGATGGCCTGCCCTCTCTGCTGCAGCCACCAGCCCCCAGAAAGGTTGAGAACCACCAGAGAGTGGGGTTTTGTGGTTATGCCATATGAAGAAGTAGGAAAGTACCCAGTGAAACAATCCCTCTTGCTCCCAGCATTTCATGCACTGGAACCCCATCGGCCTGGCCCTCTTCCTTCCAGACAGCACGCTGGCTTGAGCCTCTGTTCCCATTTCCTCTGATGGCCATTCACTCTGCAGCTCTCCGCAGCTCATCCCTTCACCCCCTGCAACAGCACCATCCTTCCTGGCAGCTCTGGCTAGGCGCTGGTCTCTGACCTCACTGCATGCATGCAGTTTTACAAGGCACAAGTACTTTCTGACAAAGACGTGCCTGGGACCTCCTCTCCTAGAAAAGGATTACAGGCACGGCAGACTTAGAGCTGTATGGACCAACGGGAACATGAAATTAACAAGCCACAGGAGGGCAGGGATAGCATCCAGCACGCTGACCATTTTCCCCACTGTACCTTCAGTACTTAGCACAGTGTTTCAGACACCCAAGTTCCTGCCCTCTTGGGAAGCTGGACCCACGAGGGCCTCCAAGTCCTCACAGTCCCGCTGGCAGGCTGGAAAGAGAGAGGACAGAAGGCACAGCGTAGGTAAAAAGTAACTTGCTGAATGAAAAAACATACAGGAATGAGCGAATGTACAATCACACTCTTAATAAATATTTAATGACATAGAAAACAGTAAAGATAAAGTATGACATGATAAAAGTAGAATAATTTTATAATCGGTGTAATCATAAATATGGAAATATATGTATATATGCGTAAGACTTGAAGGCAATACATAAAGATATTGATCTTTGGTTCATGGGTTTACAAATTATTTTATTTTTTATATATTGCTATATTTTCCAGATCTTCTATAATAAGAATGTAATCTTTTTATAATCAGATTTAGAAATCACAGTGTTATTGCTTCCAGGTAGCTCAAACAACTACATTGTTGTTAGTTGCTGTTGGGTAAATTCTGACTCATGGTGACCCCGTGTGCGCACAGGAGAACTGTGCTCCATGGGGTTTTCAAGGCCGTGATCGTTCGGGAGCAGATCACCAGGCCTTTCTTCCAAGGCCCCTTTGGGTGGGTTTGAACTGCCAACCTTTTGGGTAGTAGCTGAGCTCTTACCCATTTGCACCACCTACGCACTCCTGTGTTATTGTGACTTTTAACGCATCTGTCAAATGTTGCCTTCTCCAAAAATCATCCTGCGACTATGTCAGGGTGACTTGGAGGCCCTCCCTTAATGTTCCCACAGTGTCCGGAATACATTCCTCTGCCATTCACTAATCGCACTAGATTTCAATTGTTTGCTTATCTCTCTCCCAATAAGACTTGGAGCTCCCCCGACACCCTTTTAGCTCAGTACTGAAGTCACTCCTAACGTTCACCCTTCAGCCAAAGATCAGACAGCCCCAAAAAACAAAAGGAGACTAATGGGGCACAACAGTCCAGGGACGAGGACTAGAAGGCAGGAGGGGACAGGAAAGCTGGTGATAGGGAACCCAAGGTTGAGAAGGGAGAGTGTTGACATGTCGTGGGGTTGGTAACCTTTGTCATAAAACAATATGTGTACTGTTTACTGAGAAACTACTTCTTCTGTAAACCTTCATCTAAAGTACAATTAAAACAAGAAAAGAGAGAGAGAGACTTGGAGCTCTTTGAGGAAAGGAACTGGTTCTTTAATCTCTGAATCCCCAGGGCCTAGCACATGCAGTATGCATTCCGAAAGGTTTATAGACCAAATGAAGAAATTAAACGAGTAAACTGTGGCTGTGCGCCGTTCGGTAGATTCCAACTCCTAGTGACCTAATGTGACAAAGTAGAACAGGACTGCCCCATAGGGTTTCCTAGGCTGTAGTCTTTACAGGAGCAGATCGCCAGGTCTTTTCTCCGCGGAGTTGCTGGTGGGTTCGAAACGCCAACCTTTCGGTTAGCATCAGAGAGCTTAACCACTCCACCACCAGGGCCCCTAAATGAGTAAGCAGGGGTATACCAGCTCAAGTTCTCTCATTCTGAATCCAGTTGTGTCTTTCCTGGGACAAAAGGGACCCAGGATCCTCTCCACTGGTGACTGTAACCTGAGGCCTGGGATGAACTTGGGAAGTACACGGGAAGATTCTGAAGAACTGTCCCCTGGAATAGTCAGCACCAGAGGAAGCAAGAGCTGAATTCCAAGTTGGATTTTCCTGGCAATAGTAAAACTTAAGTCACGTGGTGGTACTTGGAGGATTCCCTGAGTCTGCTCATTCCTTTGGGATCACTCACTCCTTCAGGATCTCCCTGGGAACGAAGTGTGAAGGAAAACCCCAGGGTTTGGGACTCAATCTTTCCTCCAATAGTTGATAGTTTGCATTAAACCCTAAACCACAATTAAAATTAATGTCTAAGGAGCGACAGCGGGTGGGAGGTAGAATCTGATAACAAACACTTAGGTCTTCTCTAAATTTCTACAAGAAATTTCTAAAGACTTTGAGGGTCGAGCACGCAGGCCAACTACAGAACAAAAAAGAGGTTTTGAAACTCAGGTTTTAACAATATCAGCCCAACCGAAGCTGAGCTATTGACCAAGTGAAGCCACATAAACCGTGAGGGGTAAATCCCTTGTTCAACAAAGGGTTTAAACGACCCCTACAGCTGACAAGCCAAACACCAACCTCCCTCCAGCACCACCGCGGGTCACGCGCGGGCAGAGAGGGCTGCTTCTCCAGGAAAGGCCCGCGGACCGGGGCCCCGGGCCGCGGAGACCCAGGACCGGCATCCCAGGACCTAATCTTACAACAAGTAAGTCTGCACTGAACGGCTTCTAGGTGGTTAGGATCCCACGTGCCCCTCCCTGCAGTGTCACCCAGAAAAAATAGTTTCTAGACCTGTAGGTTACCGGAGAAGCGCCGCGTACCGCTGCGCTGGGTCTGGGCCCGCGCGCCCCACCCGCAGAACGGCTGGATTCTTTGATTTCCACCCGCACCCACTTTCTAAAACCAAACCCGAGAGGAAGGGCGCGGCCGAGGGTGGGGATGGCCTGAACATTCCTACTTGAAGAGCCCTTTGCAGTAATACATGCTCACTTGGGACAGGAATGACAACAGTGAACCCCTTCTGAAAACCGAGAGCAGGGTGTGTGGGAGGCGCCCGGGGGGCGGGGGTGTGAACGGGGGGTGCAGGAAGAGGGAGGAGACAAGGGGTGCGGTGAGCGACGGCTGCAGCACCAGCCCCAGGCTCCTCCTGCTCCCCGCGCGCGGACTCGCGCCTCCGCCCTCTCCCCACCCGCCCCACGTACTAAGGCGCGGTGCCTGAGGCGCTCGTCTCACTGCCCTGCTTCCCCGCTCGCTGAGCGTCCGCGCCACGCCTCCCGGCCAAGGTGAGTGCCGCCGCGCCCGGCCCCGCGGCCAGGCGGCCGGCCCTCCTGCTGCCCGCAGCCCCGGCGCCTGCCTGGGGACAGCCCCCTGCCCCTGCCGCGCTGCCCCACCGGAGCCGGCTTGGCGGAGCCCGGGGCACCGCGCGCCTTGGCGGTGAGCCGCTGCTGGAGAACCGCTGCTCGGCGCTCCGGGCCACACCCAGGCGAGGCGCTGCGGCCGCCCCCAGACCTTCGCAGCTGCTGTGGGGTGCGCTCTGCTTACTACGGGACCTTGGTGTTGGTGCCCCTGGGCCTTTGCTCTCTCCTCCTTCTATTCTTTCTTTACGCCCACCTTTCCTACTTTTCGTCTCGTCTCCCGAGTTACCCGAACCCCGCTTCTGGCCCCCTGTCCCGGCCGGCCTGTGCGTTTCGTTGTGGGCTCCGGCCGCAGGCTGACCTCCGTCCCAGCGTTCGTAGCCCGCTCCGGCTAGGCGGCCCGAGCAGGCTTGGGAAGGGCTGGGGCGGGCTGGCAGCTTGCGGGGTCCCTTCCTAAAGGATACACCAGCCCCTGGCCAAGACAGATGCTTCAGGTTGCGCTTCCTGTTGTCTGCCAGACGGGGAGATTCTCACTGCTGCGGGAGGGGTGTCTACTTGTTTTCTTTATAAAGCAGGTTTTCTGTGGCTATTTGTTGTTGGGGGGGAGACTATGTGAAGTGATTCTCGACTGAATTCAGTTTTCCTGTCATCTTAATAAGTGGCACTGGAAAGAGGTGGGGGAAGAGGAGTTTTGACGAAAGGTCTCCTACCCCCAGCGCAGTGGGACGGAGACAGAGGCCTCAGGCCCTTGGTACCTCCTTCACAGCTTGACCTTGGCCAAAGAAATGGAGCTGCTTACCGCCCTGGAGACTGCATTGCCCAGCCTCCGTCTCCATCCACCTAACTGAAACCTGGGGCTTGCTGTCATGTTGAGTGGGGGTGGTGAGGAAAGCGAAGCCCCAGCCAACTCTGGACTACATTAAACCCCCCACCCTTCCCTCCCACGGGGAGCTGGAAGCATTCTGCAGGGCGGGGTTACCACCCAGGACTCCAGGATTCTCCTGGTGGCGGAGGGGCCTGTGACTCAGCTGTGAGACCATGTGGGTGTGGCCCTGCTGGTTCCAGATTCTCTGCAGATGGTTTGGACAGAACACTCCCTGAAGGAAAGAGGAACTGTGCCATCTTAGAGGACACTTCCTAGAGGAAGTGAGTCACACCAGGACTGACCAGCCAGCTGAAGGAGGGTGTCTTGACTGAACTGTACATGAGAGCGGTAATTAGATTGGCAGGGCATGGCAAGACTGCTGGCTAGGCTCTGGGCCTGCAGGCCACCTGGCAGCCCGCCTCAGCTTCACCTGGGAGGTAGCTTTTTTGTGAAGGGGTTTGCAGTGGCTGCAGATTTTTTGCCCCCTGCAGCTTGAGTTTAAACCTCCAAGAGTGGATTTTTATATCTTGCGCTTAGAGGCGAGGCCAGCCCCATGGAAATACCCTGTCAGTGATCTTTGCCTCTAACGTGGTTTCAGCAAATTGCAAAAGATAATGCCAAAAAAAAAAAAAAGAGAGAGAGAGAGAGAGAGAATGCCAGAGGTTGGGGCAGGAATGAGTTCATGCAACTTATTAGAAATGTCTTCATCAGCCCTGCCCCCACAGCTGCCTATCTGGTTTCTGTTTAATCATCCCCTTCTCCTTGACAGCCAGAGGCTAGTTCTTCATTATGGCCCTTGATCCACCATTTGAAGCATCTTATTTCAGTGTTTGGCATTTTCTTGAGAGTCTCCTGGGTATAATTGATGTCTAGGTCATGCTCACCCCTGGTTTTCCTGGATCCAGCAGCCCTTTTCCTCCCATGTCTGGCCTCTGGCCAGCCTCTCGGGCAGCGGCCACGGTGAGGTCAGGCCTTGGCTGGGTGGAGCTGAGACTGGAGGCCTCTGCTTTCCACTGACAGATCCAAAACTGTGGCTTTTTTAGAGCACTGCCCACTTGGTATGCCCTGGGACACAGTCCAGTCTTTTCACACGTAAAGATGAGGGAAACAATGGAACTCTTTCAGAGTTATAATGTCTAATTAGCATTCAGAGCACTGGGAACACTGGATTGAAATTTTCAGATCTTTAAGCTTCTCATTTTCCCAGGGAGATAATTTAGGAATCTCCCATCCAAAGCCAGAACAATGAATTGACTTATTTATAGCAATTTTCAGGCTTCCTGTCCCTTCACTAAATAGCTGCCACCTACCCCCACTTGTCACAATGGCTATTGTAGGCTGATTCAGGCGGATGCCTGATAACTCTTCAGGGAAAAATGGATGTACTTGGTTGGGGCCAAGGAGGCTTCAAGTTCTTTCTTCCTCTTGGATCACATCTGGAATTTATGCTTTGCTGCCCACTTCGTTGGTGGGCAAGTTTTATTTGGTAAGAGGTGAGAGAGACAGCCTAGAGCCACACCTGTTGCCTCAGCCCATTATTTTTCTGAATTCCCTTTAAGGGATCAAATTCAAGAAATAGTTTCTGGTTCAGTTTTCAAAAAAGAAAAAAAAAATTTGTGCGTTCAGAATTCCCTAAGCAAAAGGAAGGAAACCTCAAATACAGTTTAAATACCAGATTTTTGTTATCACTGCCAGCTAGTTTCTGGGTGGTCTGTAAGAAAACAAGGGTCTGGATGAGACATAGAGGAGCAGAGTGAATCAGGCCTGTTGCTCTTGAGAAGTGTCCTCTTTGAAATTCTGACTGGATCTGGGCATAGGTCCAGAGCAAGCATTTGGGATTATTCAGGGCAGACACTTCTCTACCGAGGCCTCTTGCTCCTGGCTGCTTCCAGGATGGTCAGATCTTACATTGTCCATTTCACGCTTTTTCATGTTGAGGAGGCATTGTGCAGGCAGGGCAGTGGCTACTGGGATCCCGCTCAAGTAGCCCACAGGCTAATGAGGAAACAGAAATACAAATAACTAGAATTCAGGACAGACGGTTAAATAGTATGCCATGAGCTGGTGAACTCAGAGGCAAGAACCAGGGAGTGTGTGTGTGTGTATGTGTGTGTGTGTGTGTTAGTGTCTGTCCATCTGTCCCTTAGTACCTGACACCACGCCAGGACATGTAAAGTGGGTGCTCAGTGTGGAGAACCAAAAAGGGAAACTGAATTCCCACTACAGTGACTAAATTTATGGTGTCTAGAATTCTCTTCTATAGAGAAAATTACCTAGAGAGGACTGCAGCTTTCCAGACCTCGACTCTTAAGTCTCGTTGCCCTCACAAACAAATACAGGCCATATCCAAGCATCAGAGCAAAACGATTTAACAAGAGGTACGTGAACAGAGATGGTTATATCCCATGGAGCTCACCGGTGAGGTAGCAGAGCTAGAGGCGCAGAAAGTAGAAGGTGGGACGAACGAAACGTGAGAAAACACCGAGTTCGAGAGAAGTCATGGCAGGGTCTGACCAGACCTGTTTGGCAGGACTCGTTTTTTTCCCTTGCGTGTGGAATGCGCTTCTCTCTGTGCTCGACTGTTCCATTGCTAGGGGAGCCCTTTTGGGGCCCCTCTCTGGCCCTTCCAGCTCCCGCGTGGTCTCGCTCAGCTCTGAGCCCCCAGGTTTTCAGCCCAGTCCTGGGTGATCACACCGGGACTTAGCTCCTGCTGACGGGTCATTTGCTTCATTCATCCGCTTGTTTAGCCAACAGTTCTTTCGTGGTTAACAGATAAAAGCAGAATAATTGGCAGTTCTTGACCATGAGGGACGTAAGTCTAAGACAGAGAGGCTGACAGGTAGACCATGACATGTGATCAAGTGATTAGGTGCAGGGGGAAGTGGGGGGGCCAGAGAGGACGCTGCTGCCTCTAAGCCCCAGTCTCAAGGCTCTCCCATCAGTGGATCCACCCAGGAAGCAGGAGGCCCACCCTTGCCCAGGAGTGGAGAGTGTGGGGTGGCTCGGGGGATGGAAACGCCAGGCAAGTCCCAAAAGAACTGCTTCTTTAGCAACCAAAGGGCAGTGCTGCAGCCAGGCCCTGCCCCTCCAGACCACGCCCCTCCAGGCCACGCCCAGCCGCGCCGCGTCCAACCACGCCACGCCACGCTAGGCCAGGCCCCGCCCCGCCAGGCCAGGCCCCGCCCAGCCGCGCCCCGCCTGGCCCTGCCACGCCCAGTCCCGCCCGCTAGGCCACGCCCCCAGCCAGGCCACGCCCAGCCCCAGAAGGGAGGGCGGTGCCACGCTGACTCAGGGGGGAGCA
This sequence comes from Trichechus manatus latirostris, assembly GCF_000243295.1. Classification (NCBI taxonomy): domain Eukaryota; kingdom Metazoa; phylum Chordata; class Mammalia; order Sirenia; family Trichechidae; genus Trichechus; species Trichechus manatus. The sequence goes on from NW_004444186.1 coordinate 575,427, forward strand.
GCTGCGAGCGAGAAAAAGGTCCACGGAGAAGGGTACGTGTCCTCCGAGGTGATTCAGCCACTTGCCACTAGAGGACGAAGTCGTGGTCACAGTGTTTCCCCACCTTTTCCTTAGTCTTCAACCAGTGTGCCCGCTCCTCCTTCAAAGCAGAGTTCCTTGGTAGCCCTGGTCAGTACAGTGAGGTGAGACCACTTTAAAAGCCTCATTTCACCTTCACGATCTAACATCTCCCGGACAGCCTCCGCTCTGCATTCTTATTGCAAAAGGTCTCCTGACAAATAGGACGTCAGCTGGCTGCTGTGTTCACAACCCATTTGCTGAATAAGGCTGCCGGGGGTGGGGGGAGGGACCCTTGGGGCAGCCATATGGCTTCACTTGATGAGCGTGGCTAAGGAAGCGATGGGACTGGAGTGACCTGAGACCTGAGCCCTCTCAGGGCTTGTCAGACTGGTCGGGAAGAAGATATTCAAGGTGGCTAGGATTTCCTCATATTCCAACTTGTATTTCTTAGAAGTTCTTGAATTAGCCTCTCTTCCTATCTTAAGGGATCATGCCCTACTGCGGAACCCTGGGGGTGCCGTGGTTACGCGTTTGGATGCTAACCAAAAGGTGGGCAGTTCCAATCCCCCCAACGCTCCTTGGAAACCCTGTGGGGCAGTTCTCCTGTCCTATAGGGTTGCTATGAGTCGGAATCCACTGGAGGGCAGTAGGTTTGGTTTTTTTGTTTTTGCCCCACTGCAAGGAGCCCTGGTGGCGCAGTGGTTAAAGCTCTTGGCTGGTAACCAAAAGGTCGGTGGTTGGAACCCACCAGCCGCTGGAGAGAGAGATGTGGCAGTCTGCTTCCATAAAGATTTACAGCCTTGGATACCCTGTGGGGCACTTCTCCTCTGTCCTGTAGGGTGGCTATGAGTCGGAATGGATGGACTCCGCGGCAGTAGGATTGGTTCCTTTTGCCCAACTGCAGAGTCCCTGGGTGGCACAAATCGTTAAGTGCTTGGCTGCTAACTGAAAGGTTGGTAGTTGAAATCCACCTAGAGGCACCTCCGAAGAAAGGCCTGGTGGTCTATTTCCAAAGATCACAGCTCACGGCCTATTCTTGAGCCACTGAAAACCCTATGGAGCACAGTTCTACTCTGCAACACATGGGGTCGCCATGAGTCGGCATCAGCAACTGGTCTACTCTGCCCCGTTCCCTTTCTTACTTCTCTGGTAGTGCACTCTGGGTTTCCTTCTGCTGTGCCCCGAGAAGAAGGTAATGCCCCACAGCACATTCCAACTTCTACGATCTTTGGGAATTGGTAGTGAAGTGCTCTGCCACTCTGAGCTTAGGCACAGGTATTTTTAAACATCTGTGACATCCAGCTCCTTCCCTGAGGTATTTAACAGCTGGGGTGGGATTCCATGTCCATCTTCCCTACGTGACCCACTCAGTTCATCTCTCTCAAAGCACACACATGGCTAGACTTGGAGAAGCAAGCCAGGCAAGGCAGACTCCAAGTCCACCGCCATCTGAAACCCATCTGGGGAATGGCCAATCAGCCAGATCTGGGGGTAGGAAGACAAAGGAAAGGGTGTGGTTTCTGCTGGTGTTCATCTCACAGTGGACTTTGCTCCTCCCCCCAAGAGAATCGCCTTCCAGATGAATCATGCCGGGTTCTGGTTATAGCATTGTCTAGAGTAGCACATTCTTTGGCATGCTGGTGCCCGTACTTTTCTGGGGATTCAGGGGTAGAGTTTACAATTCTTAAGTGTAACGGCTCAATCCTCGTGTTCACCAACTCCACCTTCTCTGCAAAGGGCAGCATTCAGCCTTCTCTGTTGAACCTGCATCTGTCAGCAGCAGGACCCAGGTAGAAAGCATGCCTCACGCTCCTGTTAGCACCCTTCCATGGGGAAAGATGCCAGCCTCTCCTTCAACCTGTGCTCAAAGTCCATTCTTGGGACTTTTGCAGGGGGAGGGAAAGTGGGAGTGGTATATTACAGTCTTTGTTTAAATTCACCTGTTTCCTATCCAGTAGTGATTTTAGGTTCTTTCCTTTCGTTCTTTCTCTGTCCCCTTCAGTCTAAGCTGATGGGTTTTCTGCTGCGGTAGTCGGTTAGATCCATCAGTCGCAGGCTTAAACTCTTTAACAAAAGATTGTGTAGCCACGTCCTTGTTGGACATTCTAGGACATGTGTCCTTAGTTGGTACAGCAGAATTTTCCAAATCTTTAAGTTCTGTTTTCATTTTGCACAGTTCATTTTTAAGTCCATCTCTTTCCTCTCGCATTTTACTGTAAGTGGCAAGGAGAAACCACGTGGACTGTTTATTAAGATCTTGCTTAGAAGTCTCATTAGCCAGATATCCAAGTTCATCACTTATACATTCTACCTGCCACCAAACATTTGAACATGATTCAGACAAGTTCTTTGCCACTGCATAAAAAGTATTGCCCTTCCTTCACTGTCCAACCACGTTCTTCATTTTCTTTTAAAGCCTCACCAGAAGCACATTTAACGTCCACATTTCTAGCAACATTCTGTTGCTGCTGTCATATGTATTCTCTAAGATGACAGAGACTTTCTCTATAGCTTTTCTTACTTCTGAGCCCTCACCAGAATCACCTTTGATGTCCATGATTCTACCAACAGTCTTTTCAAGGCAATCTAGGTTTTTACTATTAGGCACCTTAAAACTCTTCCAGCCTCTACCCATTACTCAATTCCAAAACCACTTCCACATTTTAGGTGTCTGTTAGAGCAGCACCCTACTCTTCTGGTACCAAATTCTGTCTTAGTTATCTAGTGCTGCTATAACAGAAATACCACAAGTGGATGGCTTTAACAAACAGAAATTTATTCTCTCACGGTTTAGGAGGCTAGAAGTCCGAATTCAGGGTGCCGGCTCTAGGGGAAGGCTTTCTCTGTCAGCTCTGGAGGAAGGTCCTTGTGTCTTCTGAGCTTCTGCTCCTAGGTGATCTTCATGTGGCTTGGCACCTCTCTTCCCCCATCTCCCCTCTGCTTGCTTGTTTAGTCTCCTTTATATCTCAAAAGAGATTGACTCAAGATACACCTTACATTAATCCTGCCTCATTAACATAACAAAGACAACCCATTCCCAAATGGGATTATAGCCACAGGCTAGAGGTTAGGATTTACAACACGTATTTTGGTGGAACATAACTCAATCCATAACAGTGATGTTAGCCAAGGATATTCTATTCTCACCAAAGCATTCCTTCCAATTAAACAAAAATGCATTGAGCTCCTATTAAGTACCAGTCACTGGGTGTGAATGAGACATACTCCTCCAGATCATTATACCTGAATATGATGACCAGACAGGTTTCCTTTCTTATAAACCCTTCATGATGAAAAGCTCTTGCTCTCCCACCTCACCCCAGACTGTGAGAGCAGCTCTTCTGTTGAGGGCTGCAAAAAATATATTGGCCCCGAGGATTTAGGATTTACTGTTAGTTGTACCTTCTCAAGGGAATGAGATAATGGACTTTGGGTAACTTTTATTGGGATGGGACTAATGCATTTTACTGCGGGGGATGCAAATGTCTTTATCGCAATGAATGGCAAGTACAGAGCTTTAATAAAGAATACATACCTAGCAGACAAAGTCATTTGTAACCAGATTTCTAAACCCTAGGATCAGACTGACCAGGTTACTGAGTTAAGCTTTGCGGGTGAAGTTTTCACATTAACCACGCTTGACAGTGTAGGTGGTTGGTATTTAGCCACAGATGAGAACCCATTTATCAGCACCAAGAGAAATGATGAAATATCTGTTCTGTCAGAATGTGCTTTGTCACTTAAAAAGGGAGACACTGATCTTGCTTTTCCAAATGATTACCGTGTCTGTTCTTCATTAGGTGATTTATGAAGAATTGGCTGGCAGCGAGGTGAATCCCTCATTCAAAGCCCTAATACCTGAGGTGTCTATTTTCATTAGCAAGAGATCCCCAAAACTGGGGTGAATTGATTCTTAGATTTACAGCCAGAAAGGACCAAATGGGTCATCTAATCATCCTTCTTTCAAGTCGCATCGCAAGACTGGTGATACATGCAGCCTAAAAGTCAGCGTAAACCCTGTTTCTTTACATTCTTTAACAGGCTCCCACAGACCTCACCAAAATGCCGTCTCAAATGGAACATGCCATGGAAACAATGATGTTCACGTTCCACAGATTTGCTGGGGATAAAGGCTACTTGACCAAGGAGGACCTCAGAGTGCTGATGGAAAAGGAGTTCCCTGGATTTTTAGAAGTAAGTCCCGAAGGGCTCAGAAAAACCCAGGCAGAAAACTCAGTGCTTTTAGGCCCTGGTTCCATTCTCTCCCTCTTTCCTTCCCTTCCCTGTGTAGGTCACTACTAAAAAGGTATTTTCATTCATTTATTTATTAAACATAATTGAGTGCCTGCTATTGTTTGTAAGATCCTCTAAAGGGGATAAAAAAACTGAAGAAGACACAGTCCCTGCCCTCAAGGAGTTTACAGTCTGGAGTTGAAATACGACCACATACAAAGAACCATAATAGGAGGTGTTTGTTAGAGAAACTCCATCCAGAGTCATCTGTATCCATTGAGACAGCTGTTGCTGGAAGGAAGGCCTTTCTCAAGACAGCATCCACCCGGGGAGTGGCCCACCGAGGTCCATACGCCTGGAGTTAGAGATGCTGCATCCTGGTCACATTTCACTTCGAACAGCTTGAATCTCCCTTCTTAAATCCCTTCAGATCAAGGAATTTTTTTTTCCACCTTTTCCTAACTCTAATCTATAAAGGAACGGTGTCAAGGATCCACTGAAGGAGAACCAGGCTTCGCTCCAGAAATAACTGCTTGTCACACTGAAAATGCTGTGGGAACACAGGAGCAGAGTCTGAGCTGTGGCCTCAGCTTCATAGACAGAAGGATCCGTGAAGGCTAGTAGAAGACTCTGCCATCAGCTTAGATACATTGCTCAGGGCATTAGGCCACAGGGCACAGTTGTCGTTTTACATCGTAGACCCCTCGTAGAAGTTGACTGAAGGTAAAACGTTGCTTGACAAAATCTTAGATTGGAATTTAAGACCTCCTTTTCCTGCCACCGCTGTTATGGCTGCTTGGTGGTGAATATGCATTAGCCTAAGGGGTGAAGGGAATTGAAGGTAGAAGGCTGGGTCCTGCTTCTTGTCATCCGCTCAGTAAAGAGCGCATTAGTTAAGCCCCCGTCTCGTGTCAATAAATATGGGGCTTCATACAAAAAAAAAAACGAAACAAAACCAATAGCTGCCAAGTCAATTCCAGCTCATAGCGACACTATAGGACAGAGCAGAACTGCCCCATAGGGTTTTCAACGAGACGCTGGTGGATTCGAACTGCCCACCTTTTGGTTAGAAGCCCAGCTCTTAACCACTGCGTCACCAGGGCTTCATGGGGCTTTGTAGTGCACTATGATTTATGTCTCATTAATACCAGTTAAATAAACAGATAAAACTAGCCTAACTCAGAGCTGCAGCCAGCACAATGCTATCTCAAAATGAGTTAGATTATAGTTACTCTGTGTTTCTAGAGTCCTGTGATTTAGCCCCAGAATCCCTAGGTGGTGTAAATGAGTAAGGTGCTCGGCTGCTAATGGAAAGGCTGGCAGTTCGAATCCACCCAGAGGTGACTTGGAAGAATGGCCTGGCAGTCTACTTTCAAAAAATCAGCCGTTAAAAACCCTGTGGAGCACAGTTCTACTCTAACACGCATGGGGTCGCCGTGAGTCAGAGTCAACTCGACAGCAACTGCTTTTTTATGATACAGCCCCCGACCAGGGGTTAGAAGATCCAACTCTGCCCTAACTGATATTAGGCAGATTGCTTCAGGTCTCTGGGCCTTAGTTCCTTCCCCTGTGAAGTGAGAAGGCAGGGCATGATTATCTCCAAGGTTACATTCACTTTCTATGTTTCTTCAAGGCCAAGTGTAAAATGCAAGGACAGAATGTGTTCATTGTAAGCCTGCCCGTTACACGAACAAAGGCCTTCTCGATACACAAAACACTCGGAATCATGTTGCCATATAAGTTAGAAACCAGGATGACTATCATGTAAGACACAGACCTTTCCTCCCTGCAGACTTTGTAGCATGGGAAACATAAGGACGTGCATAGCAGGAAGTACCCTAGGGAGCAGGGTAGTTTACTGTAGGTGTGGGGTCGTAATTCCAGCCACACCTACACTCACCGCACTGACGGAACATTTTGTTTCTAAAACTGACGCCTTGTGTCATCCAAATTTTACTCGTTCTGACCACAGCCAGGAAGCTGAAGGTGAGGCCAGAATTAACGGAAACCTGCCAAAAGCAGAGCTAGCTGCAGAGAGCAGGTTTAATTGATTCCTTAGGGTAGCCGATTTGCAGTCCTTTTGTAGGAAATGCTGCTGCTTTTTCTTTCGGGACTTCTGAGTGCAATTTATAAACATCCAGTACATCTGAGACACTGTCAGTCCCTCACTTAGTGACACTGTTACTAGAGTTCATAAGTTCTTTATCTGAGCTACGTAACAACCCTGGCTGGCCATACCGCCCTCTCCAGTTGATAACATGGACCCACAGGAGAACCCGCACTTCTCCACATTTGACCAACAGCACCGTGGAAAGGAGTGATCAAGCCAGTCACCATGGAAACACGATGAAAACAAAGGGGATCTTACCTGCCCGTCTCAGACCCCCACACTTATACAAGGCATCGGGAGTCTTGAGAATGTGACTGTGTCACACATACTCATTTTGAAACCCGTCCAGTGTACAGTGTGCAGCCAAGAGTATAAGAGGGCATAGATGTATCAACTCATTAAAAAAAGGATCTGAGCAATACCCTAGTCCAACCTTCTCAATTCATATTTGATACACTAGGGCCCACTAACCTGTGTGACATACACAAGGTCACACAGTTCACACTCGCTTGGCCTCCGCTGTGCTAAGGACAAATGAGAGCTGTCTCTCCATCCTCTTCAAACCTGAAAACACCCCGTGACATCTTCAGCATCTCCGTCAAGTCCATGGGACAATGATCTGAAACTTACTTCCTAAATAATCTTATGAAAATTTTCTTAAAGGAGTTTCCCCATTTCAAGGATTTCACCATGCTATCAGGAATAAAGTTTACTAAGAGAATGTTAAGTAAACTACAAAATGGAGGATTTAGGATGGTTCTTAGGCAGAACTTGTGATTTTAAAAATGGTGGAAACAGTTAAACTGTAAACAGTGGAACTGGCCAGTCACAAGGCCACGTTGGGTTCTAAGTGTCAAGAGCCATGGATTAAACACGAGAAGACCTGCATCTAGGTTCTGTGGCACTGAATCTCCTCTTCCTAACGTACTAACATTTCTAAGGTTCCTACAGTTATATGAAAGACTGTCATAGGAACCTCCTTCCTAGCTTCAAACAAATAGGACTTTACTGACATGCTCCCACAAGACACAGAAATAATTCAGATGGCCTAAAACAGGAGTTCACCTAACTGGGAGACTGACACATGGTTGTTAGCAGTGCAGATCAGATAAGCTGGTCATTGCAACCACTGACTGATAGTTCTTACCTTTGTTCTTTTTTTCTTCCCCCAGAACCAAAAAGACCCTCTGGCCGTGGACAAAATAATGAAGGACCTGGACCAGTGCCGAGATGGCAAAGTGGGCTTCCAGAGCTTCTTTTCGCTAATCGCCGGGCTTACCATCGCGTGCAATGACTACTTCGTGGCACACATGAAGCAGAAAGGGAAGAAGTAGAAGTGGGCAGAGTGAAGGAGCCACTCCCACCCTGACAAGTTACCCCAAAGATGCTTACAGAATCTGCCCCACAGTGTCCCCCTGTATAAGGATTTCACGAGCAGATTGGGGCCCTTTAAAATACATACAAAGAAAATCCAGCTCCCATGCCACCAGTAGAGAAAGGAAAGTCAGCTACATGCCAGATAAGCTTTTGATTTCTATGTTGTTTGCATCCTCCTGCCCTCAATAAACAAATGCCTTTTTTAATAGCTAATCTAAGAGAGAACGTCTGTTCCTTCTGCAGGAATGTTTGTTCCCTTCTCCATTTCACCCAGAGCCAGCAGTCCCTTGGCCACAGCCCACTGCAGGACTGTCTCAAGAACCAGCAAAATGGAGACACTCTCAATTCAGACTTGAGGTCAAACTTCTCTAATTGATCCAACTTTGTAGCTGTTTCCGTAAAAAAAAAAAAATTGCCATCGAGTTGACTCCAACTGATGGTAACCCCATGTGTGTCAGGGTAGAATTGTGCTCCGTAGGGTTTTCAGTCACAGCTTTTTGGGAAGTAGATCACCAGGCCTTTCTTCTGAGGTGCCTTTGTGTGGACTGGAACCTCCAACCTTTCGGTTAGCAGCCCACCACTTTAAGGTTCAGGAATATATTCTAATTTCATAATTGCTGAGCACTGTCTTGCCTAGTTAAATCACTGCCTTTTCAACTTTCCATACCTACAATGTCCGAGTCTGTTTTTCATAGCTTTTAGCAAAGCTAGGGCGAAAATAAAGCCATTAAGAGAGCTAATCAAAAAGAGGAGACAGCCTCTAGTGGGACATCTCAGTAATAATAGCACATCAACATTTATTAAGTTAACCGGGGTAGGGGAGAGAAAATATCAAGTCATCTTCACAGTGCACACGTAGATTTGTAAAGATTCTGAAGCAATGCGTTATTCCCTGCAGATTACTCTGACCCTCTGACATTCAGAAAGGGGAGTCGTCCGGGTTGCTGTATCTGGGGTGTGTGTGTGTGTGTTGTGGGGGGGACACTTTCCTCACTTTAAAACCACTTCTCAAAGCAGTTAGAGAGCTCGCACAAGGAAAATAGAAATGGCGCTTAGGGTACGAAATCCTCCATGGCTCTCCCTGCCAACAAAAAACACAGATCTCACAATCTGACCTGCTGAAACAGCCGGCTAGGCTTCAGGGGCTGCAGCCTAATGGCTCCCAGAGGGCAAAGCTGCAGTGTTGCCAGCGGCCAGCCATTAGGAGGAACCATCTGGAAAATTCCACTGATTGTGCTCCGTGTCTGAGTTGTAAAATCAGATCCCGCCCCCTCCACACCCAGTGATGAAGGAAGAATGGAGAGCTGTGTAGAAAGTCATTCTGAACATGCCGCAGAAGTGACCCTGAAGAAACACCTCATTTTCTCTCTTGGGCCATTCCCTGTCCAAGCCCCTGAACATCAGTCAACTACCTGTAATTCTCTTCTACCCACCCCATCTCCCTGGGAAACCAAAGGCGAGTCCTTAAACCTCTCTCTCAATTTAACCAACTTAAAAGTGACTACTGAAATACCTTCCCCAACCCTCAACCCCAGAGGAATAGTTGTGAAGAGAAATTCATTCATTTGGCAAATTTTAGTGAAGGCTATTATGTGAATGGAAACCCTGGTGGCACAGTAGTTAAGAGCTTGGCTGCTAACCAAAAGGTCGGCAGTTGGAATCCACCAGGTGCTCCTTGGAAACACTATGGGGCAATTCCATTCTGTCCTATACGGTTGCTATGAGTCGGAATCCACTCAACAGCAACGCATCTGGATTTTTGATTTGGATTATGCGAATGGCACCAAGCAAAATTCTGTGACAAGTAAGAAGCATTTGTCCACAACGCCTGCTCAAGGCGGTTACAATCTAGGTTGGAAGATAATAGATAAAGCTGATAAAATGTTAAATAACACCAGCAGAGCACTGGCAAGGGAGAAACGTTGGCACCCTCAGTTGCTGTTGATAGGGATGTAACTTATACACCCTTTGGGGGAGGCAATACGTACCAAGATCCTTTAATACGTCTTCTTTGACCCAGTCTTTCTATTCCTAGGAATTATCTTTAAAAAGCAATCAAAGATAAAAGGTTCATATACAAAGATATGTGATGCAATATTATTTAGAATAGCTAAAACCTGGGGGCGGGGGCCCTCAATGTCCAACAATAGAGTATGGTGACATAAGTTATGTATAAATATACATGGGATACTAGGGGGCTCATGGAAACCATGACTTTGAAGAATATTACATGAAGTGGGGAAATGTCTATATAAAATAAAGCAAAATTGGTGGACAATGGGATTCCTTTCTTTTTTAAATATGTGTGTCTGCTCGCACACACACAAAGTAAAAAGACTAAAGGAAATACACTCAGTTCTGTTTCAGTTTTCAGGGTAGGAGTTACTAGCTAGAGAAATTGAGGTCTCAAGGTATGAGCTTACGGGATTATTTTAACTTTCTCTTCTGTACAGTGCTATGTTATCTAAAGTTTCTACAACAATTTCTATTTTTACAATCCAGAAATCAGAACTCTAAATATCTTTTAACAGTGCATGTGTATTTACTGAGGGTCTACCATGAGTCAGGAAGAAAGACCTAGTAATCTGCTTCTGAAAATCAGCTAGTGAAAACCCCATGAATCATAACGGTCCCATCTTCAGCTGATCATGCGGATGGCAAAGGACTAGGCAGCATTTTGTTCCGTTGGGCACGGGATCGCCATGAGTCAGGGGCCAACTTGACTGCAGCTGAGAACAACATGAGACACTTCTTAAGCATTATCTTATTTAGTCCTCGTGATAACCCTGCTAATCCCACTGCCATCGAGTGGATTCCGACTCACTGCAACCCTAGAGGACAGAAGAGAACTGCCCCATGGGGTTTCCAAGGAGTGACTGGTGGATTCAGATTGCCAACTTTTTGGTTAGTGGCGGAGCTCTTAACCACTGTGCCATCTGGGCTCCAATAACCCTGCTAGGGTATTATAATATCCATTTTACGGATGACAAAACTGAGACTCAGGTAACTCACTCAAAGTCACACGGTAAATGACAGTGTCAAGATTTGAACCCAGATATTCTCTTTCTTTCCAATATCCTGCAGCTGGTCACTGGGTGCTACTGGAGTAAATCAAGTATCAAATAACCACGTGTTATACTTTCAAAAGAGGAAGAGATCATTGTGGGCTGGGTAAGACTAGTCAGAGAAGATTTTACCTAAGAGGTAGGACATTATTTGGTGTTTGAAGACTAGGAGAAGTTTGGCTAAAGGTTAATATTTACTGAGTTCTTATGATGCTCCAGGTTCTGTTCTAGTGCCCCCAGTTTATCCTCATCAGTCACCATTGCCATGTTCTATAAAGTCACGGTGAACACTGAATTAGCTAATACTAAACCACTGCTCCCAGGAGAAATACGGGTTAGGTTCTCGTGAGCCTCTGGTCACAACATTTTCATCGACTGATCAATACATAATCTTGTCTTATGTGGGTTTCTGTTTAAAGACACTTAGGTAACAGATATTGTTGATTCACTGACATGGAACTCACCGCCAGCAGCACTACGACTCACGCCTGAACAAAGTCGATCTGACAGAAGCATTCTGCCCGTAAGGCATGTCACAACCTTCTCGCACTTAGGAACACTAGACGGCACCTTGGCACCACCCTTGGGGGCTGTTTTCAGTTACGAAATCACCAACGAAAAGCACACAGTGTGAAAAACGTGGCACTAAACAGATCTTGAGAAGAAAGCATTTTCACAGTATAAGAGCTGAAACATCACCTTGTTGAACCTTTTTCCATGTTGGGAACCTGTGCATCAGGCAACTCAAATTGTTCGTCCCTTTGAACGCGTCTGCGAGTGACCGCAAAAATGTTTTAAGTATTGATGTTAGGGTTACACATAAACTTTAGACAGTAGGTGAATTCACAAATACAGAATCCATGAATGATGAGGATCACCTGTAGATGGTACTACTATTCCCACTTTAGGGGTGCTTTGACCAAGGTACAGAACTAACAGGGGGTGGAGCCAGGATTTGAACCCAGACTATCTGAGATTTTGACGACTCTTCTCTGCTGCATCCCTGGACATGGTAAAACCAACAAAACCCAAACCCATTGTCGTCGAGTCAATTCCGACTCATAGCAACCCTACAGGACAGAGTAAAACTGCCCCATAGGATTTCCAAGGAGCAGTTGGTGGATTTGAACTGCCGACCTTTTGGTTAGCAGCCGTGCTCTTAACCACTGCGCCACCAGGGCTCCCTGGTTATGGTAATGATGGAGCAAAGGGACAGAGGCAGGAATGCCTAGGACACGGAGTAGACCGGCGTGGCTAAAGGGAGCATGTTCACACAAGAAAGTACCTGTAGGTGGGATAGGAAAGGTAGGAGGCGATAAATGAGATCGTATTTGAGGTCATTCGATTAAAAAGTCAACAACTCCAAGGTTTGGGTTATTACTCCTCCTCTGGGAAACAGAGAGGACTCTCCTGTCTAAAGGGAAACAATCAAACAGTACATATGTTCTTGTGAATATTCAACCCACTCCCCCCGCCCCCCAATCACATTCCAATCACATTCCAGCTACAAAAGATAAAGCAGGGTGTGGATTCACGGCTATCTTTCTGAGACGTGACAGAACAGAGGAGGAAGAAGCATATTGATCCCTGGCAAGTCAGGCCAAAGGCAAGAGAGGGACAAAATCAAAATGATAGGACCCCAGGGTGTGGGTGAGAAAGACCCCTCCACAGAACGCGAAGGCATCTGGTTTACCAGGTTTCAACGTATCGGCAAAATGGCATGTTCACTCTGACTGCAACTACAGTATATTTTTCAACTGCACGAAAGTGGGCAAAGTCTGGAAGGGATTATGTAGAAGTGAAAATGGTCACATTATTAAAATCTTCTTTAGTATATGACATCATCCTTGACCAAAGGGAGAAAAATGAAATTTCAACTAGCTCTCTGGATGCAGAACTTACACAGCTCAATTTAAAAATTCTATTTGTCATGTTTCCCAAAGCAGCTAATCAACGAGCAGCTCCCGCATTGCCGGCGCCACCAACCTGTTCAAGGCCCATCCATTAAGAGCCTGACAAGCACCAGTGGCATTTAGCCTCAAGCCTGTTTTTCTGGAAGGAGTGGGGAGATGATTCAGCTTTGGGCTCTGCAGGATGACTTGTTCTCTCTACCCCATTCCAGGATGCCAGGGTGAGTCAGCACACAGAGCCAGGGATCTTGGCCTTCTTACAAATACTGATATTTCCACTTAACGATGCAATTTAAAGCACCCTAGGAAGTAGCAGGTGACACAGAAAATGACGTTATGGGCCAGTGTTGTCCCTGTACAAAGGATATTCAGTGATAGTATGTGTCACGGTTTGAATTATGTCCCCCAAAAAACGTGTGTATCAGTTTGGCTAGGCCATGATTCCTGGTATTGTGTGACTTTCCTATATGTTGTAAACCTGCCTCTATGATGTTAATGAGGGAGGATGGGTGGCAGTTGTGTTAGTAAGGCAGGACTGGATCTACAAGACTGGATTGGGTCCTGAGGCAATCTCTTGAGATATAAAAGAGAGAAGTGAGCAGAGAGACAGGGGGACCTCATACCATCAAGAAAGCAGTGCCAGGAGCTGAGTGCGTCCTTTGGACCGGGGTCCCTGCACCGAGAAGCTCCTATTCCGGGGGAACACTGATGAGAAGGCCAACAGAGAGAGAAAGCCTTCCCCTGGAGCTGACACCCTGAATTCGGACTTTTAGCTACTTTACTGTAAGGAAATACACTTCTCTTTGTTAAAACCATCCACTTGTGGTATTTCTGTTACAGCAGCATCAGATGCCTAAGACAGTATGTGAGCTAAAGAAACATTATGGGTGAGCGGTAAATGCTGGTGTGAGCTCTGAGGGTTGGGGGCTTAATGGAGGAAGGATTTTGGTAAGACAGAGCAGAGAGGAAGATTCACTTTGGGCAGGATAGGGAGGAGAGGGCTGGGAGGAACCCACAAATAAACGTGGTAAAGGCATGACTAAGCAAGGCAGAGCATGCGGAGGAGCAGGAAGGAGTCTGGCCTGGCTGGGATGGACGGGGGTGAGTGTGGAATTGATCTATAGCTAACGAGGGTGGTGGGGTGATAGGCTGGGGAGTGACATTTCAGCATAATTAATCTGACACCAAATGACAGATGTGGGGGAGACCAGAGAGGGGAGTATCAACTAAGAGTCACTATGCAGTCATGACAACTTGACCAAGGCAAAGTCATGGAAGATTCACAGACATATCCAAACTCTCTGAGGGACTGAGTTCCTGGGCTGAGGGCTGGAGACTATAGTCTCAGGGGACATCTAGCTCAATTGGTATAACATAGTTTATAAAGAATATGTTCTACATCCTATTTTGGTGAGTAGCATCTGGGGCCTTAAAAGCTTATAAACAGCTCTTTAAGATAAGTCTACTGGCCCCACTCCATCTGGAGCAAGGGAGAATGAAGAAAACCAAAGACATAAGAGAAAGATTAGTCCAAAGGACTAATGGACCACAGCTACCACAGCTTCCACCAGACTGAGTCCAGCACAACTAGTTGGTGCCCAGGTACCACCACTGACTGCTCTGACAGGGATCACAATAGAGGGTCCTAAACAGAGCTGGAGAAAAATGTAGAACAAAATTCTAACTCACAAAAACAAAAACTGACAGACTTACTGGTCTGACAGAGACTGGAGAAACCTCAAGAGTCTCAACTCAGTACTGAAGTAACTCCCGAGGTTCACTCTTCAGCCAAAGAATAGACAGGCCTATAAAACAAACAACAAGACATGTAGTTCAACCAGGTAGACGAGGATAAATGGGCACACCAGACCAGGGGAAAGGACGAGAAGGCAAGAAGGAACAGGAAATCTGGACAAACGGAAATGGGGAACCCAAGGTCAAGAAGGGGAGAATGTTGACAAGTCGCGGGGTTGGCAACCAATGTCACAAAACAATATGTGTGTTAATTGTTTAATGAGAAACTAATTTGCTCTGTAAATTTCACCTAAAGCACAACGAAAGAAAAAAAAAAAGAGTCACTGTGCAGTCATGAAAAAGACTGCAGAAGATCTCAATGAGCTGATTTGGAATGAGCTCCAAGGTACACTGTTAGGGCACAAAATACGGTACAGAACAGTCTGTCTGTCTGTCTGGTAGTATATTATACCACCATAGGATATATTATACTACCATTTGGGAGAAAATTATAGTGCAGAATATATGTGCGTAATTACTTAAATATGTTAAAAAAAAAAATAAGTCTCTCCAGAAGAATACAGAAGAAACTGAAAATGTTGGAAGCTTCCCGGAAGGAACAGCTGGGCAACTGGAAGTGGGAAGGCAACTTTTATTTATGTGTTTTTTTGTACTTTAGAACTTGAATTTATGTGAATATACACAAAAATAATCATTTAAAAAAATTATTTGTTTTTGAGAACTTTTCTATCTATAGTAAACATATTTTATTTTAATAATTATAATTTTTAAGGTTTTTAATACATATTTTAATGATCCAAGTAAGAGCTTGATACTTCTTTTGGGTTGGTATTGTCTCTTCCCTGAGTTACCCCTGGATCCTACTGCGTTACCCCTGGTTCCTAGTGAGTTACCGCTGGTTCCTACTATGTTACCCCTGG